>NC_138586.1:6399872-6737164 GCF_964289735.1 Phaethon aethereus | reverse complement strand
GAGTTCAAGGTAGAAGTGGGACAGGCACTTGTCAGCTGAGTCTGCCAGGTTCTAGCGTTCATGTGTTTGCTGTTAGCTGCGAAGCAGGATTGCTCATTGCTTTCTCTTTCTGGGTACCACAGAACTGCAGACTAAGCTCCGGAAACCTGGAAGTTACCTTTAATTTGAAATAGCCCTTAGTCAGGAACAATGAGCTTCTGAAGAATAAAATAGTTTAGAAAATGTATTTTCCATTTACTCTTAGCCTTGTTTCTCAGTCCTTAATAGTCGTCTGTGATATATCAGAAAATGTTTTATCTTCCTTCTAAAAAATACCAATTTTGACTGTACTGTTATGGGCTTATAAATTGTAATTAGTTTATTGGTTATTTGTGCTGTATTTGGAAATCTTGGTAAGGCAGGGAATTTTAAGAAAAATTGGGGTGCTGCTTCTGGGACGTGATGGTTTTGCCTCTTTCTACTGTTGTTTCGGTAGGGAGTTATTCCTCTGAGTTATTCCTCAAAGTCTTAATTCACAGCCCTTTGCATTTCCTGCAGTAACAAATCCCTGAATCTACTCGCACTTCCTACATTTCTCTGGTGTCTCTTGTTGTCTCTGCAGACTTCTCTTCTCCTGCTGCGGGTACAGAAAACCTTCCTGCCCAGTCTGAGGACAAACTGACATCGATAAGTACAGTGCAGATCCCATAGGTTCTTTTCTGTTAGGATGAACAGGAAAATACGGGCACAAACCCATTTTTCCATTTTACTTGTAGGTCACCTTTTGGGAAAAAAACCTATACATATTGGGTGCACGAAATGACAGGCTTGTCTAACATAAGCCTCAGCAGCTGTCAAGATTAGCCTGAAGGCCTGGAGGATATGGCCTGACATATGGGTTTCCCGAAGCTCTAGCTGTACCTATTTCACTGTAGCAGCAACGATAAATAAAATGCTGATGGGAAAAGCAAGCACTAATGACTTGGGTTCTGAACTTCACTCCTTTATGGCCAAAACTTTACTTCCCGTTTCCAGCAAATAGTCACCATTCAGTGAACCTTCATAATGTTTTTCAGCTAAAACAAGCCTTTGTTGTGTTTAAATGTAACATGGGCAAAAAGCTGGAACATAAAAGGTCCCATCCGCGCTTGTGTGCCAAGATGTCCGAGCAAGGAGATTGACAACATTGTACGGGCAGCGTTAACAGCGGCCGGTGCCGTGGGGTTTGACTCCAGCACCCATGGTGCGTGTCCCCCTCCCAGAGCAGCGGAGGGCCGTGGGGATCTCTGCGTGCCTCTCCTGAACACGTGCAGGGCTGAGGGTAAATCCGGACTCCTCCTCTAAGGTGGGGAGAAAAAAATTGCTCGTTTCAACAGGGCAATGTTTCATTCAAATGTCTTATTAATTTAGCAGCTGGTGTATCTTACTGAGGACCCTTGATACGTGGCAAGCACACATCTGGTATTTATGGCACTGGCCATGTATTTCGACATGAGCACACACTGGTAACTGGTAGTTAGCGTCACAGCATGACGGGAGGGGAACTTTTTAGCCATCATCTGTTATGCACTCAGTGGTACCAAGAGCAATGGTGTGTGTGAGAGGGGATGGGAAAAAATATTTTCTCTGGAACTGTATGTTTGAGAGGCCCAGCACTGGACTCGCTCCAAAGGAAAGGGAATTTCACATTTACCAAAAGTAAAATGTCATCCCCTCCCTCCTTCCCTTCTTTCAGTTTCTCTGAGTGGTTTGAAGTTCTGCGGCTGGACATTTCTTTCTTTATTTTTAGAGAAGTAATAAACACTGTGGAAGGGCTAAGGAAAACAAAAGCAAAGTAATGCATTTTATTTTGCATTGAATAAAATGGCTCTGGATGTCCAGAAAAAAAAACTTTTTTCCTTTCCTAGGGAAAAAAACCCCATTGTTTGCATATTCTAGGTTATCTTGAAGCCCTTCCTTCCTTGAAGAGGCTGAGATAAAACTCCACTGAGGTGATCATGGTGTCCCAAAAGTTCAGTTTAGCTCCTACCCTCCATTTTTTTTTCTGCTCTTTTCTAAATGTCCCCTCTGGTCTGCTCCTGTGTTGTTCTCCTGCTGCCTCCTTCCCACTTCGCTTTTGAAGTAAATGTAGAGGGACAGTGAATACATCAGTAAGGACGAACGCAGAGTGAGGACACTGACAACTCATTTTAACACACAGGCTCAGATCTCTATCATAGCGAGTGATTTCTGAAGGACTCCAAAATCTGACACTACATGTGCCCAGATAGCTCAATTTTAATGTGATATAAAAGAAAAATCTGCTTAGTGTTCAAGTAGAAATTCACACTTGGCTTGCAAAAAAAAAAAAAAAAAGAATCCTAATCAGAAATCCATCTTGATAGCTCAATTTCATTTTGTCCAGCTCGAGAGAAGCAATTGTGTCCTTCCCTTGTTTACAATGCGGTGGAAGGAAACCGATCACCCACGATGATGTGAGCTGCAATTAACAGATCAATAGCAACTTCCCCTTAATAAAAGCCACAGTTCTGTCCTGGGCTGATATTTTATTCCTTTATTGTAA
Source organism: Phaethon aethereus (assembly GCF_964289735.1). Taxonomy (NCBI): domain Eukaryota; kingdom Metazoa; phylum Chordata; class Aves; order Phaethontiformes; family Phaethontidae; genus Phaethon; species Phaethon aethereus. The sequence goes on along the minus strand of NC_138586.1, from coordinate 6,734,622 downwards.
TCAGCACAATGGATCTTTCTTTAATCGCTGCATGCATGTCTTGCTAGGGACATACGGAGCAGTAATACGTGTGAGTCAGACCTTTGAAACAGGCAGACGGACTTCCCGCAGCCGAGCTCACAGCACACCCTCACCTCCTTACAACAGTCTGTGTCTTTCTGCACCACTGTGTAATTACTCACCACGTTCCACTTCAGTGCCGTATGTATATTCCTAATAATTTACCATACGAATAAATAAGTAGAACAAATCTCCAATGACATATGATGCAAAATTTACATTTTAATCAGTGCAATATTTAGATATCTACTTGCTGTATGTTTATGGGAAAATTATTTATTTCTAATGACTGAGAGGTGCTCTAGTGGAACTAATCGTGATAGATTATTTTCTTGGCTCTAACAATTTATCTGTTGAACTTAGCCTGTATTTTTTCTTTGTAAATTGTCCGAAGCGCTTGGACTTCTCTAAATATATTTATTATTTGTAATTGTTTGCCAAATTGCTTTACCAGTTGTTCTTGATTTTTAGATCATTTGCAAGCTGTTTGCAGCTAGTACTTGCTCATGAATATGAGAGCTGAGTAGTTTTATTTGGATTAGTCACGTGGGTCTTTAACTGAATGAGCAGGATTCCTGATGTGATCTTCAGCCCTTATGAATTCAGATTTTACTTTCTATGGCTACTTATTGATTCACTTGTGCTTCATGGCTGCTTTCTTTTCCTGCCAATATAGTAACTAATATATTTATTTATGGAAAGTGAATATGAAGTGGACATGAATACACAAATCTTATTCTGGGCTTGGGTTTTTTCTAGTGAAAAAAAAAAAAGATTGGTGTAATGAAAAATAAATGATAGGTAAATACTTATGCTTCAAGAACCCTTCACTCCCACTGAAATGCGCACGCTGTAGATATGGGTTCCTCTCTAAATAAGAGGGCACTGTCCCTTGTGGTCTTACATTCAGAATTCTCATTGACTTCAACTGTCTGGGAAGTGGCTGAAGGTTAAGTGTAGAGATAAAAGGTCACCAGTAGCCATGAAGTAAGTTATAACTATTACGATTTTTCATTTAACAACTTGAGAAGCGTTAAAGTAATGAATTCTCTATTATCCTTTCCCTAGTAAATGCATTCTCGGCATGATAAGAGCATCAAGCAATAGTCAAATGTATGAATGTAACCCAGATAAGAAAAATAGCTGACACCTGGGCACTGGAAAATGAAAAGCTAACTTTTCCTGTAATGCAATTAATTCTTGAAACAGTTACGGTTTAATTGAATGGGAAAGCATCACAAGATAGCTTTATTCTCGTCATTGGGTCATTTTTACCTTTGTATGAGAGGTGCCATGCTTGATAGAAACCAATTAGAACTGAATTTAATTTTGTAAATTATTCATTTAATCTTTAGTTCTCATTTATCAGTCTAGAAAATAAGGTAATTGAAATACATAGTGAACGTGAATCAAGTGAAATAAGTTATAAGAACATTTGAAATTAGTTTAATAACTTTACATCTTCTGTACCATCAGGAAGTATCTGCAAAGACACTGACAGCCGTCATTATTTGACATATGTACATTTCAAAATCCTCTTTATTCAGAAATTAATTGAACCACAAACGTAGCACAAATCTTTGTGCTGATCTTAAGACCTGTATGCCAGACGCTTTCCTTGCTTTTTCATGGTGGTGTGGCCATAATGATCTGGCATTGAATGAGAAGTCATTCCAGAAGTCTAGCTGAATGTCCGTGGATACCTATTAGTAGTTTAGAATATTGCCAAGGCACCATGATGTAGCGTTGCATGATACTGATGCAGTAAAACTGAAGTTATCATTAGTGGGAGTTTGGGACGGTGTTTTTCAGGAGATTTCAAGGATCTCTTGAGGCTAGGCAAATACTCTTCCAAGGGTCTGGCAGTGCTGCGCAACTCCTAGATGCACCTTTCCATTAGTTTAAAAGATTCAGCAGAGAGGAAGATACAAATAGTCAGTGTACTATGCAAAAATAGTAGTTACCATTTTACAGAACTGGTGAACTTCCCCCACCTTTTGTAGTGTTTTTCTTCGTGTATTTTTGCTTTGCTTTGTCTCCTTATAGGTTCTGTACATGTCACTGTGTTGCTCCTGAGGGTAAATAAAGGTTCAGTACCCCTGTGCTAGAGGTTGAAAGCACGTGAACGTGTTTCCTCTTGAGCATACACTGGGCACGGAACCCAACAGAATTGCATGGGTGGTGGCTTGAGGAAAAGCATTTTTAGCTCTTCCAAGAGTTTAAAACCCTCAGATGAGCTGGAGAGATGGGGCATCCCATGTCCCTCCCAGCGCAGCCTATGTTAGAGCTGCCCCGATCCATGAAATGGGGTCCAAGAAGGCCATGCCAGGCCTTCAGCAGGCTTATGTCTCCCTGCACACATGCCAGCATTTGAAACCTGTACTTCATGGGGGTGTGACACACTCGGCCCCGCCCGGGTAGGCCTGCGTGTGTGAACTCTCCGGTTCCTGTGCACATTGACAGAGAAGCTCAGAGTCTGGGGGGCAAAAGGCCATGACGGGCAGCATGTTTCCAGACAGCGAACTCCGGATTAGTAGTGACTAAAGAACCTTCCCATGCCAGGAAATGTTGAGTCTGTGTCTAATGTGTGAGAATCTAGGGAATTCCTTCTTTCGTAACAATTAAACCGTGTGACACTGTTAAAACCGGGTGTTAATGCTCAGGAAGGCTCAGCTGAGTTATGCCTGGCTCCAGTTCCCTCTGCTCTTCGCTTTGCAAGGTCCATCCAGTTTTGTCAGTAAGAAACTCGAGCCCTTCTCCCTGCCTTTTCCTTGGTTACGAAAAGCTGTGCTGTCCCCCCAGGTCTGCCCAGCTGCTCCTCTAGTTCATGGCTAAGTGTTTGCATGTTCCTCCCGATGGGTAAGTAAGGCTGAAGCCAGCTCAGACAAGCAGGGTTTTAATGGTCCATAGACCTCAGGCATATCATATTCCTTCTGATTTCCCTATTGCATTCATGTGATAGGTTGATACATTGCAGTCAGTTTTCTTCTCAGTACTCACTGGAGCCCTCCAGTCTGGGTATTACCATCTCTGAAACAGGGGCTGAGCTCCCACATGAATAGGGCATTCAGTCCTGCACCACACGGTGGGTAAGCACAAGATTGGAGTTGGTGTATTTATTTGAGATGCTGTGTTTTTCCACTCAGGAATACCCTCTAAGAAATATCTTGCTATTTCTAGGAAGCCCCAACCAGTGTTAAATTATAGCTCTGTTTAGATGGGAATGGCACCCGGTGCTTACTGGAAGCAGAGTTTATGCACTTCTTAATGTATTATGACACCACCAATACATTACCAGGGTGGGGTGGTAATATATCAATAACCAAACTTCCCTTCGAGCCAGGCAACAATAGGAGCTCTGAACTTGGTTGATTTTGTAAGTCAGGCTGTGTACACCTTTTGAAATGCAAAGGTAGAATGGTTTTGGCATTCTGAAAAGCTGTGTTGTAAGTTACAGCAAAGTAGACTAAGCCCTTCAGCTTCTCTGAATTTTTAAATGAAACATGTTGGTTTTGCATTTTATTATATTTGTATTTATTTGTCACAGTACTTTTTAAATTTTTGGTTTTATATAGTGGAATATCAGTATGCGTTTTCTGATAACTCCAATGTTTTCTGTAATACAAATCATGGAGTCACGTCAACAAAGAAAACTCATGTTTCCTCTTATTTGTATTCAGCTCATGTAATTTTATCCTGGAATGATAAAAATAGGTTTGAGAGATTCACATATAATGTTCATAAAATCTTGATGAACGTATGAAGTGATTCCATCGCAAATGTGTACTTATAAGTTCTGCACAAGGTCAGTCTTTGTCAGTATTGATTTGGAACAGAATTAAAATGCCAGAAGTTGTCCAGTTTATCATCAAGCTGCTGAAACCATCTTCCCTCTGATATTTCAACAAAGGAGCCTCAGGCAATCACAGTAATTATTCAGAAAAGGAAATCTCAACTACTTTTAAATGCAAAATTCTCAGTCCTAGCCAAATGATCGTTAGCAAGGGATTACAGCATTATAGAAGATACTTTGCCCTTCCTTGTGCAAGAATCAATCTTGTTTACATCTGGCCAAGCAGCAAAGACAAAAGTTCAGTCAACAAATTCTGGAGATCAGGCTTCGATGCACAGCAGATGATGTCAATAAATATGAAATAATGCAAGAGTGTTCAATAATACCTAGGTTTTAGCTGAGATCTGAATATGAAGCATCTTGTGAGATGAATCGATACACTCCAATAAGACCAAAATATATTCTATGAGAACCTTCAAGTTATTGGTCTTTTCAATTAAGACAAAAAATCCCCTCACCTGGCATAATCTATCACCTGGTAAGAGAGGTTTTTTGCTTTCAAACTCAAAGGCATAGGTTTGAAAGCACATAAGCAAACGAGGGAGTTAAATATTGGACTCTCGCTTTCAAAGTTACCTGAAGCAAGTCTTCTTACATGTTATAAGAGTAACTGAGACAAAAATAAATAAGTAAATAAATATAGAACGTCAGGGCAAGGAAAAAACATGTCACCCATGGCCTGCTCTCGCTAGGAAACAAGGCAAAGAGGAATGAACTACCTGGCAGCAGAGTAGTTCTGGAGGGCCAGGTTCAATGGCAAGCAACAGTTAGCAACTCTTAATCCTGCTCAGATTTTAAAAGGAGGTCTTAACCTGCCTGTCTTCAAGAAGGACTTGGGACAGGGGTCTTACTGGAATTGGAATACTAAAGCTGTAGTGAGGCACACACTAGACAGTTTTGAGACACATGGCCTGTCCTGAAGTCAGGCTGGATTCCCTATTTGTCTACATTAGGTGACTCTTGCAGGTTCTTGTAGATCATATCCTGCCTAAAATGAGGTCTGGGCTCTCTGGCCACAGTGCACTGCATGGGGAAGTTGTGCACTGCAGCACCCGAGTCCTCTATGCCAAGGACAGCCTGCTGTATAGTTTTCCCTTTCTAATGAGGCCAGATCTTCTACCTGATAGCACTCTACATCACTCAAGTGACTAGTTCATTTAGGTTTAAATGGCCCTTCTGCCTGAAGAGAAGTGTTGGCTGCTGTCTTCATCTGTCATGGCCATCTGCTCTACTCTTTTTGTCTTCTCAGCATGACTGAAGTAACTTACATATGAGAACAGATTGTGGGACACACATTAACCTCTTTAGAGACCATAAATGATCCCCAAAGAGTATAGAGTTTACTCTTTCACTCCGATTCCTCTTTCCTTGCAAGCACACATGCTAGCTTTTGCCACTATTCCTACATCTGAGTGTTTCAGGCATCTCAAAATAATTGCCTCTAATTTCCTCTTTGAGGCACGTTCCACCTTTAGTTTTTACAGACTTCCCACTGACGTCGGTGAAAGCTACATGCAAATATTAAGGGCAATTTATTTCCCAGAGACAATACTTTATTTTTTCTCATGTCTTTTCTCCCATAGTCAAAAACCATCTTGAATCAAATGTGTGTCACTAAAAAATAATAATGTGCTATGACTTTTTGAGCTCTGACATTGCACTCACTGAATGGACTTAGGTGTACACAAGATTGTCATCTCATGTACCTTACAACATGCACCCCTCCTTTAAATACGAGGTTGATCATAGTAGAATAAGCTTTTAATTTTGCCATCAATGATTTCTAAAAGCAGGTTTTGTATATAAAGATACAAACAGAAATGTTTCTTCATTTAGTAGTATTGAAAAAATACAACATATATTTTCATCTTGATTTACTTCATAGGTCTAGATCATAAGACTGTCATGCCAAAAAGATGTTACTTTTTAACAATCCCCTCTTCTTGATGAGTTTATGATACTAGCAACATTAACGTTTTAAATTTTTCAATTATTAGGTAAAAGCCATACATTAATGGCCACATATTTCAAGTGCTTGAACCTCACTATACCTTGTCTTTCTGTATCACCCAGATTACAAAGAATTTTGGTCCAATTAAAAAAATTCTATGCAGATCATTTGATAGTTTTGATTTCCATTAGCACAATGTATCTATATCTGGAGTTGACCAAAACTTAGGGGACTTTTGATTTTTGAGAATATTTTTCTGTAATCAAGCAACATTCAAAACCACGCAAAGATCACTGTAGTACTGATAAGGTGGTACTCACTAGAACTCAGGTCATTAGAATCACCTCGCTTCCTATTAAGACCTAAAATGTTCCCCCAGATTTTTTGGCAACACCAAAATATACCCAGATCTGCAACTCTGTAAAGAAAGATGGTGACTTTGTGTTTAGTCACATTAATTTGGCTAAATAGTACAAAATAGTTTCAAGTATAGTAATTCAACCTGAACTGGATCAAACTTTGATACCAACAGAAAAGGGGAAAAAAAACCCCCACACAACCCACAAGAGAGCGTGAGTGGAAACAGGGTGATTCCTTTGAAACTTGTGCAGAAGTCCCACACAGCTATAAAGACTTCCTTGTCTGTGTCGTCTTCTACTTTTCTTGAAAAAAAACCCCAAAACCACCTTGGTTTATATTTGGATTTAGAGCTGGACCTGCCAGAAACAAGAGTTAGGAAATACACTTTCCTAATCTGGTCACTCACTGAGTAATCAAACAAACTGAAAGACAAAATGTTTTCTGTACTGTTTCATGGCCCGACTCACAGCCCATGCTCCCATTAAATTATGCTTACCTACGTGAATAAACCTATTGAATCCTTAGCAGTCAACCCCAGTGAAACTCCCTGTGCTGCCCAGGATAAGTGAAGAGTGCTGAATAAGACCCACAGTTAACATTTTACCATAATTTTCACTTTACTATCTAAAGTCCTACTTTTATATCACAGGGGAAGTCTAATATTCTTCAGAATGTGACAAATACTTTGTCAGATGCCCACAAATCAACACCATGCAGAAGCAACCAGGGCCTCCATTTGCCTATGAAGCAGCTTCCAGATTAAGTGCAGGTTAATAGCCCTATTCAAAGCTGACAAGTTGTATCAATGTCTATCTGTTTTAATTGAGGATTTATGTATTCTGCAGATTTTGTGCAGTTTGTTCAGAAATTTAATGTGTCTGCCACTGATAAAACCTAGGAATAATTATTCTTCCTTGAAAAATAGTCTTATAAGAAATTAATAAAATGACAAACGGGAATGACAGAAAGATGCTAACACGGGCTTGGGGAGAAAATAGTTCTTCTTGCAGAATCAAGACCAGTATGAATTTGTCGCTGCCTGAACACGCTGGTTTATTTTGATTAAAGCACTCAACCTCTTTGTGCTGTGGCATCCCCAGTTGAACGATGAGAGTAACAGTCATCACTTGGTGTAACTCGATGTAACCTTCGCTCATCTACCCAGACCACAGCTAGTAGAGTACCCACAGCCCGAGAGCACGGGAGCGCAAGTGCCCGAGCTGGTCTGGTGAGTGTTCAGGGTATGTTTAGGACAGCTAGCGTTAAGCTTGGTTTGTAAAGAGTTTAGAAACCTTGTGATTAAATTGCTGACTGCTTCCCTCCTCCTCCCAAAGGTTCAGAGGCTTTGCCACCAAGGCAGCACCAATGCCTGCAGTTTAACAAATAAAGCCTCTACCTGGAGAGATTTGTCCTCCGTTCTTGCCCTTCCATGTGAGATTCCCCCACAGCCTGTGCTCTTTTCATTACTCCACTGGTGGCTGTAGAGCTTGTTTTGTTCCTGACTGGAATATTTTAAATATTGCTTACATATTAATGGCGAAACAAAATATTCTGCATGATATAGTTGAAAAAGCACAGGGGAGCAAAAACATAGATCAGTAAGAAGATCTGACTTTACCTGTCTCTCTCCCGACTTCAGTACTGCAGCCCAAAGTACAAGGGTACTGACTCCTGGTAGCCACGAGAAAGAAATAAATGATCCGGGATCTCAGGTAATAAAAGCTTTTTTTAACTGAATTCAGCAAATGCAGTAAGAGGCAGCCTGGTCTTGGGCCAAGCTAGCCCGGCCCATAACGCAGTGCTGACTTGTGAATCTCCTCCAGGAGTGTGAGAAGAAGCTCTCTGCCCCCCAGACACAGCCTCAGCTCCACTGTGCTCCTCTATTGCACAGCAAACGGGAGTTACTGGCATTTTTTGAGAAAGGAGGAAATTTCACATGTCCGAGGTTCAGGTGAAGGTACCACCCAGGTTAGTAGCCTGGCATCAAAGTGAAGAGAACTTCAGTCAGAAATCTGTTAAAACCTTTATTGTAGGCATGGGGTAGTATATCCCTGTGAAGATCTCGTCTTGGTCTCTGCTATTTGCGTATCAGCTTAATCCCTAAAGCATAAGATTGTTACCATTCCTTGCAAGGTTTATGTATATTAACTATTCTAATGCCAGATATTCTTGGCACATCCCATGCTGTGATTCATCCCCGGATTCTGGTAAATTTGTGAAAATAAATTTACCTTCATCCCTACTCCATTTGCCAGTCCTAGCTCTTCTCTTAGCAGTGTCCAAGACTGTGGAGTTTGCACTGAAAGCCGTGCCAACCAACTGGTGTCTCTCACAGAATGGATTCTACCTGTAACTGCAGTTTCTACATTCACAGTTATTCACATTTTTTAAAATGCTGCATTGCATCCTTGTAAATAACGTAAGGGTTTTAGATTAAAATACTTTTTCCATCCGCTGTACCTGATTAAATTAACACATTTGTTTATATGCTTTTAAATACTTTTTCCATGCCAGTAATTTACAAATCAATACCTCTGGCATGCAAACATAGGCCAACACTTAATTAGTGCCTCATAATCATGTGAAAATCCTGTTAACACAGTAACATAATATGTGTCCTAGATGTTTTGTTGCTCCAATCCTGGCCTGATGAAAAGGAAGCCATAATAAACATATTTTATAATTAATATACAAATGTAAAGAGATCACTCTTGGAACCTATCTTCCAGATATAGCTTTTGCGGAAACAATAAATTATAGTTATGTAAGTTTTCTAGGCCATCAAAATGCAGTCATCCCTAAGGATGTACTAGAGCATGTATGCACAAGGTCAGGATTAAAATGTCCTTACTGAGCCTCTCTTTAGCTCTATTACGTGCAGATCGGTCTTGAAAACACTTCGGGCCAGACACTGTATTTTTCCATTTGTTTTTGGAGAGCCTGTAGGAGCACTGCAAGCTAAATGGTAACTACTCCAAATGATTCTCCTGATGGGATTTTACTACCATCTCATGACGATGATGTTGCCCTATTTATTTACAGATTTGGGGGGATCTGCCTTTTCGAAATGGCTGGCAGACCACCCAAGCCAAATTTTAAACAGCTACATTATGTAAAATGCATTACAGAAGCTCCTAAAATGAGCGCGTTCTCCATACACACATAATGCAGCGGAGTTGACAAAAAGCAGTCTGGTATGCATAGGCTTTGGTGTCACGCAGCTTAGAGACATTGTCATGCACAGACACCAAGTAATTTTAAATGCAGGATCAAGTTCATTTTTATGGGTATTCACTAAAGAAATTCTGGAAATAAGCAGAACAAGTCTAAAAGGAAATGTATACTCATATTGGGCTAGAGAAATTTTCTGTTCCTTTTTGATTTTGGTATTCGGTTTCATTGCCACCATCAAATTACCCCTGGTCTTAATACTGTAGCCCATACTCCTCCTCTATAGGTGTGCAGCTTTTCTGGAAACTCATCAAGCTGTAGCATGAAGAAAATAATTTGCAGGCACAGAAGGTGCGTATCCTGCGCCTGCACAAGAGGTGCACCTCTGGGTTTGGCTGCAGTAAGATTGCGTTTATCTGCACGTTGGTTGGAGATGCCCTAGAGCACCTTTCCCACATCCTCTGGGTCTTCTTTCAGCTGCATTGTCATGGTCCTGAAGAATCCTGACGCTGCTCTGACAGACTCGATGCAGCCAGACTTTCCAGAGCTATCTCTTAGAAAAACTAGTTAACAAGTAACTCAGCGTGGACTACCAAACATCTCAAAGTTTGTAAAACAGGATTTAAATCTGCTGATTTAGGTGACGCCACAGCCTACTGAGAGCCACCTGTAAGCCTCCTTGGTTTAGATAAATTTGAGGAAAAGATTAAGTAGTGGTTCTATTAAGCCATATACATATTCATGCAAGATTCGTTATTTGTATACTCATTATTTTTTCTGCCATAAGTATTTAAAAAGCAATACCTTTTGTATGCAAATTTCTGCTTAATAATACTTGCCAGCCTTCAAATTAATGAATTGCAAGCATAATTTTGCTCATGACTTTGAATCACAGAATGAATTAAGATTCAGTCACAAAGATGCCATTTATCTTCAGTTTTGCAGTAGGTGATTCTTAGTGCCCCGTGCGCCAGCATGTAAATATTCAGGCTGGAGATTCACGGGCTTGTACAAACAAATCAGTGAAAACTTAACCTACAGATAGTGCTTATTTTCTTGTGTTCTTATATGCTTTCAGTAACTGCCAAGTGCACTGAGTATTTTCAACAGATGAGTGTGTGTATATATATACCGCATTGACAGAGTATCGTGTTAACACTATGAACAATATGTAAAATTCCTCCTCCTCATGGATACATAAAGGTTGTATGAAGATTTGTGTGACTTAGTTGTACCTACAATAGCATCCAAATCGTAGCAAAATCTAAACCTTTCTAATATAATCAGCACCATATGAAAGTTCATGATAAATTCTCAGGAACCGTGGAACGTTTATTCACAAATGTTGCTTTCTTCATAGCCCCTCTAGCCTAGCCGGCAGGGCATTTCCATAGAATTACATAGAACCTGTTTCTTATTGTCTAATTGCCAGTTAATGCATCCATCAAATAACCTTGGGGCTTGACGCTAATATAATTGAAGTCAGAGGCGTAAGGGAAAAACTGGGCGAGGAATCCTTGATGCCGTAAGAGCAATCCATTTCCGCATGCCAGTCAGGTGTAGCAGTTCAGTGTTTTGGTTGAATAAGTGATCCCTCAACCGGGAGAAACGTCGTTTAAAAAATGTAATGAAGTAGATGGGTATTACTGAAAGTTACACGTTCCTAAATGAAACAACGCTAGTATCGAGGGCAGTTCATTTCATCCTTGAGGACAGGTTTCAGGCAGGTCATTATTTCAGTTTCATCAGCTGTAGTTACTGCTTGGTTGGTAAAGAGGAAAAAAAATTAATCAAGCTGCACTACAATTAATCTGTGATATGATATGGCATGAGCAGTTATTACTCATAGTGAAAAGCAATTTACCAATTCATCCAAAAATAGCATAGGAAAAATCTTATCTGTAAAAACGATCATCTTAACGCATTATTTCCATTTATGCATTAGCTCACTACAGCTACTTCTTATTAACTCTGGGAACTGTTAAGCATTTCCCTAATGTGCATATCTCAGTAGGATTTTCCACCATTTATGTTTCCAGTCGCTATATTGACAATCCTAAGGAAATGGTTCTTTCTTGCTTTTTCAGTTTTAAACACCTGCTTCACAAACCTTTTTGAAATAATTCAGATCCTCTTACGTTTTTGGTGTGGGGATTTTTCCAAAATATTTGTGTTTTCAGGAAAGGTGCTCAAGTCAGAAGCACCGAGACAAAGATTGCAGAACGTTTTTTCCTTAACCTGCAGGAGATTTAAGACTTTGGCCCTATCCTCATTTCTCAGAGCTACTTGCTAGATGTGGCCAGTGCCTTGGGATATTTTTCTGCAAACAAGGGCTTTTATTGCACTACTGTAGTGTTCTTGTCTTCCTGCCACAGTCATAAGCTCCAGTAATCTTTCCTCTCCACTGCTATTTAAATAGTCAATAGAAGCACCACTGAGTGTCCCCAGTAACAGACCACTACCAACTGTTTGAGGTTGATACCAAACCTGTACTTAATGGCGTGGCTCTGAGCAACTTATTTCTTATTATAGCTGTGAGTCTGAAGAAACAGTGTAGTAGAGAGTTTATCAGAAAAACACTACGCTTTTGCCTATTTGCAGTTGTGCTTGGCACGTAACTGTCATGGGCATGGTCCAGTTTCCATCCAGTTAGACTGTATTTGGTGCCAGCTAAACTGTTTTGCTGTTCAGTCTTGCTCCAGAGCAGTCTGTAGAGCATGGGAGGTATGGCAAGAAGGTAGTCAAGTCCTGTGTGTTTCCTAGTGCAGGCAAGATCTACACATACCTTGTCACTCTAGTTGTTTGCCTTTTTTTTATTCATGCTAAGGTCAGAAACATCTACTTAAGGTTAATGAGCCAATTGTTGTAAAAGACACCAGTCACAATGACTGTTTTTCTGCTTCTTATTACGTACGTAAATTGATACTGGAGATGGAAAAGTATTGTAGTGTTGCAGTATTGTTCTGTATACAAGCAGACAAAAATTGCTTGCTGGAGATAATTACCCACTCATGTACAATTCAGAAAAACAAATGGCTCTTTCATTAAGTTTGTGATTCAATACACATATTTTCTTGCGCTTGGCTCTTAAACATAGCACATAGAAGATGTATTTTAAAGTTTGGAATCAAATTTAGTGTAAATTGTAGTAATGTGAATTCTGCTAAGTTCCCCAGGACTTGCTGATCTGTCCACTTAGTCATATACAGGTGAAAACCTGAGACTCTTAATGTAGCATACCTGCTGAGGCACAGAGAGAAAATAGAAGTTGTGGTAGGAGATGACCCTTTTAGCTGATGTAGTTGTACAGTGAAATACTGGTTTTCTTCAGACTTTTTTCTTGCCTATAACCAGTAAATCTGCAATGAATTTTTTACTTAAGTTTCCAAATTACAACTCTATTGTTGCCTAGACTACAGAGGTGAAAGCTCTTCTGAAAACATTCTCTATTTCGGTTGGTAAGTCTCTCATCCACAGCCAAGGAGAGCATTTTCAGCAGAGTTCCCATCCTAACATCTTTATTTCTATGTTTGAACCCTACTGAGATACTTTCAGTTGCCTACACAGTCTACAGCAGACTAAGTGTTTGGTTGGGGTTTTTTTTCTTCTGAACTGTTTCCTTTAGTAGACAACAGAACTATCCCAGGGTCATCTTTGGACTGTCTTTTGCGTGATTCTGAACATCGCTTTGGTTAAGTGATTCTTTTCACCGATGTAACAGCATTGGTACTTCTCTGTGCACTTTTTTATTTATTTCGGCTTTGCCTCATGAGTTACACCATCTGTGGTGCCTGTTCTCCATCTCTTAGCTATAACATGCATCAGTGAACGGACTTAAGCTGGCCCATAGTCAAAGAAGGTGATTGATGATGAGCTCCCTCAGCAAGCAGCAACTAATAATAAAAATGACCTTACAGGGTGATTTGAGTTAGTGCAAGCAACTACCTACCGGCTGCAAACAAGCAGGGAAAGGAGCATAATATATAAAGGAGTTGAAATGGAGACGATGGGAATGGTGGTGCTATTGCACTTGCTACCTGCAGCTCACCTTCTTTTGAACTTCAACTACTCATTGCAGGGAGAAAGAAACCCCGTTGAATCAGAGAGAATGAAAAAGAACACCTGCTTACATAAGTTAACCTTTGTTTATCATTTCCCTGATCTCACATTTGGGTTTTGACCCAAATTTTTTTTTCAGTTCACTTCTCCCTGATTCCTGGTTAATCCAAACCCATATTGCACTCGTTTTCCAGTTTGTCGAAGACACATTCAGACCAGTTTGGGGAAAATGTTGTGTATGGTAGAATTTTATTCCATAAGGATGATTCTGGGAACTGTCCATGCATATCCAAAACTCTTACTTTTCAGCATTCCTTCGGAGCTCCTTCATTCATTCTCCAACAATTTTTACCTTTTTGTGATCACTTGATGAAGTTTTCACTAGCATAGGTACAGCTCTGCCATCCTGTAATACCCTCAAACCTGTAGTCATCTGCTTTGCCATCTTCAGTTATAGTTTTCTAAGTACAAAGCAGTTTTCACTTGCTTATAATAAAATTATTTAAATGGGATAAAAATAAGGAAACTGACACTAATGAGGGGGATTTTTACAGCATTGAGAAAGCTGGGATTGCCACTTGTGATTGATATGCGTAGAGTTTCACATCACACAGTTCTGCTTTCTTCAGTCACCATGCCAGTTATGATACTAAAATGTTAATGATACAGTCAGCGAGTCATATACAGTTGCTGATTTATCAAGCTAGCAGAGAAAATGCAGGTAATTTTAAAAGCAATTTTGGAAAGCTAGTTTTTCACTGCCTGTTGAAAAAAAACAGTGAAACCACTCAGCGATGTGGAAATAGGTTAATTTTGTAATAGCTACAGATGTTGATTACAATTCGTATCATGATAATTTTGTTCGAACTTTGTTCATATCACAGATAAAAGATTGTTATGAGAATATTATAAGAATTACTCTATTTTCTGTTCTCTTTTAATCTTTGTAGCAATTATGAGTCATCACAGAATTTCAGCCTTCAGTATATTGCCAGTTTCACGATCGTGTCAAAATGCATAATAAAAAGAGAAACTGTGCAAGTTGAATCCGTTTTTGTGAAAATTTTAAAGAGAATGAATGACCTGCTTATGATAAATTGTGTTTCTAGGGCTATTCCTGATGCAGCATTTTCTAATCATAGCTATAAGGTAGACGGTCACAGAATTCCAGACAGAAGATGTGTGAAATATCATTAAGAGTTTATAATGTGTATAGTAAGTCATATCATCCGTTAAATGTATGCTTGTTAAAGTATCACAATGGATAAATTTCCACCTTATTCATGGTAACTGAAATCACACATACAGCTTCAATAATTATATTGGTTCTGTTTCTGGCCTGTAAGGGGCAAAATTACACAAATAATCAACAGTACACATTTCAGTTGGGCACAGAGAACCTGGTGATATGTGAAGAGTCCATATAAATACCAGGTCAAATATCCTGGAGGCATCAGACTACCCATTGGAAAAAACTAGGCCGATCTTATTCCAGATTGCCAAATTAATTCCTGATTTAGATGACTGAAGTGTGTGTGGTTGCATGTCAGATAAAGTTGGCCCCAACAGGACAAGTCACATCTGCTCACTAGTACAGTCATGCAGTTGGCAAGACAAGGTGTCCATTTCCCTACCAGAGCAATGATGATTTATTTTTAGTCCCGATAAATTACGTTGACCTCAAAGTGGTGACGTTCAATGTGTGTAATTGCATTTGTCTCTTGGAGGATGGGTTAATGGAAAACATTCCTATGATAAATACGTTCAGTCCAATTTGCCATTATCAGATGATGTGGTGACTGTCAACTTTGCAAAGGAAGCGTAAAATGATGCCCACTCAGAGCAGCATGTGAACTCATTTTCCACGGGCTTAGGTGGTAACTCGAGATGCAAAGCATGTGAGTTAGGATCAATATGCTCCTAGGGATGTGCATCTTAGTTGTTTCCATTGTTTCTCTTGTTTTATATTTTGTATAGCATAGAATCCGTTATTTAATTTCATAAATCATAAGAACACTCTACCAAGTTTAAAAGATCATGCAAATTTTTCAGTTCTATAATGAATTAATTTTGTCCTTAATTTTAATCTTTAATTTAAAAGGACAACAGGTTCTTAGAGGTGTTTTAGCATTAACTTTATTTCAAATGTGGCCTAAATAAGGCTTAGTCATTCCCATGGGACAATCTTCTCTCTCTGAATTCGAGCATCATGAAAAATCACTTTTCTTGGGTGGCTTCTGCAAGCCACAGAAGCAAGAGTGAGAAACAGTGTGGAGGTTGGCTTGTGAGATCTGAACTTCTCTAACATTAACTTTTCTTGAGGCTTGAGATCAGGAGCAAATCTGAATCTTGCCTTTGATACTCTCTTCATTATGGATTCAATTGGGAAACTACTGAGCTCATTTCCTAGACATGTAAGAGCGCTCAAAATTTCCCACAGCAGTGTTCTTCATTCTTGAGACTAGGAAATTTAGGCCAAAGCATTTTAGGAAATTTAGCCTCTCCCTGAAAACCTTACAGGCTCATTCTGTACCATCTATAAATACTGCTTGCTATATTGTGTAGTTGAAGATGCCTGGTTTTGCCAGTGAAAGTTGTATTAATGTCAGTATTTTTAAGAGGCTAGTTCAGTCCGCATTGAATGCTGTCTTCCTCTCAGTCATTATAGTGTGCGCAGTTTTGTCATTGAGAGCTTTCACATGCCATTTCTCTATCACCAGTTGGTGACACTTGCTCGTTTTGTATAATGACATACTGAGGTCTTCAGGTGCAGTAGTAAATTTTCTATACTATTTTATTAAGTTCCTTTCTGTTATAGATACTAACTACTGTCTGTGAAAATTTTTTTATCTCCATGTTTAGAAGGTGAAAGCATATTAGGAACTGCAGAACAGTAATCCACAGGATTTTTTCAGAATTGCATTTACCCTACTCATGAGTTCCATCACATATACACTTTCACACTTCCCTGAGTGGTTACAGACTAAATTAAAGGCAAAAATCCATATTCCATCACCGCTAATAAGAACTGCCATAATTTTCTGGTAGTACCCAAAGACAGCTGAAGATTGGAGCCTGATGTAGCCAGGCTTAGTACAGATACACAAGAAGACACAGACCTTACTTCATCGTGCAGATTTTGCTACTGTTACTCATACAGAAATTAGGAAATTACCTGCAGAGGAGAGTATTTCACAGCACAAATGAAACTATAAGAGGATCGTCTCTTCTGTCCTTAAAATTTCAAAAAAGGGCACCCCAAGTGATACTGTAGAATCCTATCAGGGCTGATTATTTCAGGGTAGTGTAAGCTAACGCACGAAAAGAACTGCAGGTTTCATATTGTTAGCTTAAGTGTTAACAGATACCTTTAATTTCCTTGATGACAGAAAGAAATCCAGTCTCGCAAAAAATATATGGCAAAATTTACTATTCATATTAACATGAATTTAAGGTCTTTGCTAACAGCTACTGTGGAGTGTATAAACAAAAAAAGAAGATGTTTTATTCAGTGCTGGCACAGCTTATCAACAGCATGTGTCTGCACTAGCAAGGGGAGCCTGCTGTACTCCATCAAAGGCTGGGACAGTCTATAAAAACATTCAAGGAACTGGGAGAAGCAGCGGACTCCGTTCCAGCTAAGAGAGACAGCAGCTGTGTGCCGGGATGTCACACTTCCTGCTACAAGAAGTAACAATAGTGAGCATAAATTAAGGAGGTGGAATGGGAAGTGATGGAGAAAGAGTAACCGAACAACTTGGAGACAGTAATTTACAAATTGTTTAACTCTTTGGCATACCCCGGTGCCAGCAGGGCTGGATCCAGCCTTGAATATCCCTTCCTGAAGATTGCCTGCTGAAGTAGATTGCTCTACTGTAGCTTTGGATGAGGGGAAGGTGACAGACAAATAGTACTGGGAAGCTCAGCCTGTATAAAAATGGGCACAGAAAAGACACCTCATGCAGGACACTGCTAGGTTCAAGAACTGGTAGTTGTTTCTGGATAGCCCTCTCTTCGCTTGAGCCATGGACTGAGACCAAAGATTCACTTCACACAGGTCAGCTGAGAGCCAGCAGATAGAGGTGACCTTCAGGTACTCTCAATTTGGTTTGTCCCTGTGGGCTGGAACTGAACAGCCTTCCATCGTGCTGCCAGTTCTCTGACTCACACAGCTCTCTGTTGGCCTTTTTTGTTTTAAAGTCCTTGTGCTTTGATTCTGGAAAATCTCTGCAGTGCCGTCTGGAAAAAAAAAAATCAGCTTTAAGCCCAATTTATGTTTTTAGATATATCTATTCAGCAAAGTTTGGAAAGGGATCAACTCTTCCCCAAAATATCTGTACCTTCCAGCCAGCAATGAGGCCTCCAAGGAACGACTGAATCTTGAAGAGTATGTAGTGATGCTGAGAAAGATAATCACAGGTCACCACATAGATTTACAGGTCCCCCAAAAGTTTTGCCCTCCCAGGGTACTCCAGAGCTTCTGTTTAAAGTTATCCTGCCTAACGTGATTATGCCCACCTAGAAGAAAACAGTGCAACAGCAGCTGCCCTCTGAGGAGAGAAATCCCCCTTTTCCAGGTGTGCTGGGATTTCTTCCTACCGGAACGTGCCAAGAATGACATATATAAGATAAATATTTCTCTCATTGCATGGGGGAAGCAAGAAGGCCTATCGCTCAAGATCCAGCTCTGGGGCACTCATGCTCACTTCCATGGCCTCCTGCAAAATGCAATAGAGCTTAGAGTCTCGCTCCCAAAGGATCTGTGTTCCCAAGCGTCAGCATTTGTGTCCAGAATCACTTCTGTTTTGCCAGGTGACATTTCAGCTCTAATTCCCTCCCCTTGCCTTCACAGCATTTTTATGGCTACCTATAGAAACATGCATCCAGGCATTACCTTTTCAGTACAGCAATCTATCAGCCTCATAGAGAATATTTTGATGTATTTGGCCTCCCACAGTTGTACAAAATTCCCTAGCAAATCCCCTGCTCTTTTAGAAGAAGGTATAATTGCCCACGTCTCTTTTTTTCTTTTCCAAAACTGAGTGGGATTTACAATAAAACAAGTAGAGCATCAAAGGCAATAAAACCTATTTGTCGGTTTTTAGCTAGCAAAAGAGAAGCACCGGCCCACCTTATCCATGTGGGTGTTCTTGGTCTGTTCCAACAAGGTGCCTGCTTTAAAATAAGATTGGGACAACAAAGCTTGGGAATCATTCAGCTGAAATCACCAGCCTGCATACACTTGGCAGACTAAAACTCTGGAAAATTTCAGGCTGACATTTAGAATGGAGTGAAATTGTTTAAACTACATTTAACAGGAACTTTTCCATAGCCTTCGTCTCTTCATCTTCCTAGCATGAAGCCAATGGGCAATTCGCTTGGCCATCTGCAATACGTCTGGCTCAGGTGGTGCCAGTCTACACCAGCAATACACACTGCGTATATACTATGGTGAGTCAGTGGGCTGCATTAAGACACCTGATAGAAACTTTGCAGAGGTGACGCTGTTTAACCTTTTAAAACCGCATCTGGAAGGGATTTTGCAGTATCACGTGCTCAATACTGGAAAACCACCTCAGGTGCCTGCCTGACAGACCACTGTGTTAACCACTACTGGCGTTAACCCCTGGCTTAACATAACGGTGCTGCACTGAAAACTGTGCAGTTACGCTGTGCTTAGCACAAAGTTTGGCTAAGGCTCAGGAAGCAAGTATTCAATCATTACTAGAGCTGCAAATCATCTCTTCAGGTTTTCAGAGATGTATCAAACAAGTTGTTTGCTTTGGCATGGGGTTGCAAATGCTAAGAACTTGTTTTCCATGATTCCACGGTACTTTGTGCAGTAGCAGCAATTTGCCCAGTTCTAACTAAATTTTGTTTCTTTCCCTGTTTTATGCTTATGTCCAAACTTGATTGTTTCAGTGACGTATGCCACTTGGAAAGTGGTAGTATAAGGTTCCTTTTCTTGGCAATAGGTTTCAATCCCCACCTTCAACTGTAGCTTCTATGGTTGAAAGGTACTCAATTAATTTCCTTACATGAGGGTGCTTGGTTTTTTGGGATTGTATTGATATCTTGTATTGTGGGTTTGATTAAGGCACTTATTTTGCAAAATTATATTATAGTTAATTGTAAAATGTCTTCATAAACCATGGAAACCATGAAAATAAAGCTGGAAGGGACCTCTGGAGATTATTTATTCCAACCTCCTATTCAAAGCAGGGTTAATTTCAAAGTTAGATCAAGTTACTTAGGGCTCTGTCTATTCAAGTTTTGAAAATCTTTAAGAATGGAGAGAGAGATATATATATGATACTATAGTCTTCTTTCCTTCCTGTTCCTGTAAAGATAGACAATCAAGGGATATACTCATTCAGGCCAAGCAAGCTGCAAGAACTGCTGGCTCTTGCACACAGTTGGAGAAGGGTATGGAAACTCATTTCACCTGTGAAACTAAAATTTTCATTCAGTTGTTACAGATTTTATTTTTTTAACAGATGGAAACTTCGTGTCTCATTTCTACCCCTTAAAGAAGCCAACCTCCGTTTTCAGGATTCATACAGAAGCATAGCACCTTGTAACAAATGGCTGTGTTAATCCCTACTCCAGACTAGCTAAGAATTGTTCACTTCCTATTAATTTGCTCTAACTCTTAACTCAGTTCTTTGGCTCCTGCATTTGTTATACTGGGCATTCATACTCTAGGTTTCTAGGCTACTTAGATTTTCAGACAAGAAGAGCTTTAAGGAGGCTAATTTATTATGTATTTGTACAATACCAAGCCAAGAGGGCAGTGCCTTCCTTACAGGTTGTAAACATGACCGAAGAACAAATGTTAAATAATAATAAAAATCCATTAAACTCTGAAAAGGAACTATGTAAAAAGTATTATTTCTTCAACTGTCTTGCTCAACTCTTTGTATATTCAAGTGATTTTCAAGTGCATGAGAAAGGTCTCTGTGGGAGATGTTTGTCTAACACTCCCAGCTAGCTACCTAAGGAAGGGAGGGATTGCCGTCTGGAGAGTCTGTTCTCTCTTGCTTGACTAGATACGTAGAAAGCGCTTAACTTGGAAACAAGGAATGCTGGTTGAGGTATACGGCAATGAAAGTGGGAGCAAATGTGAGGATCCGTTTACAAAGAATAGCCTTACCAATATGTGGAAAATACTAGTGTTTGATTGCTTACTTGTTTTGCAATATCCCACAGGCACTCACTGAAGTTGGAACTAGCCTAGAAGTAGCCTAGCTGCTTTATACAGTATTAGTTTTCACATAAGGATTCTGTGCCATGCAAGTGTTTTCATTTCTGTGGTGGGCAGAGCCGAGAGATAGGGTGGGAGGTGAATACCACCTGGCATTTTGTAGCGCAGTTGTCACGAGAACAGCAAAACCTGCTCAAAGGATGCTGTGGGATTAGCATCCTCCACCCAGCCACAAACAGAATTTCCAAGAGCTGAAAGCAGCTCATAGCCTGAGCGTGAATGAATGTACTGCAGTGACATTTGGGCTGGTCGCATTCTCTATCACCTTACTCATGCAACAGCAGGGGACTTGGGCTATGCCTGAAAGTTGGGATATGGGCCAGTCAAAGAGCCCTGGCAGCTGGATGCACCACAAAATGCCCCTGATGTGGAGTCTAAGCACAGCCTTACTGACTGAAGAAGGATTTAGTGATCTGTGCGAGGTTAGCAGGTAGGCTTGCTCTCTTATTAGATATTCACCACGTGCATCTAACAGTACAACTCACCTTCCAGGCTTCATGCCCATGTTAAGTTTGCCTGTAGAAAAAGGAGGCTTTTAGTCATCCAGCAGAATCCTTCCTGTGTCATACTCAAAGACACACTTCAGTGGATTTCAGTGTTTAACCGCATGTCACGTGTAACTTCTGTTCACCTTGTGAACAATATTGACTTGATTCCACTAAATGGAATGAAGTGAAATTTCAGCTATTAATTGTAATGAGCTGGAGTTTATTTTTAGGAGCTTGGAGTACTTAGTGTAGGAGAGCTCTGTTGTTCTAGCAACTGCATGTGCACCTACCCTCAACAAGTATCATGGTATTCAAACCTCTTCAGTTATCAATAATTCATTTTATTTCCCACTATCATAATATGCATAAAATAGTACTTATCTACTTTTGGAAATATAAGTATATAATCCTTCATTCACTCTTCATTCTTAGTAGGCAGACTTTTAGTGAATATCTGTAACTACAGGCATTTTTGCAGCTCGGAGAAAATGTCAGATGAATAAGGGCATAGCTCACACTCCACTAAACCTGTGGAAAGACTCCTATTGATATCAGGAGGAATTCTACAAGAGTTTAAAAGTTTCATCCTCTTTTAGTCCTTTTTTGTCTTGTACCGTTATCTGTAATCTCCTCCATTAAATACAGTTCAGCTCATACATGATAATGATAATGAATTCCCAAATAAGGGTGAGAAGAATCTATTAATGGATAGAAACTACTTGATGACAGAAGCCCATTATAGTTTCATAGGATTATGGTGGCATAAAAATCAGTAGGTTCTCCCCAGAAAGGAGAATTTTGCAAGGAGATTTTCTTCCACTTCAAGCCAGAATACTGTGTTCCTTAAAGGTAGGAGAAACATTAGGAAACCTCCTGGGTATTTCCTCTGTTGGGGACTTTATCAGGAACAAGTTGAGTGAATTTGTTTCTTTAAAAGCTTACTGGTTTGTTGGGGGTTTTTTTTTCATCTTTTAAGCTTTTTTTAAAATTACACAGGGAAATACTCATAGGATCTTTGGAACTTTTGTTCACAAAAGATGTAAGAAAGCATCATCCTAGGTATGAGCTGGCATGCGTGCCTGAAAAATATATAATATTCTCTTGAAAGCATAGTTCAATTTTAAGACATTTTCAGATAGATAAGAGCTGCCTCTTTCCTAGCAGACGGTGCATAGCAAAAGTAGAAAACCTTCAACATGTCTTAACTTTAGATATGGGAATCTGGTGCTTTTATCTGATTATCTCCATCTCTCATTTTACTTTTCCCTCTAGCCATCTGCAGCCCCACTGAGATGTGGTGGTTCATTTCCTCCTCCCCTCCCCCTTGCTCCTGAACCGCTCTACGACCTTAGGAACTCTCATCAAGCCCTGGCCTTGGTGCAATGAGTTTGGCAGTTAAGAGCCCCTTGACCATACCAAGAACTCTTGCATAGCTAAGGTAGGAACGGCACTGACCGTTCTAGGAACTCAGTTGTGGGAGTAAATAATCATCCCCTCACAGCCCTGGAACATATCTTATCTAATTGAGACTTGCGTGGATCAGTACCAGTGTCACTGGAATTTTGAGCATTCCAGTAATTACTGGCACATGATCGTGGCAAGGATGGAAATTTACTGATGTCTAAAGTCAATCATCTCATGACCTTATAAACAGCAGTTCTCAGTGAGACCCTCTGAGCTCTCCTGGACCACAGCAGGCTATGACCAGCATCTCCCTCTGAGTGGGACTCCTCTCAGAGTTCACAAACTCTCAAGTTTGCGAAGTTTGGAGGACTGTCGTTGAAGACCAGCACAGGACCTGGATGAAACCCTCAATCCTTGAGGCTCAACCCTCACCCGTTGAGAAATGCAAAGGCATTCGATGTGAGTACTTCACTGAACTCATGGGGAATTTTTAACAGGTATACATTTATATAACTCTATGTCATTTATATCTATATCTCTGTGTGTGTGTATGTAAATTGGCCTTTAGACATAAACCATTGACCAAGTCTGGGACTAGGACTGGATTCAGCCGCACCTAGACCCCTCTCTGAGAAGGAGTTTAGAAAGCAACGGGGTCCCCTCTGAACCTTGTGACTCAACAGAACGGTCTCCCTCATCTTCTTTCCCTAATCCCTATATAAACCATACCAACCCAATTCTAACTCAATTTCCCTTTATATGTTTTTTCCATGTTAAATAAGCGATAGATTGAACTTTGCCATCTAATTGTGTTGTCACACTTTTTACAAATTCATATTAAAAACATCTCTTTTCTAACATCTTTGGCAGTGATTCTTTAAGCGGCCTAAACCAGTCATTCGTGACATGAGGTCTTTGCCTTCCAAAGCCTGGTAAATTCACACTTGATACAAAAGCAGGTAGGCTGAGCACCAAAGCTTCGGTGCTGGTCTTTGCTATGCTTTCTCCGGCAACAAAGCCCCATTAAATAATTCCTATGCTGTCCTGTCCCCTGTTCCATTCCGCTTCTTGCTTTTCTACCTCCTCGAGGTTACTGTCCCATCAGATGTGATGGTTCATCTGTTTGTAGGGCCTTGCCTGTAGGACTTAAAAATGAGGATTAAGAAGAAAATATTGCAGAATTTTGGGGTTTTTTCATAGTCTGGGCCAGGGATCTAGCTTATAGCTTGTTCCCTTCAAGCTAAAATAGTCCTGCTTAGAGCTTAACCCCACTAATAGTTGCATCGGCCCAGCAAAGGGGAGCAGTACAGTGGTGAGCAGCAGCAGCAGCAGCAGCAGCCAAGAGAGGCCAAACACTTTCAATGCTGGCCTTTGCTCCAGCGAAATCCCAGTGCTGAGATACCATGATGAAAAGCGTGGGTCCAAAGGCAATTAACAGCTGAGGAAGTTAGGTGGACCTTGCAGTCTGCGAGCTGTCCCACAGGACCCAATGAAGGGTATGTCCCATGCTACAGTAAATACAGCTGGGTTTACCCCGTTTCGTTAGGATGGACGTCACCCTGCAGTGCTTAGTGCTTAATCCTAGTTAAGGGCAGACGTACCTTACCATGGGGTAACTTGCGTGCTATAAATCAGAAGTTAGGCTGTCCTGTTCATCAGCCGTATCCTAAATTCTGTTTAAATGAGTGTAAAACCTGATAAGGATTCAGCCATTCCTTTTTTAACTTAAATTTCTTTTGTCTTTTAAATTAAGTTTTTCTGTGTCCTATTTAAAATCCTCCACACGCTTTCTCCAGCTCTCCAACCAGTACAGACTTATCTGCTACACACATTCTCCAGTGATTGAAAAGGCTTTTCAGTCCCAGTGCAGCCAAGCCGAGCTGATAAACACGCTTCCCCTCCTCCTGCCTGTCACTTTTGCAGTGTGCTGAACTTACATTTTCATTAACTTGGATTTAACAAAACTTTTCACAAACTTCCAGGGACAACTGCTCCCGGTGCAACTACTCAGAGCTCCACTGGAGTCAGTCAACTTATGACAATTTCTACCAGCTGAGGTCTGACCTGAGAACATTGGGTCGTGTCTGATGCCTTCATTCCTCATGAAGCTAGATTTATTCTGGACTCCTGTCCTTTCAGTGGGCGGCTTTCTGCATGAGGAGGACTGCGTTGTTTCACCAAATATAAGTGGATGAATGTTTCTCAGGAGAAGTTTCTGCATCTGTTTCTGCGGAAAGTTCTTTGAAAGTGGTTTTCATTGAGAGGGGAAAGGCAAAGACAACCTCATTGTTTTGAAAAGTAATTTTCTTGCTGCATTTTTTATTGCCCCTTCTGCTTCTGTTGCCTCAGGTGTTCTTTCAGGTGAAATGCCCTTAAAGCTAATCACATCAATGCCATTCTGTCTCTTCCTCTCACCTTTCCATAGTACTATGTTCCCTTTTTTCTTGCATCTGCTGAGAGAGCTGTGGCGTATCAATTGCAGAGCCTACAGCTTCACAAAGACACCATGCTAGACAGCTTTGAGTTTCAGGAATGTGTCAAGGGTCTTTTCCTTCATTTTTGTCCTTTCACAGCACAGAATACTTGCAAAGATGCCACGGTCGTTTTTTCCTTTTAGTTACATGACATGATTCTGATTATCAGATAAATTTATAATCTCATTACACCCCCCACCCCTATCTCTTTCAATTTGGTGAATGTCATGTTGTTTGACCTATGACTTATCAGCCTGCTTGCATACTATAATTAAAAGTCAAGCTCAGAAACCACCACGATACTATATACTAAATATGTAACTCATGTCCTTGGCAGGAAGACAAAACCCTAACCATAGATTTAAAAATGGCCTTCAAAATCAGAAACCATTATCTACAAAAGAGGTTTATTCTCAGTTCAGCCATTTATAATTACTGTACAATATCAAGCATCTGTCTATCCTATTTACATTGCCAAGATGGAATTATAACCATGGTTTTATTCTCTTTATTTTTATACAGAGAACTAGCATAATCCACATTCTTTGCAAAAATAATCACCCTCAGCCATTTAATGGTATTAGCTTTTCATTTTCACTGAGGCTTCAAAATCTCTCTCCATGTTAAATTTATTAACAATTCTCAAATAAAAATATTTTTTGTGTATAATTATCTGTTATTCTTACTTTGTAAATGTAGCAGCAAGAGGAGTACTACTTGATTACCATCAGTAGCATTAACACTAGATTTATATACAGAAAAAGAAGGGGATAACAAATATCTTTCCCAGGGTTCTACCGAACAGTGAGGGCTATAATGCTTAGCTCAGCCAGTAACTAGAAACTATTCACTGTGTGCTGGCTCAGGCTCTAGAACTAAGCATATATTCCTCATATGAATAATTCCATTGTCATCAGTGAGATAATTTATAGAAAGTCACACATAACTGTATGTTTACAGGCTCTTACTGTGTAAAATCACATAATTGTGTCTGCAAAAATGAGAGGAAATTCAAGTTTCTGGTCATAGATTAACTCTGTCGCTTTTTCCAAAATCTCCGTTTCCACTCACCATTTTCTTTTGATTGCTTTGACCTTTGTTCCAAGTCTTACATCCATATCTTTATGTCTTTAATTTCTGAGGCCCAGCCTTGCCCACCTCTGTCCCCTGAGTCTGACTAGCCAAACTGGAAGTTACCTCTTTGACACGATCTTCATTTTTTGGTACTGTGAAAAGACACAAAAGCTTTCCGGACTGTCCTGACCTGCCTTTCCCAGAAAAATCCTTTCTCAAGTACTGAGAATCTTGGTGAGCAGGTATCTCATAGATTTTGTTATTTGAAAGCGACTTTGCTGAGAGTGGATGGGGTCACAGTGAGCTGTTTCAGAATCGAGGAATTTTTCACTCTGGGTGTGGAGAAAGACCTAACACTGCCTGCCAGCATCAAAGAGAAATATCAGCCACTGTAGTGTTTCTAATAAGTTGGGTTTTTTAAATTTTTCCTTCAGTGTTGATCAGGTACATTTGGGGGGATATTAAAATCCAAACCAGTAGGAACTGGTGGCAGAAGCAACTTGACTTGGTATCAGGATTCTCCATGTGAAAGACAACCAAGCTGCTGTAATATATTCCTTTCTGAATGCAAGTAGTCTCAGTGCATTATCTGCTTGTGCCAACTGGCTCTTCGTAGCAGGATTTCAAACAGAAAACGTATAATATACACAAAGAAACTAAATCGCACTGAGATCTACATAGATCTCCTTGCAGGACAAGGCTTAACGACTTGGGGTTTCTTTGGCTGGGTTTTTTCCTTTTGGTGATTGAAAGTAAGGAATCAACATCCACGATTCAAAATACAAACAAATAATTCAAAAAAAACAGTTTTAGAACCAGAACTAATTTTTGGTTTAATGCCCAGACTTGAAAAAAACATTATTTTTAAAATAATACAAATGCATTGTTTCTGCTCATCTGCTGACATTTATGGGGATCTTCTCAGCATAGAGCAGCTAATTTTAGACAGGAAAAAGTGAAAGTGGATAGGCAAAATTGGGGCTAAAAAACTTGAGAAATTATTGACAGTGAGGTAGTTTATTCTTCTCAGTTACAGCAGTCTCAGTACCGGAGAATACTAACAGTAGCAGAATTTTACTGTGTTTTTATTAAGTTACAGTCCTGTTAACCGTGCTAGCACAATAGTTTGAGTTAAAGTTAAGGAAACATTTGAAATGTAAATATTACAATATGGAACAATGAAGCACTGAAGGTCAAATTCTTTGCTGATATGTACAGGCCTCTAAGATTTTGGAGGGGGAGAGAGGTTATTTAGCAGCTCATTTTCTTTGGTTAATTTTAGGTTTTCACTCTTTGAGCATTAGGAGAGAGCAGATGGTATTGATATTTTGCCCACTTTTATCATCGCTAACCGTTCAGTTTGGAATGTATTTATGTGGCCTCATTGTCATGGAAATGCACAGACAGGAAACTTTAATTCAGCTCAGCCACGTGTGTGCTTTTGTAAACTTCTGTTTTCTTTATTTAGTTATGAAATGAGCCTTTTTTTCATGAACATACCCATTTTTAATATTTGATGTTTTAAGAAAACCTGGGGAGCAAGCGTTAGCTATATCAAATTAATTGTGGAGTACAAAATTAAACTTGCCTAATACAGGGGCTTAGAGGCTTCAGTGCTGCATTTATACGCAGTAGCAAAGGCAACGGAGTGGTCTCAGAAACTTCTGTTAGACCATAAAACACCTGCAAAGGTGTTTTTGGCTATTCCTCAGAACCATTAAATATTTATGTACGATCAGTGCCTCCCTTCACTAAACTGATCAAAGTACGTGAGATCAATAACGACCTTTCCTCTGATCCAAAGCCCTTATCATATTGTAGCAAATTCCTAGAGATGTAAAGCGGAGGAGACAGGGTCTGTGAGGGCCATAAAGGAGGCAAACGGCAGCAGAACATAAATTCAGAGATCGTGTTATTCACAGCGCCCAGCGCAGCCGTGTCTGGACGGGACCTGCTTTTCCTGCACGTGGCACACGTGGCAGCTCGTGCACGGCTCCTCTTCGGCACAAAGTAAGTAGGTCCCTTGACGGGGAAACTCCTGTGTGCCCAAGTGGCCACAGAATGACTTAGGACCGGCACCTACACGCAGTAGAGCAGAACTGTGGTTCTGGAGCGATCCAGCGCAAGGCTTGCCAACTCCCAGAGCACCGGAGCAATCACCGAGTGAACGAAAGCAATGTATGTACAGGAACGAGCCTCCCGCTAAGGCTAGTGCAGAAGTAGCCCCACAGAGGAAAGCAGAAACACTGTGAAGGCCAAAGCTTTCCTCAGATGTTCCGCTCTGTGCACAGTTCTTCTTAGTGCTCCTCCTTTTAAAAAGAAACAAACAAAACCCAGTTGCTCTGAAGACAGAACGACTTCATTCAGGACAGTTACTCTGAACTTGTTTGGGATATGGAGGAGTCTGTTTTAATTTTCAACTTTTCTGGTTTTGACTGTCTGTATCAGTTCTGTCTCCTGAATGATGTTTGTGAATCATCAACCTAAAAAATGCAGAAGGAAAAATCATCCGTAATAAATAGACAACAGTGTGGAACTGGAAGATACTAATGCTGGGAGAGACCTGCTGGAGAAGGCAAGCAGCAAATTGTGTTTGTAATTGATATGGTGGCATGAAAGACGAATGCAATTTGGGGCAGGACATGGAAAGACATCATGTGACAGGGCAGGATGAAATGTAATATTGGATTTAATTCTGGGCACCAAATAACCGGAAAGGTCACTTAGGAGTTAATTAGGATGCAGTGTGTTGGTTCTTAGAACCACGTTCCCCTGGGGATTCTTCTAACTTTAATGCATTTAGCACCAAACACATTTTCTGCTTCTTCAATTTTCTAGTCATCCCACAGATTTTGCTTCATTAGAGTCTTTTTCACAACTGAAATGTCCAGCATGATTCTGTCTTTGAACTTCATCTTGCATTTCAGTCTCTTCCCGGAAAAGTAGGTGGATGGTGACCATCTCACTATCCTTTCAGGAGATTAGACCTCTTTTTGTTCTTCGGCGGCCAAAGATGCATATTCCCAAGTCCTCTAAAGTTTTTCAGTCTTTTTCATAAGCATTTCCTGTGTTATTTGTATCGATGTTTGAATCACAGCAGTAAAGGAACAAGAGGCCCAGAAGGGTCAGTAGCTTAAAAATGATGGTGCTGATTTTGTACAGTCTCTGTTATCACAGTGCCAAAACCACAGTCTGAATAGCCCTAAACCTCAATATGAGTTGAAATCATATTTTTAAAGTTAAAATACTTGAAAACGCCTTCTTATGTTAACTGACAAACCTTTGTACTTCTATACCAGATGGGTAACTGTCACCTTGACGTTTAGAAGGAGATAGATAATTTGAAGGTACAGATTGAGTGATTTATGGTCTTTCTCTTTCAATTTCAGTGCTATTACAATCTCACTTGAGATCACTGCTGTAATCTAGATGAACGTTACAAAGGTATTTGACAAAGCAGAGTATGGACTCTAATTATATTTTGCCAACGCGTCTTCAAGAAAGTGTTATTTTGGTGAAAATGGAACTTTAAACTAACCCTATTGGCTATGAAAACCAGGGCTTATCTGTAAGTAAGCTGAATAATACAAGGTTCTCTTTGTTCTTTTATTTATTGTCTCATAGTAAAATCTCTAGAACAAATATCAGTTTATTGTAATGAAATACGGTAATCTGAGGTAGTGCATGAGGTGTTAGAATACAGATGAAATGGGTATGTGTACCTACAACCCACCACCCAAGCTTGCTTCAGGCTATTACCAAATGTACTGTCATGTTCCAGTCTGATTATACACAAATACAGATTTTTTTAATTTCTATATACCCAGTTTGGCTATCTAATTTTGCTCGATACATTTTTAAAATGCTCTTCTTACTGCAGCCAGAAATAAGTTTACTTTGTACTCAAGAAAGTTGTTTCAGTTTTCTATTTCTGTGTATCTACTTTGTAAATTAAAAAAAAGAAAAAGTTTTTTTTAAAAACATTCTGCACTTAAAATTTCCTTTTGGACTCTTGGGGTAGGATTTAAACAGGAGCTAATAAAATTATTGAAAATCACTTGGGCATGAATTCATGCGCACACTAGTTAGTCCTCTTAAGATCCTCTTAGGTCTTAGCTGAAATTTCAGGCATATTACTGAGTCTGTAGGTTTAGACAAATTATCTCTCCTTTTCAGAAATCTCCAATTACTGTGAATGAACACGGGCACTGTAACATTGCGTAACCTGTGTGCTTTTTTACTGGCCCTTCTTAAAAGCTGAATACCTAAGGAAATAGAACATTTCCGCAAAATGATCAAATACCCTCCTCAACTATAAAAAGTACTTTTGAAAAACTATTTTGATCCAATACTTCATTTTAGTATAGTTATAACTTCCTGGTATTTAGTGGTCTAACACGGAGAGAATGAAAAGAGGTCAACAGCTGAACCTAGAGCAGCCTCGTGACAATGGAAATTTCTGCTCTTTTTTTCTTCAATTAGAGGACAGATTCCCAGTTCTGCAGAGTTTAATTCTTTCATTATTGCAGTTTAAGTGTGATTACGTGCTTTACATAGCTGTGAAGTAATCTTATTTCTAGTTTTAAAAGTTCTTTTATACCAACCCATCAATTGAGAAATCTCTCCTCTGCCCTGTGTTCTCTTCCTCTTTTCCAAATCTAACTACTTTCAGGTATAATTGGAAGACCTCTCCACCTTTCTGTTCCTCTGGAAGAAATTTAGAGTAGAAATAAATCTGTCAAAACTCCCATCAGATGAAATAATAATTTTGCTCATTTACTTTTTGGTACCTGTGCTCAGAATATATAGAGCAGAGAGTATGTTGCATAATATCTCCTCCTCTGGAGACAGGCTATTGTAATTACATTAGCAATACTATTCCATTATAGTTGATCTCATGCATACAAATAAAAAATAATCTCAGTAATTTTTGCATTAAAGTAATTTTTTTTTTAAAAAAGAGGCATTAGAATACAACCCTCTAAATGAGTTTTTCTCAAAAATAAATGTAAAGATCTCATGTCTATATTGAGCCTCAGTCTTCCAGTGACTTATCCGATGATAAGTTGACACTTGGAAAATACTGCAAGTGGTCTTGTTTTGAAATGGTTTTAAAGTCATTGTTGGATTAAAATTGCAGAGTTTCCACAAAAAGGTACTTTTGAAAGTTTTTTTTGAAAAGACAGCAAGTATGGATGTGACAAAATGAAAGGCTTCATGTGGTCCCCGAGTTTTTCTTCCTTCTTCCCATGCACATGAGGCATGGAGTAGGATGGCTGTCCAGTAGGATGGCTGTCTAGAGCCTGGAGTAGAGAGTAGCAAACAAGGTTTGTGAGAAGGATCGCAGATGTCTTTTCCTCAAGAGGACGCAGGGTGCCAGGCATCAGCTGGTGTGTATGTTGAGACCATCTGGGATGTGGTCAGGGCCCTGGTTTGATCCCCACATCTCTGACACAGGATGAAGAGGGAAGGTCTGTCACTATCAGCTTAAGGAAGCCTGTGAGGAGTGAAGGAGTTGGAGGTACAAAGTGTTTCCTCCTCTCTTGCTCAAAGGAGGTCCAGTGTGGAGCACAGATATCTCCCTGTGCCCCATGAGATTCTTCAGGTTTGAGGGCAAACTCACTAAACATGCAGATTTTCAAACACCTGGAGAAACAGCCTGAAGAAGGAAAGAATTTTCATCTTTCACTAGTGCACAGCTAATACTGTCTTGTCGTATGTATAAGCACTGGTGCATCAGGGAAATAATTTCCTTTCTAGAGATTAACAAAAATGGGAAGACCCCCATCTGACTGGCATATTTGTTGTGGGTGGATATCAAACAACAGCTGCCTAAAGAGCTGGCAAATTTGACCAGACAAGTGCAGAGGTGATTGAGACTTTGGTTGCAACCAACTTTGGTTGCCTGCAAGTGCAAAAATGGTTACCTGACTGCTGGTGAACTACTACTGGTTCTGGCCAGGTGCCTTTTCCAAAGTTAATGCAACGCGAGTGGACCAGGTGGGGATTGCTCTGCACCCCTGAAGACCCGCGACCCGGGTGCAGGGCTCGGGGGCTGGATGCCGCAGCGCAGCCCTTCCCCTGGCCCAAGGCTGCAGCAGGGAGCTGAGAAGGCTGGGCATGCGACGGGGACTCGCCCGCCGGTGCAACTATCTCTTTATTAATACGGCAAAAGGTGAACCGAAACTCGTAGTTCACCGCCTTCCGCGCCTTTGCAAATATTGTTGGGCCAGTGAATAGTAACAGCACAAAGGAGAATCGGACAGTAACAGCTAGTTATTCTCTTTTTTCAATGAAAACAGGAGGATGTATTATCCTATTGTTGGCTATGCAGACATTGTATATTTGTGCTAGATAGAAAACACACTTGCAAACTATAAAAGATCCATTTCACTCATCATGAGGGTGCCCTATGCTGCCATTGCGTTTTTAAAATCAGATATTGCTTTACCTGCTGTACATGAAATTGTTGGCTAACACAGCCGGTCACTTACCAAACAAACACAGTGTTAAATGATTGCTAATGTAAGGGGGGTCTGTGTTTATACCATAAAGATTTGGCATGAAATTCACAGGAGGACTTATTGTCCTGGTTTATCAGTTTTTCCCTGATAAACAACATTAGGAATAGGAACAGCAAGCAAGCCTCAGAGTACATTTGCGTCAAAGTGAAAGAGTATCAGCAAACTTTCATCTTGGATAGCTGAGCTGATATAAAACCACCTATATCCCAGACATAAGGTTTTACATGATTGTGGGTATCTCACATTAATTGACACTTTGTAAAGATACTTTTTTCCTGTTGTAAACAAAGCATTAGAGGTGACCATTACTGGTCTATGATGCGTAGTAATTATCAAACCATAACTTGATTCTCTTAAAAAATGACAGTTTTGCTGAACTACAGCATTTGCCCTTAGAGTGCCTGCAGTGAGGAGAACTTAGTGATGAACCGGGACACAGTTTTACTCAGCTTGCTGATTTCAGGAGAAGCCAGGACTCAAAATCAATGAAATCAATAGGAGCCTTGCCTTTGATGGCAATATTCTTCACTGTGGAACTTCAGTGATGTTTGAAGTACATCTGTATTATTAAGATGTATTTATTTTTATTTGTTGTGAACATTTACTAGACATGCGATCTCCTTGTTAGCCTAAATAAGCTTATAATGCTCCTCTAAAAGAAAGAAAGAGGAGAAAGAAAGGAAGACGAAAGATCAAAGGCCAGTAAACTTGCAGCTGCACTGTTTAATGGGATAAGTAATAAAGTGCACAATGATATGTGAAGAGTTAGGGTAACGAAGTCATTGAACTTCTTCCATTATAATGGAAATATTTTATTTGCAATTAGAGAGATGACCTCCTTCTTTTGCTGTAATTCCAAATAGGTTAGTAATGAACCAAAACAAATCACAGCTATGCCAAACAGGCAATGTTCAATGGTATCACTGAAGAAAACAAACAGTAGTGTAAGTGCGTTATTGCCCTTAGTAGTCTAAATACATTATTACCCATGACAGTTTTCCTGTAGCAATTGAACTATTATTTAGCAGCGCAAAGAAATAAAGCAACATGTTAACTCCAGAATGGCCAGAGAGGTCCCCCCAGTGCACAAACTGGCATGCAAAATACACCTATTTTAATGTTAACGCCAGTCATTTCAACAATGTAAGGCATAAAGCAGTAGACCATTTTCAGTAAGATATGTCTCCTTCCACCAGATTGTTATCTTCCCATTCACATATATCCAGTGCAATAAAACCTGGGCTGTGAATCCTTAATTATAGATACATTTAAGCACTGTTTTGAAGATGGTGCATTGTATTGATATTCCCTCCTAGATACCTCGATGTTTAATAATAATAATAATAAAAAGAAACACACCATAATTATATCTGCCATGATATTAAAAACACTTCACACTCTGCTTTGTTAGTCCCAGAATTTGTATTCTTTTCTTTAGAATGACCCCAGTTCATTATGTGGGAGCCAGGGCAGGAGGGAGCTTTTGTTAAGCTTTTTATTTGAAACTATTAATTTTGATTAAAGAGCCTGCTTTGTAACAGAAAGTTAATAGGGATATTTCTGTGTTCTGGGGCAGATACAGGAGTCTGAAAAATAAGTGTCTTGCTGCAATACTGCTATTTGATGCACTAACTCTGTATGTGCAAATGAGGTCAAACATACTCCGTGAAAGAGGCAAATTAATTGAAAGTACCTGTAGGTTAGTCAAACAGAATCTGGAAATTAAACTGCTCAGCTGAACATCTCAAAGCCCAACCTGAGACAACAAAGCTGTTGCATATACCAATGTGGTTGTAAATAAGCCGAAGACCATTTTCTGCAGAGACTGCAGTTGGGTGGATCAACGCTTTACAAATGTCATGGCTGGTAGAAGGTGTCCCTCATGTTCACCTCACTGTCTTCTTTCAGTGCTCTGAAATTCAGAAGCAATACTACGATAGGAAGGTGAAGAGTGCCCTGAACCTGATTCAGCAGCACTTGCATCTTTGAGTGGTAAATAAAAGACAATCCCTCTGTTTGTACAAGTGCACAAAAGAGATGTAAGCTTTGCAGCCAAAACAGATGCAAACTGCACCCCTTCCCAGAGACACCTGAGTACTAATGTGCCATCTAGTTAGTAAGGTCGTAGACTACCAGCCCAAGAGTAGCCTCTGTGCTATTATTATCTCGCTGCGTTAAACATCTATGAACTTATTCTTCTTTGAACTGGAGTCCTAAGAAAAATATCTACTTTTGATTTTCAAATTGCCATTGATAGACTTCTTCACAACCTCGATAAAATTGTTGCAAGGTCTAATAACTCCTGCTGTTAAAACTGTGAGTCCTGTTTTTAGCCTGAATGTGCCTGGCATCCATATCTAACCACTGAGCCTTTGTTAAAGCTTTGTTTGCAGACTGGAGACACCATTATCAGAGTTATGTTCTCCACATTGGTCCTTAAATATAGTTGTCCTCTTTCCCTTTCATCTTCTCATTGGTAAACTAAACAGACTAAGTTGCTGGTGCCTATACATTCTCCAGTCTTCTAAGCATGTGTCTCTCCATACAATTTAGCAAAAGCCTTTTGAATTGTAATTTTCCATTCCAGGTCTTACAGTATCAAATACAGAAATAATATTTCCTCCTAATCAGTACTTCCCTGTTTAGATATTCAAAGAGTTCATTAATCCGTTTGTCCTTAGCATCACACTGTGGGGGTTATCTACCAGGATCAACTGGCAGCTTCTTTACTGCCAGTCTTCCATGTTGGTCTTTTATCTTGTAAATATGGCCTGACTGTATACATAGGACTTCTGTTTGTGTTATATTTTTGGGGTATCTTTGGGCATCCTAGGATGTGTCCCAGCACACTCAGATAAGTAATCTCTTTACACTATATATCAGCAATTTCCACTTCACTTTTAATCACCATTACGGTATGTTAATTTTTTATTAGGTCTTAACTGTCCAAAGATGTGGTCCTAGTCCCTGAAGATACACACTGAAGGCACTTGCTAAGGAGCCAGAGTTTTCAGGGTTAACAATTAAGGGACAAGCCTTATAACATAATTGATTTAAAGTGTGCCACATTTACTTGATAATTTCTTAACCATGAAGCAGGATCATATGTATTGTAGAGATGCTGTGGCTCAAAGAATGGCCTTTCTGCTCAGTGTCTCACAAGTTTTCTTCCTTGTTTTCTAAAGCCAGCATAGGGAAGTCTGTATCTGTGTCCTGGGCTGCACCCTCTGACTGGTAGTTCCAGCTGTGTCGAAAAAAAAAAGTCTCTGAATATAATTACTTGCTTTCTGATAGTGTGAAATTATAAGAAAACAGAGGAAGGTGTATTTGTAAGGTTCATCACTGGCCTACTCAGTCCTGGATCTCAAATATTTAGGCTAAAGGAATAACCTCACTACTTGCTCTGTTACTGTCACTCTTAATTAGCTATCACAGGAAGGGAGAAGAAAAACCATGAGAAAACTGCCCTGATATTCACAGAAAGTTTCATTATCTATAATAAATATATCATGTTAAATCTACCTTAAAGAGCTAGCAGTGTCAGCTTATCTCAGACGAGTACCTCTCAGCTGGTTCTCCTGATTCAGGAAGGTCCTCAAACCACCTGTGCTCTATAGAAATGTCCTTCAGCACCGCTAATTGCCAAACTCGGAAATCAGTAAACTATCAGCCAAGGCTCAGGGCTGAATGTGTGTTTTCAACTCTACTTAAAAACTTTTTAGTGTATAATCTATGCTTTGTGATGGTGGTTTTTTTCATTTCAAGAAACAATTCATGATGTGTAGTGATCACCTGTATCAGTGTGCAGCTCACTGGCCCACTATGTGAAAAAGACTGAAGAAAAGATTTTATCTTTATTTTAGTTGCTAGAGTTTAGCACTTTGTAATCGATAATAGCTCTTTGACACATCATCTATTCTTCTCCTTAATGTTAACTTGTTTCCAAGCTATTCTCCTGTAAAGGTTGCTTGCTGGCAACTCCTGTTCATGTAGACTTTTAAACTTGTGCCTGAAAGTCATTTCAATGCAAATAGCCGATTTCAAGGATTCAGGTCTTTGCTAATTTTTCATTAGAAATTTGCAAATGTCAAAACTATTTTGGATAATCTGATGAGGACCTCATTGGCTACAGACCAAGAAAAAAGAGAAATAAAACTTTTCTAGTGTATTTATCAATTTTAAATGTTTTCTAACCATAACTGTTCTTGTCTGTCAACATTTCATGAGGTCAGTTTCCGGAATAGAAGGTCAGCTGGGACAAGAACAGAGTGAGGAAACAGGGATTCAAGGCAGGATATGGAAGATGAGGTTTCCCCATCGCACTGGTCCTTCACAGAGTCCTGTTAAGTCTCTTCTGCTGCTTGGTTGGCTTTACAAGCCCCACTCAGCACAAAACAGTTAAATAACCTTTGTGTTCAACAGAGATCTATATATTGGAGGGTGGGAGCGGGCTTTTTTATGGCAGCGTGTGATTTAGGGATTATTAAGGCAGCAGTGGCAGAGAATCTTAAATCATAGCAGAGCTTTGTGTTAAATTACCTAGCGCTGAGTTCTGTGCTTCTGGGTAGTTTTTCTTAATTGTGCTTGTTAAAATGTACTTTAGAGTTACATCTCCCACACAGTGATTTATGGGTATAGATCTTCCTTCTGCTCATAAATAAGAAACCTTGCATCCTCCCTGCAGCTGGCTGGCCCACTAAATACCTGTAAAGGTACACTGTCCCAGTGAGTCATTTAGCTCATTCCCTGAAGGCCATTACCAGATGTTCTCTCTGTCTGTTTTAGGGGTTTTGTCTGATCTATTGCCCTGGTATCACTCTGTTTATCCACTAAATTAAATCTACACGAGGAGGTCCCTAGCACTTTCTTTCTGGTCAGTCTTTTAGGTGTTCTGCCTCAGGCCAAACCCTAACTGCAGTCGACAAAGTCTGTACCAACTTGGATTTCAACCTTGTCTTGTGCCTGTTTTTTGCATGCTTCCATGGCACCGCTCAAAGTTCACCTTCTTGTTGTTATCAAAAGAACTCAAACTAGAAGCCAGCCTTCATAAATATGGTATATTAAGCCTCATAAATGTCAATCTTAGATACTTTTCTACAGCTCACATGAAAACTATTCTCACTTGCTCTGTCAAACCAGGAACAGGTTATAAGAGGAGATACTTCATATTTCTATCAAAAATTTCGATCCAGATTTCTAGTTCAGAATTCAGTTTCAAGGTTTTGTTTTCCTGTAGAATTTATTCCTTCAGTATGTTACTGCAATTGAAGTCGCCAGTGGTTTCTTTTTTACGCTGTGGAGTGAATTTTGCCTGCTTTGTGATTCTTCTCAAATACTCAGAACTCCAACAGAAGTTTGAGACCAATATTTTAACAAAAATATGTGCTCACTAGGACATTTGGTGGAACCATCATACATGTTTTTAATTAACTATTCTACAGATGCAAATTTTATAAGCAATATCTGCCTAGTAAATGTATTTTTACCAGTACAGGAGAAGAATTACGTGTCTGGTTGTCCCTTCCCAAACCTGTTTCTCAGATGTTAAAGAAATTAAGCAAAGAAGCTGCTGCTACCTGTTACTCTTGTTTATTTGTTTGTTTGTTTTAGAAGAACATTTCTCATCTCTGAGGTGCTTACATGCCATAGTATTTTACTGCTCCTGACCATGCATGCACGCATTCATAGTAGACCACTTTGAAGTGCTGTTGTTCCAATTTAAATTCGGAGAGCTAAGACACAGGAAGGAAAAAAAGACAACGTGGAGTTGCAGACCAATGCAGAGATACTGGAGCAAGCTCCGAGGACATTGCCAGATCTGCCTGGTACAGTGCAGCAGCACAGGCTCAGGCGCAAGGACTGAAATGCTACAGGTTTCAGAGCCAGCTGGTTCAGCGGTAGCTCTAGGATTTCTGCTGGACATTGCCTCACCCAATACAGGCATGCTGCATATGACTTCTTTAAGGTTACACAGAAACAAATCCATGTCCCCTGTGATAACAGCAATCACGAGACCATCCTTCCTCCTGCTGCTCATCTCTCCTGGGTGTGCAGATCTCTCTGCAGAACAGGAGGAGCGAGCATTTGAGAGCGAATGTTCTGAAAGCTTTGCAAGCAGGGAAACAGATAGCCAATGATATACAATATATTAGAGACAAGTGGAAGAAAAGATACCAGTTACCCAACACTGCTGTAGCCATTAGACTGTACTGTTTCGAAAATCCATGATTATTTTCGGGTTTGTGTCTAAGTTTTTAAACAAGCTTTTCTTAGCTGCAGAATATGTAAATCCTTGACTCTTCTTTTCAAAGATCCATATTCTTCAGTTCTAGTAAATGTCTTGAAATATTTCACTTAACTGAAAACTTGTATATAAATATTCAATGAGT
The DNA here is from genome assembly GCF_964289735.1 of Phaethon aethereus. Classification (NCBI taxonomy): domain Eukaryota; kingdom Metazoa; phylum Chordata; class Aves; order Phaethontiformes; family Phaethontidae; genus Phaethon; species Phaethon aethereus. Next base: position 6,695,551 of record NC_138586.1, on the reverse strand, counting down.
TCCGCTGACCAGAATAGATGTGCTCGTTTATCCTTCAGGCAGACATTTTGGAGTCAGGAACAGTTATGCTTACTTGGGGTTTGGTCCAGAAAGTACATCTCTGTCAGCATCAAGCTTTCCTGTTGCTCTGGGGCCCAGTATCCACTCAGCCCACAAAAGGTTGATGCCAAATATTATATATGAATCCTGTTATATAAACTCATTCTTTTTTCACCCTATTCACTATGCTGAAGAGATTACTCCCTCCTTTCAATTCCCTCTCATGTTTCTGAACTTGGCTTCATGTCTAACTTCCACAGCCTCTGGGTTTTTCCCCTTTGCTCACAGGCTGTGTTTTCTAGGCTTGTTTTAGCATCTCTTCCCTGAGAGGACAGGCCAAGGTCTGTCGGGAAGCTACTGCCAAGAATCCAGCACCCGGAATTCACTGTACATCAGACTATCCCTGGGACACTAAACACACTGTTTATACCACATCATGGTGGGTATAATAGTACTTAATAATGTCAGTATTGAATCATATCTATTACCAATGAACACTGACGTTTTCTAGGGTCATGAACATGCAAGTACAAAATATTATTCGATGAAGGATTCAGCACAGCTGTAGCTAACAAGAACTGGAGATTTGGGAAGCTCGTTTACCTTGTTTTTATAAAGACAGTACTGGGAATCCGAAAAGGACTGTTAATAGCATATGTAATGCCAGAAAAAGTCAGTTTTATCTCTGACCAAGCATGAAAAACAGCAGCGGATGGTAGATCTTTACAGAATACAACATAAAATGAAATAAACCTGGCTACAGTGATATCTGTATTCAGCTCCTATAGCTGCAATCACGGCTTAGCTCCGACACTTTTCCTGCATATCTCCATAAATACTGTTATCCCAGATAAAATTTGTTTTAATCAGGATTAGTTCCATTACTAATGTGATTTCTGACCTCTGTATTCTATCTCGCTACACACAGCACAGAACTTTCAAGCACATCAATGCCTCGGCTGGCAAAATTGCCCCCCAGGATGATCAAGTAGTTTTCCTGAGTGCAAACTGTAACAGAGCAAATATGTTCCATGTTATTGGAAAGACCTTACATATTTGTGATCAATTTGGCTTTTACAAGAGCTCACTAAATTCAGTATTTGCACAGTTAGCCTGAAATTGCTTAACTGTAATGAGTAATGAATATCAATTAAGTGATTACTAATGAAAACCTAACCTAGCCTAAGCACAATTAATTTCTGTTGAAATCTGACCCCTCAAAATGTAAGTAAATTGACTTAGTGCTGTTTTAATGGAAGATTTTTTTTAAATTTAAATATTTTAACAAGCCATGAAATTTTATAAAACAGAGTGTCCAATTGCAAAAGCTTCCTCTTTCATTTGCAGATGCATACATCTTGGAAAGTTAATACACCACATGTAATGAGAAATTTCTGCAAAAAGTGATTTAAAAGCATAGAGAACTATTTGTATCCAAAGGCCTCATCTTAAAAGATGTAAACACACTGATCATAATATTCCAGGTATACTCCATAAGTCAAAAGGCCTGATCCTTCAAGTTTCTAAAGAATCATGTCACCTGATCTCCTTACCAAGATCCCTTTAATGGAAGGGAGCCCTTCCCCTAGGGGATTACAAGGACCACTGCCAAGAAAGAAGGCCAAGAACAGAGGACCGTCGGAGTTGGTGCCGATGGGACTGAGATATTAGTGCTATAAATCCCCCAAAAACATGACGAGGATTGGAGCTGCTCCTGTTGCTTAGCCTGATCTGTCTGCATGGTCCTCTAGAGCTCAAAATACTTGAAATATGTGACACAGAATGGGTTAGTTCATTTATCTCAACTGCCAGTGAGTGAATTGTATTTCAGTAGGGCTTTTGTACCAAAATACCTGAGAAGACCTGGGGCTATTTCTTAGATCAGAATTGAATTTTAAAATGTACTTGCCAGACCAAGCTCAGTGAAAAAGTTTGCCCTGGAAAGTTTCATTGACTATCAAGCCATTATAAGGCAAAACAAGCCAAGGAAATGAGGCATTACAGGAGTTACCAATCACTGCTCGTCTCCTATGTCTGGTAATTCACCAGTTCCAGCACTTCAGCTGAATATGAAAGACCTGATTGAAATCCCTTGAAAGGGGCTTGACCCCACAGCCTGGATGAATATCACAGGTCTGAAGTATCTCTTGTTTAACTCTTCCAGGTCAGCGAGTGGTGGATAGCGTTCCTCCTCCAGCGGGGAGGCCGAGGATGCTGCCCCGGCCCAGCAAACACAGCACAGTTTAGGACAGATTAGGACAGCAGGCAGGCAGCAACGCCCTCCAGGCTCCCGTACCCCCAGAGCCTTGTGCTAACCACAGGACCATTGACTGACTGCTAGCCAGTTGTAAACCTACCATTTTCATCTTCTTCCAACGTAAGACGATTTGTTGCATGCAAATTAGATTTGCGCATTTTGATCAGCAGCAGTGGCCAGCATTTCAGGAATGAACAGCAATTCAGTGGTACCTGTTTCACCAGGTTCATTCATTTTGTCCTTGAATTTAACTGATCACTTCACTTTGAAAGGAGCTCTGAAAAATCAATGCAATAAATAAATACCAGTATGAAGCTCTGTACTTGTATGTTATGAAATCCATTGTTTTAAATGAAAATTTCAATACTCACACATACTACAAAGTAGAATCATTGTAAATTTTAACCCAACGTTCACACACTGCAGGGTACACCCATAAAATTTGTTGAGGTTGTTAGATATTTTTATTTGTAGGTTTCTTTATTATTGATTTAAAAGCTGTTAGCCAGAAGGCTTGATGACATCAAGTTTTTTTCTTTTTTTTGCAGTAAGGAAAGCCAGTCAGGACTCTAAGTCTTCAGACAGTGATAATATGCATAATTTTATGGGCAGCCTTTTAATAATACAGCAAAAGGATATGCAAATATGCCAATTTCATTTACAGAGTTGAAATCTACTTCAATAATGCTTGCAAGATAAGAAGAGATAAACGATATGTATTCGTTTGCATCAAAAGCCCATTGACAGTCAGCTTTTAAGAAAAGCTGTGGTGCTTTCTTTATGCTAAAGTACAAGTTGGAATTTCTATTTTCTAATAGAAACAGAACATGCAGATGAAAACGGGCTATTATATACTGGATACTTCCCACGCCAGGTAGCCTGCATTGGTGTCTAGCTAGATGTCTATCATGCATCCTCTTCAAGAGCCCAAAGAAAATGTTTTCACCACCAGTCATTATCTATGTAGTCCTTCTTCCACATCTATGAGCCAGCTTGGAAGTAACAGTCAATGTTATATACTGGGGATTATAACCTATATATTTAAAAGAATCAATTTGACTGAGTTTTCCTCATGAGATTGGTCCCAAGAAACAATTGAGGTGCAATTAATAATGAGGTGGGCTACCACAATATAGTGAGATGGTCCTTCAAAACTCTCTGATACCCAAGTTAATTGACAGCTACTGTTAGCATTCAAAAGGCTTTTAGCAGTTAAAAAAATAGATTATTAGTACTTTTTTTAGCAGCTTGAGGTGGTTCTGGGACACTAAGGGTTTCTTTTTGCTGTGGGAAAATGATTCAGACTAACTTTGCTGGTCTAGAAATTAACTAGCGAGTCTGTAAAAGACTTTTAGCCAATTTCCTTGAATCGATCTAGTTATTCTCCAAAGCGTAAGTGTACCAACTACTCTCATGAGTAACGCTGCCAGCTTTGCAAGCTAGTTGTAATAGTACTTGTATCACTAGTCTGTTCAACACAGTCTTGGGATGTCAGCACAGCAGTAACTCAGAGGGACAGCTACCAAATCTTCGATGCCATTCCTGTGGGTGATGACTGTGAGGCCAGGGTCTCCACTCGGTTGAAGATCAAAGGACAGGCAGTGCTTGCTTAGTTTGTCAGCTCTGATACAACCAAAGGAAATATGCATGTGTTATCTGAGACAGACAAATCTCTCTAGGCAATAAGAAGACTTGATTTAGTCTTGTGCTTTTTTCTTATTACAAGCAAAGGGGAATGTTGTTCTTTAACTCTGATCTGTTGGTTTTGAAAGCAAAAAACCTTTCTGCTGTTATAAAACTGCTAGAAACTGCCTGTACACATTCCTGCCAGAGGATTAACAGAGGCCAGGCCACCTATCATTGCTGAGTTTTTGTTCCACATTACTTTAGATTCTTTAAATGTTACAACAGTACAATTTGCTTAAAATAGGTAGCCAGGCATAAAATCCCTAATGTTATTGGTATTTATCATCCAAACAGCTGGGCATTCACTGTGTGCTACGAACAGCTCTGGCTGTGCTCTTTGTCTGGGGAAGGATCTTGGAAGTGGCATTTGCTAGATATTTCCCTGTTAAAGTAAGAGAACCTGGCAGGGGCGGGACAGGACAAAAAAGCAGTAGATTTCAATGCCTAAGGTACTGTAAATTTCATTCTTAAAATAAGGCATACCAAGGACAAGAGTGACTGGAAAATTTAAGGGGAAGCCATGAAGTTTAGCAGATTCTGCCTAGGTTTACTGCTGAAGCCGCATAAAATATTTAAAAGTACTGTAAGAGGCTTAAAGTAAACTACCTCTAATAATGCTGTCTAAATCTGAGTTTATGGAGAATTAGCACCTGGCAAAACTGTTTAAAAAAAAAGGAGCAGATTAATAGCTTCTGGGTCTTGACAAATGGCAAATAGAAACATTTTTCCTTGATTGAAACCTTTAATTCTTATCCCATTAAAGCTAGGCAGTAGCTTTGAGAACAGGAGCATTGAGAACAAAGATGTGAGTAAAAACTGACAGTGAGTTACCTCAGCTTGATCCTGTAGTGAATATAAAATGAGGAAGATGGTCAAATTAGTGCCTTAACTTTTGGTATCCAGCTTGAGACAAAAGCAAGCATATACGATAGTATTTGCTGAAGCTTCTGGCTGGCTGAGATTCATAGCAAATTATTCAACTAACTAACTTTCTCATACCAAGAATTTGACTTTGAAGCCTTCAAAAAACAAGTACGCTCTGAATAGTGACAGAACTCTGACACATATTGCTGTAGCAGTTAAAATTACTGTTGGTTTTTGTGTGCCATCACAAGAAGTTACCACCTCTTCAGAAAAATACAGAGTGAGCATCCGCCAGGGCCTTGGCCTTGCCAGTGCCTAACCAAGTGTCTTAAATTAATCTTAATGCAAATGGTAATGGGCCAAGTTGGCCAGATCTGAACTGGAGCCATTGAAACAGGTGCATCATCAGCTGACTAGCATGAGGGTATTATCTGTCAGCAAAATACCACAAGTGGACTTCTGGGAAAAATACTTTCCTAAACTGATTAAAAAAAAATTATCCAGAGCTCATGTCATTGCCTGCTTTTGATACGTGATATTTGTCCCAGGGTTACCTAACCCTAAATGTGTGATTGTCACGTTAGCATCTCGGTGTGTAGAAAGCAGCAATCTTCCCCAGACTCCATCAAACAAAAGGTTTCTGGGAAAACTCCTTGATGGATCAGCATGTGGTTTTTCTTTTCACTCTTCTACCTCCCTATATTGGCAATACATACAAGATTGTATTTTCCAACTGATTTCACAAAGGGATAGTATTCACGTAATTATGCCTGCTATTCTATATATAAAAATATCCTATTATATGCACATTCTAAAGGAATATTGCCTGCAGGTGTTACGCAAGGATTGAAACTGCACCAATCTGGGCTATATGTAAGCAATAATGACTGATGGAGAGGCTGTTTCTTTTCAGCTAAGTGTGCCAAGACTTAGCTTATCTGGTAATTAACTGCTGGGAAAGTCCTCCCTGCCAGTCATCACTGCTTAAATAAGTATTAGGTGGGGAGGGGGGAGAAGGCTTGTCATTAATCACTAGGAAATGTCAGACAGCTGATGTTTTGCTGTTATGGAATGTGCAAGTATTAAGAAAAACAACCAACAGTTACCTTTCAAGATATTGCAATTATATGTTGGCCTCCAAGTTATCTTAGATATGGCTCATTTATATATAGCATTTAGAGATCAGCATAATAACTGATAAGAAGACAGGACAATAACAAATTTGTAATTTTCAGTACAGTCACTTTTGCACTTGGTTGCTTTCAGTATGCTTTCAAGTGAAAAAAACAACAGCATTTGCTAGGGACAGGCATGCATCAACTTCCAGAGGCTGGGAAGAACTAAAGATATCAGCCACAGATACGAGCAGTAAGGAGCCTGTTCTCAGCAAGGAGCAGGATGCTCTTTTGGTATTTCTGTCTGGTATTGTGCTTCATTGCAATGTATAAGAAGTATAACAAATAAATAAAAAATATATTGGTAATTATAAATTACTAACAAAATAAATTTTATATTTGTATAAGTACCTACATCTTTCTTAGATGTATCTAAATATAAAAATAAATTAAATTTATATAGATGAATGTCACTTATGTAAAGATGCCAAAATACACTAAACAAATAAATATAACCTACCACATAAACAAAACATGACAAAATATCTTGTATTTCCACATGGGGCAGAGGAAGCTCAATTCATGGTTGCTTGGTGGTTCTTCAGCTCCAGCTTGCACAGAAACAGTTGCATGGGCTCACTCTCTTGTCTACAGCAAATGCTCTCACAGTGTGCTATTAAGATGAAACTTGAGTTCTCCAGCCCCAAGCTGCTCTGTAGAGGCACTCCCAAGAGCACAATATGCCAAGATATGCACGTAGTCCCACCCCTCAATTATTTTGGTCCTACTGTGAAACTAAAGTGAGCCATCGGCAACGGATCCCAAGTTACAGCAGCCCTAAAAACTCTTCGACACTCAGTCAAGTGTCCCTTCACCTGAGATTAAACCGGACGTTGGCTCCATCTGCCACTCTGTGTACATTTGTCTGTCTCAGGAAGGCATGGGACTGAAGCCCATCTCTCCCACAAGGCAGCACACACAGAAGTTCACTGCTGTGTCAAGGGGGGCTCTTAGTTTCTGCCTGGCACGTATTAGAGAATTGCATGCAGGTTCTAATGCTTTCGCATTAGGAACCAATAGTCACAAAAGGCTTTTTTCCATCTTACCAAGAGGGCGATTCATGCCACTTTCCCCTTTCTAGCAGCAATATTCAGTACCAACAACCTTCAAAGGATGCACAATCAGCTAGTATAGTTTACCATGGATGTTATAAATATTACTAGCTTTACATGCTGGTGCACATATGGACTGAAATCCTAGCCTCGTTGAAATGGGTGGGAGCTTTGCCAGTCACTACACTGTGATCAAGATTTCACGCGCTGCATCTTAAAATGTAAAATATCACCATATGTGATGGCTGCAGAACCCTGCCTATCTGCTGTACCTTTGGCAGGTATTCTATATATTGATCTTATATATGTTAAGATCATTTATGCATGACATTCTTTTGAAGTCATGTAATTTCAATGGAGTTATGTGTATTGATGACACCCAGATAAGAGTAGCTGCTTCTAGATATATTACTAAATATTTCTAAGTTTAAATCCTAAAATTTCAGAACAAGAGATCTAATAAGGCTTATCAGAGAATATAATAGCATAGCAGGCTGCCCTGGGGCAAGTAAGAACTAATGGAGCCACACTATCGATATTTTAGCCCAGACACACAACAGACTCCATAATTTGATGCAGATATATGCCCCTCTGCAACAGGGTTGACGAGCTTGCCTGTTAGACAGCATTTGTACGTAGCACGTTACACAGCTCCCCCCTGAGAAAATCAGCCGGGTTGTGTTACGCTGTGTAACGCCCACAGACGGGATGGACAGCCTGGAGGAACCACCCCAGCAAGGCGACAGGAACAGGAGAATATTTCGTAGAAAGACAGCCCGTGGCAGGTAAAGGAGAAGAAGTGATTAGTGATTCATAACTTTGTTTTCCAACACTGAAGACTGATCCTAAGTCAAGTAGAACAAAAGAGTACATTTGTTCATGGCACATGTGAATTGGAAGGTTACTTTTTTCCTTGTAATTACAAATTGTAATTTAGGGTTAACAGGAAGAGAGAGAAAGGGGCATTTTCATTGAGGAAGTTCATATATTAGTCACTATTTGTTGCAAGTGTGTGATTTTTTGAATAACTTTAGATCTTTTCAGACTTATGTATAATAACATTACAATTTATTACAGAAATGCTTCGCCCTAATTTTAGGACTGTCTTGCACTAGGATTCAGCCAGGTGAGCCACCAGCTCTATCCTGTCACCTACTCTCTTCCGTGATTTTGAGCAAGTCCATTTTCCAGTCTCAGCTTTTCACCTGCAAAATGGGAATAGCAGTGAGTGTACCTTTGCTTGTCTCAGATATTCATCTCTCTTGCATATGCACAGACTTCTGACTTTTTTTAAAACCTGATATCTATTATACAGAGTAAGTTACAAGCCTTGGTATCTTCTTTGAGGAAGTATTCGTTTTCTTTCTGGACGTACTGTAGATCCATTTTCCTAGATCTCATACAACCATACTGCTACTACGTAAATGTTAAATAATGATGTTAGTAATTGTATAGCGTCAGTGTGCAAATAAGTATTTAATAAAGGTGTCCAAAAAAGGAAAGTTTTTTTCTGAAGGAAAGTTAAAGTTTAAACAAATACAATTAGCCAGGCTTATGTTTCAGCACTGTAGAAATATCAGTGTCTAAAATGAACTTATGCATATGTCTATAAGTTATGCATTTCTCTGGTGTCTGGTTTACCTTTTTATCACCTTGCCTTGAAAACTTCTAGTTATTTTCAATTTTGTTAGGTTCTAATTTGAGCTAGGACTTAATTTGAAATTATATCATCTGTTTCTGCATGCCACAGTTGTATAGTGTTGTTTTTTCTAATTAAAAAACTCTTTATTTTTTCTACTGTGTTAGGAGTACATTATGGATAGTTGTTCTGGATTGTCCAAAAGAAGTAAAGAAAAGGATATGCTGCAGTTATTTGTAACCTTCTGATTTTATAGCTCTTTACTAAAAGGAAATTCGAATTGAAATGGCTGGTTCAAAGCAGAATGGTTAAATGAAAAGATCTGTGCTCAGTTTCAGTCATCCACAAGATGTAATCACATCATTTATCATTTTATCAATACTATAAGCATTGTTAATGTAAGAGGTATCAGAGAAAGTACCACTGTAATTTTTTTGATTACTTTTTTTATTGTCTTTGTTACAAAAGCCTTTCAGGTATTAAGAGTATTTCTGGTTGGGGGTTTTTTTGTCATTTACAAAATGCCTTCAGAGACCAAGAGTAATTTTGGGTGTTTTTTATCAGGCAAGTGCTTAGAACTCATTTTAGGAAGAAGCTGGTTTGTTCTAAAGCTGAGCAAGACCAAAGCCCTGCCGGTGGTCACCAGAAAATACTCTGATGGACCCGCAGCCTCCGTGGGTGGGAGGCACAGAGCCATGCCAGGCAGTTCGGCTGGGAGCTCAGGAGTGTATTCGCTTAGTTGCTAGTGCTGCTGCCTCGCACTCCAGCTTCTGTCGGTGACATTCTCTATTACCTGCACTTCTGCACCTGATGGCCTGTAACATGAAAGCGGTGCTGCCTTTGTGGGTTCAACAAGGGAGTAAATTAGAGAGGCAGCCATCAGCCCAACTCCAGTCCACAGTGCAGTACCTCTAGCAGCAGAAGACTGTATGTGTATATTTTGCCTGTTACTTGCAGCTTCAGATTGCCTGAGAATGTCACAATAAGCAAATGAAAGACAAATGAACTCAATTAAAGATAAAGGGGGAAGGAGGAGCTGGATTTTCAAAACTGCTTATATGATTTAGAGCCATAACTCCTGTCATAACTCCCAATTCACTGGGAATTGACTGTCTAAATCTTTCAAGCTCTTTTGAAACTACCACCCAATAATTTTTCCCTGGGCAGTCTCTTGCTTTTCCCCAGTGATATAAGTGTATCATAAATAACATTCAGCAAAATAGCTCCATAATATGCACTTTTTATACACTTTTCATACACTTTCACAAGGGTAAAATACTGTCTGTATAAAAAGTTTAAATGGTTTAGTTCTGCCATGGATTAATACATATTTAAACTGTAAAATATTGATTCCTTGCCAAATCTCATTTGGGGTAGCACTTTCCAAGTCTGTCTTCCATTTCACTTTGGTTTAAAGGATCAAAGAAGTTCCATTACCCAATAAGCCCGATAAATCAGGGAGACTGAAATCTTAAATTCAAAATGAAGTGTATCTAAAGGCTAAAAAAAAAATTGTATTGTGTTAGAGGTAGGTAAATACTGTAAAAATGCATTCACCTCACTGAAATGAAATCCACACCCCACCTCTGTGGCCTACAAAGTTTATTCTTCAGTGCACATGAACAAGAGGCTGCTTTAGTTCCAAGCCAGGATTCATTTCCTTGAATGTTTTGAGAAGTGTCAGCACTCATGTTTGTGCAATGCAGACTGAGTATGTGGGTGCTCTCCCCTCATGCAGTGCACAGCTGCACCCAGTAGTGCTTTACTTCAGGCAAGGCTGCCGCACGGTGTGCGGTTCTCAATTAGACCCACTCCCCCTGCAGGTGTATGGAATGTATAGTATTAGATATATCATTTTCTGTTGGAAGATTTTTCTTGTTCTTTGGTTTGACAATTTTAAATTGAGAGTAAAAAAAAAAGTGGGAGGAAAAAAAAACAACCACCAAAACCAAACTGTAGAGAATATCTGCTCCAGGCTGATGGGGTTTGGGGACCTTTCCACTAAGACAGTATGAATGTGTCTCAGAAGCATAACAGGAGAGGAAAATGAATTAGTTTGCTAACGTATATATATCTGTGCACATTTCATTGAGAAAAACTACTAATTCTATCCTTCACAGAGATATTTAGCATGGGGTTCACCTCACTTGACTTTATCCATCCAGAAACTAGATATCCACCTAAACTCACCTAGGCTTCCATATGGCCAAGAGGCAGCACAAAATCATTCATTCCATCTTTTTTGGATTCTTAATTTAGGGCAATATGGGTTGTGTTCTGGTGGTACCTATCTCCTGGCATGAGGTAATTCAGCTTTGACTAATGACGATCTTTTAGATGTCTAACACTAGGTGAGATGAATTCTAGCTTTAAAATTTGCCCTGAGAGATGGCCTACAAGCTGGGAATTGCTTCCTGTCATTCTCACTATTTCGTGCATTCCATAGGGACTACTTGTGATATTGAAGTTTCCAAAGAATCTATGTCTGTAGCTCCTCCACACTACTTAGTTCCTTCACCTTCTCCAAACACCACCTCTGCTGTCCCATCCAGGAAGCCCTGGGTCTAAGCTGGGTTTTCCCACAATTAGTTTTTGTGGTCCCACAAGCTGCCATGTTCAAAGCACAGAATGGTTCAGAAGATGCAACAAGCTAAAGACACATCTGGCAATGTGCATTGGTGATCATAGCCTTCCTGGTCCCTTCAGATGTGTTGGTCACATCAGATCACATCATATCCAATTTTACTCATTATCTTTATGACGAACAATTCTCCTCACAAGCTAGGGAGGAAGGACAAGACTCAAAAACTTTTTGAATAGTCTGACACTATCTGGTCTAACATTCTGCATACACATGTTGAAGAGTTTCCATATATTAGACAACCCGCAGACTAGCATATGGTGTAGTACCTCAGGAAAGGCAACTGGAATAAATCATATTCTTAAAGAAATATGTAATCTTGTTTTGAAGGCTCCAGAGATAGTGAGTCTACCACCTGTTCCAGTATTTAATTATCCCGGTAATCAGAGAGGGGAGTGGGAGGGTTGGTGTCCTAGTCCCACAGCTTCCCTTCACTTTCTTAAGTGGTTTTAGCGTTTCTGTATCTTTTCTCATACGTGGATGCCAGGCTTTAACACTGTTCTTGCCATTGCTGTTAAGAAGGATAAGATAGTTTGATAATTCCTCCTTCTTTTACTCATCCACGGATCATATTAGATGGTACTGCTACAGAACTGCAGTGAGAGATCATTTGAGGTAACTCAAGAGCTTCTCTGCATCAGGTGGACAAAGATGAAGTTCCTAATCCTTAAGTGTCACTTTCATCCATGTTCTGGATAGATTGCTGCATATTTGTATAAAATTAAAAATGTTGTGTTGCCTTGCAATCATTTTATCGGGTGTCTCAGATTGCTCTGTAACAGCAGCCTCTCCTTACTGCCAACTTCAGTGCTAATAAAAAAACTGGAGTTTCTTGGAACACAAACTAGTCCTTAAGTGTTACCAATAGAAGCAAGAAAGTTGATATCCCCTCAGTAACAACTATACTCTGTGATCTGTCAGTCGGTCAGTAATACATCTAAGCTGTCCTCTTTTATGTTACTGTTATAAGCATTTTAAAATCAAAATTTGACGTGGTATTAAGTCAAATGCCTTGAAGAATTCAGTACCCCACCTCAAGATGAGATGAAGCAGCCATTATCAATGAGGCACACACTCCTGCCAAAACGATGAGATCTGCCTTCTAGGAATGTTGACTGGCACAACACTCATGTTTTTAGGTTTGGATGCTTTGCTGACACAGTCCTGAATGAACTGTTTACTATTTCAGCCAGTATTGATATCAGACTAACCAATCTGTTATTCTCTACATCATCCTTCTAATATATTGGGATCATGCTGGCAATCACCAGCTGTTTGATATTTTCTCAAATTGCCAAAGTGTGTTAAAATTAATATTTCTGGTTGAGAGAGAGCTCATTCACTTTAAGACTCCTGGGGTGGAGCTATCTGTGTATGTTGATCTAAAAACATTTCTGGTTTGAGGATTTAACAGATGTGGGTTTACATTTTGGTTTGTTTCATTTCATAAACTTTTCTGAATATTTCTGCTTTTTAAGCATATTGTGTGAGGTATTGCTGTCTTGATAGTAGAGAATGTATTTTGAGTCCTTCCTTAAGAAATCCTGTAATCCTGCATATTGTTTGCCTTTCTCATTGGGGTAATTCCATTTAAGTGAAATGGGAGCATAAATAGGAGAAACATTTGATCAAGACTTCAGGTTGCACTTCCAGAACAAATAGTACCTGGTTAGAAAAGTTGGATGTGAACTATCTCCAGTTTATAGGTACATATACACAGGGCTTTGATCGGGTATCATACTGATACAGATGGGTTATACTATTCTTTTTAGTACCTGACCTTCCTTAGATCTGCATATATTTGAGCAAGGCCAAGTTTTAAATTGTACCAACAACAAAGACTTTACCAGCTCTCCATTCTTATCTGTTCTGCAGGAAAAATAATATATGAGTATATATACATATATATATGTGCTTCAGAAAAGCAACAAAGAAGAAAGGGAGACAGAAGTATCAGCCAAAATAAATTGTGGAATTCTGAGGATGATCAGAAATTTTAGAAAGAGAAATGGAAAATGAATCAAAATTCCATCCCACATCAGGATGTGTTTGCAGAATAAATAGCCCAACGACTCTGGCCATAAGGCAAAGCAGGTGTTTTGAGGAAGCAGGAATGTTCTCATGTTCTCAGAGTGGATGCAGATTTCTCGTGTGTCATCCTTATTGCTCCTCAGCCTTAGCACAAGGTGGTATTTTAAAGGAGGAAGCAGAGACATCAAACATAAGAGTATTCCAGCTTCAACATAATAGTTGCCAAATGATGTTGTAAGATTTACATGCACATGATAACAAACCAAATAGGTCCACTCAATCATGAGAAAAGAATATTAGAAAGGTTGATATATTGTTGTTATTACAAAATACAGAGTAAAAATACATCAGAAAGTAATTTTTTCCCATTTCATTATAGTTTACAACATGTTCACTCGATACTGGCCATTAGCTCTGTAAACTAGGATATAATGGCTTCCTACCTAACCTAAGCAGTGCCATTATAAGCAATTTTAGCATATTTTATTGGATCAGTGAAAATTTTATTCCCTGAAAGATTTTAAGAGAATTAATTGCTTTATGAAAAATACATCATAGTACCATGTGTAGTTTGCAGGGCTAATCCACAACCAGTGAGCTTCCCTGGCTTTAATAAACAACCTGAGTTCAAAAGCCAAGTGCTTCTCCTCTGTGTGTGGGTGGCTCTCTTGTATTCAGTAGCCAGGGAAGGCCATCTCTGGTACCGCTGTCAGACCTGTTGACAAAGTTTATGGTCTCTAGGAGTCTTAAGACAAACAGGTTCTTCTGCAATTGAGAATTTTTCAAGCAGGTTAACTTGGTAGCTACTGGCAGATAAACCACTATTTGCTGGCAGGTATTCTCTGTCTGGTACCTCCATCAGAGGAAGGAGGAAAGCAAGTACTAAGGAGCACTTAAGTCCTTTCCATTTGAAGACTCAAGATGTAGGGGGTTTTATCTTCCTAGGTGTAAATCCTACATAACAAGGAGAAGGGAGATGAGGGTGTTAATGGCAGATTGAGGGGCTATGGTTGTGAGCGTGCTGCTCTGAAATCTCTGCAAGGCTTCTCTGAGCACGGCATCTCAGAGTGTGGCAAGCCTGGAGGTACAAGACATTGCTGGGTCTTCTCTATCCATGCGACACTACTTGGAGTAGAAACAGGCTGGGGCGAGACTGGTGTGTGAGCCTATGAAGCAGTAGACAGATACGTAAGCTGATGTGTCTCAGGGTGTTATAAATGACAGGCTGGATTGTGGCAACCCGTATACAATGATTTTCAAGCTTTTTCAGTACAGAGGCCCTAAACACTTTGCAGAGGAAGCAGAGATTTGTGTGAGGTGAAGTTAAGCCTTTTTTCCTTAGTTACCTTTCTTGGTTCCCTTATAGACCACTACCCTCTGGGGCTCACAAACGGTAGGCTGAAAACCACTGCTGTAAACACACACACAAATCAAACAGTGGCACTAATGTTGTTTATAGGCTGTCCTTCACTTCACATTTGTTTTGCCTGTCTGGACTGCAAGCTTTTCAGGGCAGGAACTGCCATTTTCTGTGTATAATGCTCAACACAGCAAGGACTTGATTTCAGGTGACAATACTGGAACCCTGACAATGAATAACAATAATGAACTAACACAGCCATTGACATCTAGTGTCAGGAAGGATTCCTCCATGGGAACCCAGCAAGTCAGATACCTGGTTAAAATGAGGCACAGAAGGACGTGAAAGAAGCTTTCCCTCCCACTACTGACTCAGTCACTTATTTTTGCAACTATTTTATTGGTACAGTAGGACAAAGATGTTGGGTGTAATGTCCATTTCTTCCTATAGCTATTGTACTTGCAAAAAAGTGCAGTATAAAATGTTGCAACCATGCCTGCTCTCTTACACGTGGCTGTCTAAATACTGACACAAATATTGTACCCATGCTGTTCATTCCAGAAATCTGACATTTCTCAAGATGAGGCCAAATGTGTTTACAGATAGATTTCTGAGTTTATTCAAGCTGAAAGGTACTTCTCATCTTTTGAAATGTCAGACTGCTGCTCCAAGAAAAATGAGTACAAGAGATAGGGCCACTGTTGCACAGCTCCGTTTTTAAATGAGCAATATCTGATTGAAGATCCCAGCGTTCATACAGCTCGGTGTTTTGCTATGATATATTGGCTGCACTGGCAGAGTGTAGTTACTTGAGCCCACGGATTATTTGCTTCAACTGAATGCCCACAGCAGTTCAAAAATTCTAGTATCCTTTACAACCCTTATACCTGTTTCAACAACTGTAGTATCACCTGAGGGGCTGTACTTTGTAAATGGTGATTTAATAAGCTAGAGGGCACAGGTTTGCTATAGAGCTGCTCTGTAGATAGGTAAAGAGAGGCATAAGGAGAGCACAATGTAGTTAGGAGTCTCACTGTGGATCTGCAGTGAGCAGGCTACCTGCGCATTGCAAGAGCAGATTGGGAACAGCAGTACTGAGAGCATCAGAAAAATTATGATCTAATGTCTCCTGCTTTAACTCCCACTACCTCCAGCTTTCATACAACTTCTCTTTGTCTCCTCTGCACTTTAAGAGTTCTCTATAAAATCCACATATAATGTCTAAGCCCTCATACCATACTGTTCATGTACCTTCCGTATATATGCTGGCTGGAGATGTTTTTAAACAGAAAGCATCTGTTGAGAATATGGAATGTGCCATTTTATTTTCATCCTAGATGAACTCAATAGTTAGTTAGTTTTGACTACTGGACTCAAAATTGCTTGGATATGGAGAATGCACCACACCAGAAAATCAAACAGAAGAGCAGGACATTAAAAACGGTTAATAAATCATTTGACTCTTACAAAACCCCATTTTGGTTCCGCTTGTAGTACTGGAATCATGTTAAGAGCCTGCTGCAAAACAGTTTTTGGATGGATTTGCTATTGCTGTTGAAGCCTCGACTGAACCTCTGTGCCAGAGTACAAATTACCTAGTCTACACTTAGCAGTGGAACCACTTTGACCAAGCTCTCTGCTAGAGCAAGAAGACTTTAGTTTAATATTGTTCAGTACAAAGTTAAAGGTTAGATTATCTGTAACAGCTGCAAGGTATCAGTGTGGTAAAAGCACTGTAAAGAATTGGGTCACCTAGCTTCCATTAAAAGAAATAAAAAGTGAAGCAGCTTGGAAAATCTGCCTGTAATTTTTTGGTGTTTACCTTTTAGGTTTCCCTTCCCCTTCGTGAAGGTGTCTGTTGTCAGCACATCACTTCTTACAAATCTCAGTGCTTGACATAAGTTGTTTTATTTTCACTTGTCTCTTCAGACAATCTCATCATAGTCTCTCTTCTTTTTTTCCCATATGGCACCCTTCTGTGAGAACAAATATCGACATTAGATATTTTCTGCTTGTATGGAGAAGAGAGGTATAATGATACTTAACTGACTTTGAAATAAAGCTAGTATTGCTGCTTCACACAAGGCAAGGGTGTGTGGAATTTGTCCTAAAGAATCTATTCTATGGAGCAGTTTATCAGATAAGATTTGTATAAACAGGCCGTAAATAATACCTAGCTGTAAATAATAGCAGTCCTTAAATAGCACTTAGAGCACTGTGTGGAAAAAATAGAAGATCAGGCCAAATGAAGGAGAGTAAGGTCCATAAGAAGTCTCCGGACATCCCTAGTAGGCATGGGAGAAGAAGCCCAACTTGCAGTCACTGCGCTGTGGTGATAGATGTCTATGAAGATTTGAATTCTTCCAGCACCTTCTACATACCTGACTTCAAATGTCTACCTCCTGGAGACACCCATGAAACTTGCCGGAAAGTTCAGCTTTGTGTAACACACTGGTTTAAACAGACACTAGAGATAGTGAAAACGTTATTCCCTTCTCTCCCTTGATTTTGGAAAGCCACACAAAGAGGGAGGCTGAAGTTGTTACAGAGTTAGGAGGTGCTGCCTCTTAGTCCAACAGTTTTCTCTCCAAAGCAGCAAACAATATTCTCTATAATGAAAGCTAAGACAACAGTGTGGTGCTCAGTATTTCCCACAAGGCTCCAGATGCCGGTACTGAACCTATCACAAACCTAGGCAGGAAAATCTAGGCCTTCCAGCTTCCTTCTAGTTAATACATCCAGGTGTTCAGCTGGTTCAGATAATGTTTATTAACGCATACTTGTGGTCTCATGTTGAAATTGTTGTAAAAAATAACTAAATATAAAAAACTGATTTGAATTAAGGACAGCGTAGGAGAAAAGGGATTAAACTGCAGAGTTCTCAAAGCAGTATCAATGCCTAATAATATTTTCCCAGTGAATTTTTTGTTAATAAAAGCTATGATAGTTTCATATAAGGTGGAATAAATTTACTAAGTAATGAAATCTGATATTGGGTAGGATTTGGATACACAATCCCCTACACACAACCTCTCAGAGGAACGGTGTGTGGTAGACTAAGTCTGTATTTGCTGCTGCAGCAAACAAACATTTACAGCTAATGATGACAAGTGTATCCTCTTTATGCCATAAACAATTGATTTTCAAGCAAAGATAAGAGAATTACATATTATGTATTCCATCTGTAAAACTAATTAACTCCTTTGATTTAGCTGAGAAAGGTGATGTTTTCTGAAGCTCAGCTTTACTGAAAATTGACCTTTCCATCTACAAACATACCATTTAATTTACAAGAGAAACAAAACCTTCGGAATTGTATTTACCCAGTAACTTTAATAAAGGTCAACCCCTTTCAGAAACAATTGTAAATGTGGCATTTAGCCTTTCATATTTTGGAAAGTGTTACTTGAATCTCCACATCCAAATAGAACATTGCCTTTGAATTAAAAACAACTAAATAAATAAGAACAAAGAAATTTTATAGAATTATCTAGATCTAAGGTGTTGTAATTAACCCTTAGCTTTTATACTTTACTAGGACAATTTTCTTGAGTCTCCTGTGACTAAGGTCAACTAATGTTCAATACCTATAGTACATACGCTAAGAATGAATAGAATGTGTTTTAAAAGGTCCACCAAGTTCAGCAGGAAATAGAAGTGGCCTTTTCTTTGACCTTTAGGAAGGAGACTTGGCAAATTCCCTGAAAAAAAGCTTATTCATCCAAGATACGGAGGCCCCAGTCCAGCACAGCACTTTAGTATATGATTGACTTTACGTGTGAGTAGCCCCACTGCAGCCAACGGGTCTACACCTGTGCTTCAGGGCAAGCAGCACTAGTTATTTATTGTTTGTATTGTAGTTGAGCCCTGGGATGTCAAGCTGGAGCACAGCCCTGCTGTGTAATGAACTAAAAAAATGCCAAAACAATGGACTATGCTAAAAAGCTGACAATTTCGGTGTTGGTTTTGGGTTTTTTTTTTTCTTAAGAACTTTCTGAGATCGAAGAAAATAATTGCTCTGTTCTCCAGGTATGGAAAGTGGCATCCAGACAGAATTTCCTTGTTCCTTCTGTCTCTCATGCTTACCTGTATAGCTGGGAGGACTGAGTTTTTTAATCTGCCAATTCTCAAATAGAAACTACAACAAATAAAAACCATTTGGATGAGAACCCTTTAAAGTCTGTACAATCCAAAAGAGGAAATAACCAAATGAGAGAGCTAAGACAAGCACAGATTTGTTCTTTTCACTGCTGGTTTCTCTCTGAAAGTGCATTCTTTCTTGAGAGCAGACAATGCTAAAGATGGTGCTCACGTAGAAAGCTTTCTGCCATCTCATGTGATGCTGTAACAGGAAAAAGGGTTAGAAGTCTGCAGTGGACCTGAAACAGTTGTTCTAAAGCTTGGACTTTCTGAAGAAAAGCCAGTCTCTTACAAGGTATTTGTGATGCTTTTCAGTGTGTGGATCCTATAAGCAACTGCAGAACCCTTCCAACAGCTTCAGTGAAGAAAGGATTTACATAAATCCAATAAAAAAGCTTACATTTGTCATCATATGATAACATTTCAAACTAGCACGTGGAAAATTCTGCTTAATAGAATTAACCGGAGAATTGGATGGCTCAGGACATTTCAGTCAGATTAATACTAATCTTACAACGATTTACAGTGTGAGGAAACTTCCTCTACAGAATAAACATACTGTTACACCTGGGATGTATTAAAGTTGTCCTCCCAAGAGCCCTTTTCTGCAGTTTTCAATCAATATTAAGTCCCATTGCCTTAAGAGCCTAAAATAATTGTGAATGAATCTCAAATTACTGTTTTTTTAATGTTCTTCAGAGTTGCATGCTAGTCCTGTGTTTTGTGGACTGAGTGCTGTAGGCTACAATTTGGGAGCTTCTGGAGCAAGAAATTGTTTTGCAGAGGCAACATAAAAAATCCTCTAAAACAAACTCGTTGTGCAACCTATAGCAACGCTAAGCCATAAATAACTTGCTAGATGCAGAAACTGTTCTGGACTGCTGAAGTTCCTTGTGAGTTTGGTAACAGACAGGTTCAAAAAGCTTCCTGCCTGTAGAAAGCTTGACCACAGCTGTACCAGCTTCCAGCATCATTCATTCAACACTGCCATCATAGTCTTCAACCCTGCCATCAGCATCTGACCTAAGCTTCTACATGCTGAATGTCATGAAACATCTCAGTGAAGAACCAGTATGAACCATGCAAGTGCACTGCATCACCTTGTGTGAATGATATTGAGAAAACTCTTCACCTCACTACAAGAGGCAACCCTGAGGAATGAACCATGTGAGCTTGCTCAGAAAAACAGAAATGAACCAGCTTCAAAGGAATCAGTAAATAAACCAGCTCAAATTAACATAAGTAAAAATTTTATTATGTCCTGACATAATAAAATGAAACACACCTTGACTGGACTCGGGGGGGGCTTGTAGCAGCTTTTCACCGGGACACTCACTCCGTTTTTTGTTAACAAGCATAAGCACCTTCACCAAGCTGCCAGCCAGCTGCTCGGATCTTGCAGACATACTGTCAGAGTAGGTGGACAATCCAGAGCCAGGACAGATGAAAAAGAACAACAACTGTTTCCTGGTGCATGATGCTTTATCTAACTGAGAAAGGAAGGAAAGCATGCTCATCTTTCCCTCTGCTCCCGAAGAGTAAAAGCAGCTTGTTGGTGTTCTTGCAGCAAAATGAAGGTTCAATCACATGCTTTTTGTACCATATATTTTATGTTCTTATTTGAGGTTATATTAGTGAGATTCAGTTGTAAAGACAGTGGTTCCTAAAAAGTTTGCGAGCCTTCACCAACCATAGAATACAGTCTTATCAGATGTTAATTAGTTGTGTTAATTATAGTAGGACCTCCAGGACCAACTAGAAATAAGGTCCTCTTTCGCTAGCCTCCTGAAAACAGACATATATATATGAGTAGACAAGACAAATGGGAACAAAGTAAAGGCACAACATACAAAATGAACAATGTCAGTGCAAAACCAGACAGGTTATAAGTGTTGTTTTGTTTGGCTTTGGGCTGGGGGAAAGGGACAGGCTACGAAAAAAGGAAAGAAGACACCACTTAAAACTAAGTATTAAACAATCACTGAATGACCAAAGGTCCTTTACTTCAGCTACTCTATACCTGCTTTATTTAGCTGAAGTTTCTAGAGAATGAACTCTCTCAGTTTTTGACAAAAGCTACATACAAAGAAGGGATATTTGCTCATCTTATCCAATCCTTACTCTGTATAGTTTTGCATACAGAGGATTTTGAAGTCTTGGCTTGAATTCAAATTTTGCAACTCTTACTATACTAAGAGAGTACCAGTTGTATTCTCTCAGTACTACTAGAAGCTGTTGTCACTTAAGCCATGAAAGGTGTTTGATTCTGTATGAATTAATGGCTACAATAATGAAAAGGACTAGTTGAAGTACTTGACAGGCTTTTCCCTGTAGTAGACACCAGTAACATTTTGGCTATATGAATTATTTATCTCAGTACCAAAAGAGCCTAAATTCTGTCTCATTGTGAAATGATTCTAAAAATACAGGTTGGTGATAGAAGTTCAGTTATCCTTTCCCACACTTAGAGCAATGCATGTTTCACCTCCATAAACTGACTGTATTCTTTCAAATCTTTCAGTCCTTTGCAGTGTTGTCACTAAAAATGCAGTCTCACTCAACAGAGAAATAAACCTCAAAGCTTGCTAGAGAACTCTTTGTAATGTATTTTAAGCGACACTTCTGTCTTGTCATGTGTCATTTGGACAGTAACAAAATGGCACTGGTTGGCATGAAGCTAGAAGGATCAGACTGTATGTATTGGAGCAGGCAACATATACAGCTTTGTTATAGAATAAAACAGTGCATGTTTAGCTAGGGAAAAAAAATCTTATTTTGTGGAAACTATAATGATAAGGCAGACAAATCAGTCTGTTCCTGTCAAGTTCTAAAAGTCCTTTAGTATATCCTTTCCCTTTTCCAGAAGAAATTATCTTCTAGGCTCAAAAGGTGAAATCATGATGTTTGAAAGCCTCATTGCTTTGAAGTACAGTGTAGTTTAAACATCAGAGGGAAACAGAAAAAAAAGTGTGAATGGGGAATGTGGCTTAAAAAAAATAAGTATTAAGTCAATACGTTCAGTTGTCTAAAAGAAACACTAATAATGCATTGTTACTTTCTGACTTTAATTCTGAAAGCAAATATTTATAGCTTTCACTGCTAACAAGATTTGGTGGAACTTACTACGTTGAGGTAACATATTTAATAATAAGCACTGCCTTGAACCTAGTAGTAAAAGCAATCTGAGAGTGAATACTAAAAAGGTTCTTTTTCTAATGAAGGAATCTTCTTAACACAAAATTCCAAGAGACAAATACATCCACTGTCAAGCACCAGCTGTGCTAGAGTTTCATGTTTATGTTATAGAGACTGTGGGTACTAAAAATGTACCCTTCACTCCTTTAGACTGGGCATAAATATTTCAGTAAAGAGAATTCTGAACATACTTCGTTCCATTTTTTGAAAGAAGAGTAAGAAAAATTCGTGTGTGCTTGTGTCAATATGCTCAAATATTGCAACAGTATTTGTTATTTGTAATGGTATTTGTGAATGAGATTTGTCTTTGAAAACTTACTCATAAGGGACTGCAGATATTGCACTTGCAAATGTAATGCTTCTGGCTGCAGTTCCAACAGTCTAGCAGCATGCCAAGGGGCTGATTGAGGAGCGTTTGGTGCACAGCATTATCTAGCGCTGTTCACACTCCCTCATATTCTCCTCTTCCCCTCTCTTCCTCTCTGGTTGACACAATTTTCCACTAGCAGTTTAGAAACTGAAGAGAAGAAATAACAAGTTCCCATATATTCCTTAAATATTCAGAAGTCCCACTGATCACAGTGGGAAGTTTGCATATGAAAGGATGACAAGGTTGGGTTGCAACCAAAATCCATATTTGAAAAATGGCAAAAGCTTATGCTCCTAAACTTTAGAGATGATTAGAATGCAGCAATCCCATGTTTCTGTTCAGTTGCTATTCTAATCCAGGCAGCTGGACAGCATGAAGATACATAAAATAGACCAAAAGTTTCCTATTAAAACCCCAATCTTGCTTAAGAAGTATTTCTTCTTTCTTCTCATGTCAGTTCAGAAGAAATAAGCAATAAAGAGAGCATCCTACCCGAGAAAAGCATGCAAAGGGTAAGAAAAAATGAAGCTAATCATTGCTGTCTTGATGATGTCATTTTTCAGTGCCCCAGTATTCTGTATCCCATTTGTGGCTTCTAAGCTGCTTCAAGCTCCTTGCTAACATTTGATTAAGACATCACATGCTGTCTTGAAGGTGATCTGGCAGCTGCCCCCAGGCAATTTGAAACAAAAAATAGAGGTGTGAGTGCGCCCACACACATATGGACTGTATTGACTTATACAGAACCGGTCTTCTGAGACTGGTGACAGATAGCCAATGAGTCTAGGTCTTCAGCTGTGCTCTGAAAAACACTGTTCTGACTGTAGATTTTGCTGACTTGTTTGGAGCAGTGTATTAACTCTCGCATAAAGTGCCTGCGCACATTTCTCTATTTTAAATGCGGTTCATTCTTCCATGGTTTTGTGAGCCTCTGTTTGATGACAAAGTAGCTCTTCGCTTGTCAAAGGCTGAATGCCACTTCTGTACAGCGCTGGAGCTTTTTGTGCCTAGCTATCAGTGCATGCCAGTGTTCAACAGCAAAGTGATGAATTCATAAAATGTGCTAGCTGCTGAGCATTAAAAATTCTGCACCACTAGGATGTGATAATCGTACTGACTTTTGAGAAAATGTTTTAGGGTTTGGTATTACAAAAGGTCTTTGTGTCTGGCAATTGATGCTCTAACCCCTACTCGTGTGAGGTGACTTCTGCAGCGTTTCCCCCTCTCTAAAGAGTGTACTTGCTGATGTGCTCAGCTTTTGTCTGGAAGTACTAGTGAAGGCTTCCTTTCCCCTTTTACACATAGTGGTGACAGAATAAATTTTCTTTCCCCCCAAGACTGTTTTGGTAAATAAGATATCACAGGGATTTGAGGAAATAAGTATTCTCACTGGAAGTATTCACAAAGCTGTTTTGAAAGACCTGATGTGTTTACAAATCATCCAGGTATGGATCAGAAACAATGGCATGTGACTGGGGTGACCAGTAACACAAAACCTAGACAGCTGATACTTCATTCATTCAATATGAGGAAGATGAATAGTGCTATTGCCTTAATTCCTCTGGAGGGTTTTTCCCATGAATATATATACATGCAGGCCCTGCTGTTCCTTTTATAGATTAAGTTTCGGAAAACTGAAGGAGTTTGAATGAATGAATGCTGAAGCTAGAATGGGAAAGCACAGCCATTGACTATATGTGGTTACAAAGTATGTATTTTATTACATGCAGTCATTAACTTGCTTACATCTCTGAATATAGTGGTAAACAGTTGCTCTTAGCAAAGTTTCTCACGTTTATGTGACCATGTCATTTAAGAGATTGTCTCCTGGAGGCAGACAAAGGAATGTCAGAGCAGTGAGAAGAGCTACACTGAGTATATGGTAGTCAAAATCCTCTAATGTAGACCTGCTTACATACAGGCTCCTGCATCTGTATTTCACCATGAAGTAACCAGGCTTCTCAAAGTTATACAGCTTCTGCTGCTTTCACTGATTTATTTGTTTTCAGGTACCTAGAGTAGATTTCAGAAGGCATTATTCACAGTTTAAATGTAATGCAAAATGCAGCTACTCAGTGTAGTGATTCTGTCTGCTTTTAAATTGTGTTCAGATGTAGAGTCAGTTGCCTAACTGGGGAATCCGAGTTTGTTTTTCATGTATTTCAGTTTCTTTATATCAGTCAGTCAGTCAGTCACCCCCGGTTCTGCAAACACAAAACTGCTAAGCCTTTTTTAAAAAACATGTATCACATAATGTGTTCTTTGAGGGTTTGAGCCTGTGCCCATTGAGGTCAATGACAAAGCTTCTATTGACTTCAGTGATACAGAATCAGGCCCTGAGGCTCAGAGAATTGGTGCATTGTTAATCCTGTGGTGCTAGCAGGCAAAAGGGGCTTCTAAATGCATATCCCACTGCCAATAAATGGATGCCAAGCAGTCAGCATTTCTTGCACCCAAAGCATATGCACTTCATATCCACATAGGTTTTTAGAAGTCTAAATGAAGTTCAGTCCCTCCCTAGGCTGCCAGAGCTAACTTTTCTACCTTCGGATTAAAGCATCATTAATTAGCAACCCAAATTTTGCTGAATTAATCAGACCAAACACAATTCCAGCATATTTACATATGGAACAGAGGTATAGTTTGCCTTTTTTATTATCTCCTCTGTTATTGATCATGTACAGTACATTTTACAGAGTAAAGTTTTGAAATGATTAACTGCCCTGTTCCCCCACAGTACTTCACACATTTCATCGATTTCTAGTCATTTCATTGAGCCCTGACCTTGCTGCATTACAGTCATTTCTATAGCTCCAAATCCAGTTAATCTGTGCTTAGTGTCTGAATTTATAGCTGAACAACCAAAATATTTAAATATTAACTAAGCCTTGCTTGTGTCTATATTCTTTTTGGCTTCCTAAATTGTTATGGTGTGACTTCAGTACTCTGCATACAAACTGTAGGGCCAGAGCCTGAGGTCTGTAATCCTTTCTTTGGCAGAAAAATCTACTGAAGATGGAAGTACGCTCCCAAAATCTGCAAGGTTATTTGGCTCAATCTCCTTTTTTTAGAAAACAGCCTATTTGGAGAATACCTATCGATCTCTTTGAAAAACATTAGGCAAAGCGGGGTGAGGGTTGAGGAGAATATAGACAGTTTTCTAAAAATTCAAATCCAGAGGTAGGGAACACTATTTTGTTTGTCTGAAAGAGCTTTCCTTTCCATGCTGCTCCTTTTGTGATCAAACTACCTTTTATCTCCAAATCATTTTTTTGGCCTAGAGTACAAATCATATACTCTACTGAACAGAAAGAAAAGCCATAGAGCTGAAATACATGCTAACCCCAACCTGAGCAGTTTTGCCCAGAGTAGGGAATCTGTTTATTGCACATTCTCACTCAGCAGTCCTGCTCACATTTTTAAGAATCGGTTATGCTGGCTTTCATGCCAAAAATAGGCTTTCACTGCTGTCTCGCTTCTGTTTTTCAGAAAGAGCCAACACAGCTTGCACATGCAAGCTGGATTCTTATGAGCAGCTTCAACAAGAGTGCAAGTTTCAGAATTTTCAGTGTGTTACACTTGATAAACCCCACTGACAGGCTTCAGGCTGCAAGGACATCACTGGGGGAGCAAGTAGAAGGTGGTGGCATCACACAGAAACCATTGAAGGCCTTGTTTAGCCTTTAAAGACTGTACTTGGTTGTGAGATTGGGAAGGGAAAGAATATTACTTGACTCTCAGGACCCCAAATAAGTTTGCAGAACTCAGAGCTTGAAAGTGCATTTTTAATCTTAAAAGGAATATGTTTGGTACCAGTAATCGAAAGATATAGGACTCCACAATGCTGTTTTCACAAACCTGACACAAAGTATTTAATTTCTGGGTCAGTTGGAAGCATTCAACCTTCTCAATCAGAAATACATTTCCTGTTATGGGGAATGTATACATATACGTACTGCATGTTTTTAAGATGTGACGACCGTGGCCTAATCAAAATAAAATTAGAATAGTATTGCCACCTCCTTTTTGCATTTGTGATCTAATGACCTGGAGCCCAGTCTGACATCCACCGATGTCAGCGAGGGTTTCTTATTCACTGTGCATGGGACCAGAACTTCATCACAAGGTTACATCTTTATATTTCTACGCTTAATGGTCCCATGATCTTGAGGCAGTCTGTGAGCTTTGAAAAATCCCATTGCTACTAAGAGCTGCCATGCAGTGTCCCTTTGGCTTGAGTAGCCTAAGTGGTCTTGTATGTTCCAAAACCTCACTAATTCAGCAAAAGCCTTTTGATGAACACCAACTAAATTGAGAGAGTAGATCTTCCCTGATGAACCAATTTTGGAAATTTTAGTTGTTTTGTCATCAAAAATGAACGTTGCTGACGGATGTGAGAAGTGCTGTCAGCTGATCTTTGCATTTTTAGCTTACAGCTATAGCTCTGCAAAAATTATTTTCATGTATCTATTTTAGAAGATCACTATCAGCTTATTTGAAATGTATCATAATCAAGGCATACGTGAGTGTAAAGTTATGGGGACTCTGTTATTTGACCAAAGGATTCTTTGTAAACATGAGAACTACAGGAAGAATCTCTTACATATATTGCATACTGCAAATATGCAGAAATTAGTTGACTTTTGGTTCATTATTGTGCAAAGTATGGAAAACGCATTCACTGAGAACAAGTAAAACAGCTGGATTCTGGTCTTGTTTTAAATACAAATCTCATCACTTAGGAAGTTCCCAGTGTCATGTCCAAAATGAAATAGCTGGTTTAGCTTCAGCAGAGCTTATGCTGCAGTCAAGGAGGCCTGAGCTAAACCAGCAGAATGTATCTATCTGAGTACACGATCATACTCATATAGTTCTATGCCTACATGGAGACACGTCCATCATGGCCTGCCATTTGCTTGGATTTGACAGTAGGTCTGCAGGGGTATTTCTCAGGCTGCTAACTGATGAGTTTCTTTATATATTGACTCATGGACTGTTCTAGAACAATTTCTGCCTTTTCTGAATTAGTTTCATCCCCTGAATGACAGTGCCATCCCCAAGCATCTTTTCCCTAGGCAGGCAGGGTCTTCTCCCCAAAAATCATATGTGAACTGATCTGTTAGAGCAATATCACTGGGCTGGTAATTATCATTCATCTGTGCACAGATTTGCCGTTGACTGCTGACTGAAGAGGAGCTGAGAGGGCTCCTGGCACCCTGAGCCCTATTTTACAGCTAGCCTTTGTTGTATTTACAATGCAGCCTGCTGAGGTGGCATCTTTCAGCATTCTCCTGCAAAAAGAGACAGAGCATGTGGAAAGAAGGGTCAAATGCTGGGTAAAGCTACTGGCAGGTAGCTTCTAGCAAGAGCCATGTGGGAGACACATGATTCAGAAACTACAGGATCCAGGATGCAAATCTTGAAAATCTGTGGTCATTATGGTCCAATTCATACAGAATTTGAATAACAGCCTCTCTCCTTGCTTACCACAGATATTTTGACACTTCATGTGTGCCTTAAAGCCAAATTCCTCACGGAAAATTTGATGAGTGCTGATCTACTTAGAAGTTGAATTCTGTTCTAATGGCAAAGCCAGGTTCAGAGTCCATGTATATCTAGGCATAAGGGCTTGTGTGATGCTGGGTGGAATGGGGTGGCCCTTGCTCTATGAATAAGCTTGCAGTGAAAACATACCCTTTGGTACTGCTGTCGTTGCGTTTCACCTTTGAGAGCAGAATTCTTCCCTAAAGAATAATAGAAACAAGTGCTTTCCAAAAGATTTCCAACATGTCGCTTTTCATATATACTTAATACTTCAACAGCACTCCAGAAATTTACAGCACCAATGAGCCCTATTTAGCAACGCCTTTCCATTAATCTGATTTTTTTTCTTCAACAGCAAAATTATGTTAGAAATAAGGAAAGCAACTGTGTATTCATGGTCCAATTTAATAGGCCCCAATACTTCGCTAAAGCACTGCAGAGTATCAGTTGGAGTTAATTATTATACAAGATTACATTGCAAATAACAACAATATGTCAAAGTAATGTGTAAGGTCTGCCTTGCAACACAGAAGCAAGAAATTTCAAAGTTAAGTCTAAAATTATGTGTTTGCATTTCCTCCTTAACTCACTACATCACACTTAAGGTATTATGGCCCCAAAGAAACCTTGTGTAAGGCCACTTCTTACCTAATGCTTCAGATAACTGTGTACAGCTGATTAACAAGAAGGTGTTGAGGATAATTATGAATTGTCTTACTTTTAGAGATTTAATTAACTGGTTAATCACCAGGAAAGTAATTGCAGAGTTGGGTGCTGCTCAGAGTCAGTGTCATAACCTAGGTACAGGAGGCAGAGCTACCGTTTCTGAAAAAGAGTGATTTTTATGTAAACAGGTTTCAAGGTAAACTACAAGTTGACCACTTTGCCACCTTCCCCCAATCTGCCACCTTCTTCTTAAAAAAAAAGAAAAAAAAAGCTATGCTCTTTTATTTTATACTTTCTGCTGTATAAAGAATAGCTGAGATATTTTAAATAAAAAAATTCTAGTCCTGCCTTTCCTGTTGTTCCCTAGCCTCCCTTGCACCTCAACACTATGCATATGTAGGAACAAAATAGGCTATTAGCTTTATTCAAAGACCATTGAAGTCAATAGAATGATGCTTAATGAATGCAATGGTTTTTAGATTAAACTCTAGGCTTCTGCATCACAAGTACCAAGGAAATAGCATCTGACTCATGGAAAGGGAGGATTTGACTTGATTTACATGTATTGTTTTGCATTTGTTAAAATGCACAAATTGTTATCTGAGATTGAGCGTCCAGTTATGATTTGATGTTTAAACATCAAACTGTAGTACCAGAGGGGCCTCCTGTAGAAAGGGGAACAATCACATCTGATATCCCTAATATTTAAAAAGCAACACAAGAAACAAAATAATAATTTAAGAGTAAAAAAAATCTTTCAAGATTTCTTTACATAATTTGAAGCAAGAAAAATCACAGTGCTTCCTTTTTCAGTTAATTTTGCACTGTTGAAACATGTTTCTTCAGGGGGAACATATGCAGCTAAGCTAACCAGGAAAAACAAATTTTAAATTCAAGATTATAGAATAATTTTTAAGTGAAAGGAAATTTCTTTCTAGACTGTAGTCTTAAGGGATGCCCAGAAGGTCTGCTACCTAGTTCATAAACAATACACATGGAAGGGTGAAAAGAGTGAAATCAAATATATAGATCAATCACTGGTGTGCAGACCTTGATCAGAATCTTTGTGCCATGCAAAACATAACAACTGCATTTACATTGCAGAAAAGTCAAACAGAGTCCATTTATCCTGCCCCATGGTAGAATTTATTTCACTCATCTAAGGTGCTTTACACTGGATGAGGATTTGGCCCAGGATATTTTGAAAAACAACACTGAGAACTGTGGGACTATGAACACCTGATAGATGGGTGCCTCTTCCTTGACTTTGTCTGAGTCAGTTACACTGTAAAGTCTGCTTTCAAACTTCGTGAAAGTAATGCTTGTATATACAACACAGAGCTTCGTCATCAAAAGTAGGATGCTCTAGCAACATCATGGGTTAGACAAAGTTCCCAAAAAAAAGATGTTCAGTGATAGCAGTGATCTTACCTTCATGTCAGTGCTTCAGTAGTCTAGTTGTTATTGCTTGCTTGTGAGGTCATAACAGAACTCAAAACAGGATTCCAGCAGTTTACATGTTCAAGAGCAGTTTCAAGATAAGCTGATGCTAAAATAATATTTAACAGATAATAATAAATAAATATCCTTTTCCTGCAAATCATGTCTGTGGACTCCTTGGGACTCATGGGCTACTTCTTAATTACCTTTTGCAGACTCCTCAGAAGAGGAAATCTATTGTCAGTCCACTTCAATTTACTATTGGACCACTATAAGGACCACTGCAGATCTATTGGAAAATGCTTGAGATTCTTCAAATTGATATAAGGTGAGAACTGCTATTATAAAAACCCTTCTGCAATTGTTTTTTCACTTCTTATGCCTTCCGTTGTGTTGAAAGAAAAATCAAATAGTCGGTCAGTTTTATACTGTAATTATCAAGATCCAGCACAATTGCTACAAGGCGTGACTTACAAAGCCAAACAACTTTTAATTAGGAATGGAAGTTTCATAAAGCATGAGAACACTTCTGTTAACATTGCCTATATTGTTAATATCAGATCTTTTCAAATAAGCCACCGGTTTTCTGAAGGATTTGCTTGTCTCCTGAACATTGCAGATTATCCAAACCACATTGTGTGATTCACATCAATGTAAGTGTACAACTGTAGTCATCTTTGTACTCTCGGTTAATCCCACTGAAATCAATAAAACAAATCATGTTAGGTGAAATTCATCTCTGTGCAGATGGACAATGCAAGTCCTTCACAATAAGACAAAATATGATTTAAAGACCTTGTATTAGGTCTCCTCGTATAAAGGGATCAAAATCTCCAGCCTGTGGGTTAGACTGCGATGTTGCAATAGGATATCTCTCTCTTCCTATGATTTTTCTCTCTTGCCTTCTCAGATTCTGGACTGTTCTGTAAATTCCCTATATTGACAGTTTGCTACCATCATTGGTGTTTTTCTTCCATTTATTGTCTTGTTAGACCTTGAGATGCTGTTGGAATTGGATGGTATTTACTCCTCATAATCCAGGAGGAAGCAGTCAAGGACATGCTAAGCCACTTGGACACCCACAAGTCTATGGGGCCTGATGAGATCCACCCGAGAGTACTGAGAGAGCTGGCGGAGGAGCTTGCCAAGCCACACTCCATCGTTTATGAGCAGTCCTGGTTAACAGGGGAGGTCCCAGAAGACTGGAGGCTTGCCAATGTGACGCCCGTCTACAAGAAAGGCCGGAAGGAGGATCCTGGGAACTACAGGCCTGTCAGCCTGACCTCCATACCGGGGAAGATTATGGAGAGGTTCATCTTGAGGGTGCTCACAGGGCATGCGTAGGGTAACCAAGGGATCAGGCCCAGCCAGCATGGGTTCATGAAAGGCAGGTCCTGCTTGACCAACCTGATCTCCTTCTATGACCAGGTGACCCGCCTAGTGGATGAGGGAAAGGCTGTGGACGTTGTCTACCTGGACTTTAGTAAAGTCTTTGACAGCGTCTCCCACAGCATTCTCCTGGAGAAACTGGCGGCTCGTGGCTTAGACGGGTTTACTCTTCGCTGGGTGAGGAACTGGCTGGATGGCCGAGTCCAGAGAGTTGTGGTGAACGGCGTTAAATCCGGCTGGCGGCCGGTCACAAGCGGTGTTCCCCAGGGCTCGGTTCTGGGGCCGGTCTTATTCAATATCTTTATTGACGATCTGGATGAGGGAATTGAGTGCTCCCTCAGTAAGTTTGCAGATGACACCAAGTTGAGTGGGAGTGTTGATCTGCTGGAGGGTAGGAGGGCTCTGCAGAGGGATCTGGACAGGCTGGATCAATGGGCAGAGGCCAACTGTATGAGGTTTAATAAGGCCAACTGCAGGGTCCTGCACTTTGGCCACAACAACCCCATGCAACGCTACAGGCTTGGGGAGGAGTGGCTGGAGAGCAGCCCGGTGGAAAGGGACCTGGGGGTGCTGGTTGACAGCCGGCTGAATATGAGCCGGCAGTGTGCCCAGGTGGCCAAGAAGGCCAACAGCGTCCTGGCCTGTATCAGGAATAGTGTGGCCAGCAGGAGTAGGGAAGTGATTGTGCCCCTGTACTCGGCACTGGTGAGGCCGCACCTTGAATACTGTGTTCAGTTTTGGGCCCCTCACTACAAGAAGGATGTTGAGATGCTGGAGCGTGTCCAGAGAAGGGCAACAAAGCTGGTGAGGGGTCTGGAGCACAAATCTTATGAGGAGCGGCTGAGGGAACTGGGGTTGTTCAGTCTGGAGAAGAGGAGGCTGAGAGGAGACCTTATCGCTCTCTACAACTACCTGAAAGGGGGTTGTGGCGATGAGGGTGTTGGTCTCTTCTCCCAAGTAACTAGTGATAGGACGAGAGGAAATGGCCTCAAGTTGCGCCAGGGGAGGTTTAGATTGGATATTAGGAAAAATTTCTTCACTGAGAGGGTGGTCAGGCATTGGAACAGGCTGCCCAGGGAGGTGGTGGAGTCGCCATCTCTGGAAGTGTTCAAAAAACGTGTGGATGTGGCGCTTCAGGACATGGTTTAGGGGACATGGTGGTTCTGGATTAATGGTTGGACTTGATGATCTTAAAGGTCCTTTCCAACCTAGTGATTCTGTGATTCTGTGATATGGTAGGTTAGGTTGGTCTCTAAGTGAGAGGGGAAAAAAAAGGTCTTAAAGTACCTTTAAAAGAGCTGAAAGAGCTACTCATTCTTACCATGGTTGCTATATGCTTCTCTGTCTTCTAAGAAAATGCTTTATTTTCACAGAAATTGCATAGGGAAATCTTTTCACATTCAAGGTGACATTTCTTGGGTAGTGACAAAGCAAGGGAGAGACCGATACTCCACAGACAATATATTCCCCAGGATTAAGGGAGACACAGTTTAATGTTCCTTTTCTGTCTAATTTCCTTCCCATAATAACTAATACCTTATTTATATGAATTGAATGAACTCTAAAAAAAGAAAGTGAGTTGATTCCATACCTTAGTGCTGCTCACTCCAGAAGTGAAGATTCTTTGAAATTAGTGGAGAACTGAATGTCAGGTTTTCGCATAACTCTTAAAACTTTGTAACTACCAGACTGATGTCTTAGGAGAGGGTAGGAATCTCTATCTGATCAAGCGGAACAGAACAAACCTGAAATCCTTAAAATTTCAGTGAAAAATGTAAATTCTTTTTGTCTAAACATCCATTTCTAAGAATCTATGTGCTGTTTTCCAAAGACATTTTCATTAAGAGATGCTACTGCAGATTGGAACTGAGTTGAGGTAAGTTATGGTAATATAGAAACACACACTGGGAGGAAAATTGACTTTTGATTGGCAAACAATCATTAGAAGTGATTATTCACTACTTAAGGCTAAAAGAGATTGTTTTTAAGAAGAATATATTTCAGTAATTGTAGACAAATTAAATATTCAGTGGTCAGATCTTGCACAGTTCAAGTGGGTATGAACTGGATATACCTCCCAAGACTGCTTGAAAACTGTATTCATGGGTATAAAACAAAGAGAGATGATTCACTTTATTAACAGTATATAGGGGATACCATTACTTTTTAATTTGATTTACTGTTTCCTTAAGTAATAAATATAGATGAGCACAGCAAAAGTACAGGTTTAAATAAGAATTGCAGGGCTGTGTTATGCCAGCAGTGCCTAGTGTACAGTTAATCAGAAAGCAGAAGGTAATATAAATTGTTTCTGACATTATGGGACTATAATAACACTCCATTTCCACCAGCCCAGTAGCTCTTAGAAGAATTAGAAGTGTGTATCCTGAAGATACCACAATCCCAAGAAAAATGAAGACATTTGTACATGCTGACTGTTTCCACATTTGTGTCTTAGTTGTGCAATTGTAATATATATGGGTTATTACTGTAACAGTCCATGTTCAGTTCTGATAAAAGTTGCTGCATGAATTTGTTTCTGCTATCTAAAGTTGAATGAGACTTCAATAATGGAGTAATGACTTTTATTTATCAACAAGTTTCCTCTTTGACCCTGTTCCTATATAAACCTTGATTATCCTTCCATGTACTAGAACATATTCCTATGTACCAGACCATATTATTCTGCCAGGATTTATTGGGTAAAATCATAGCTCTGATGATAGGGCTAATAAACCTGCCATACATTTCTGTGGTTCCAGGATTTCACCTGCTAACTGTTCTTAGAAAAAATTAGTAACAACAAAACAATGATTCAGGTAGTCTCCTATCCTGTCTCTAACGCTGACCAGTACAAAAACTTGTGGAGAACATTAGACATACTGTAAACTCTCATCGTGCATAAGAAGAATAGGTCTTTCTTGAGGCATCCAGGAGCTACTTTTTGCCATGAATTCTGAATATTAATCCCAACAGCTTTTTAGTAGTTAGTCTAATGCATTTACTCTGCTAATTCACATAAAATTTGAAACTTTTAAAAACAATTATTTTTGCCAAGAATACTATATAGAAGACAGCTTTATAGATTAGCTATAAACTGCATAGCAGAATATTTCTGTTAAACTGTCTCTCGTCTGCTGCCTTTTAATTTCATTTTATGTCTCTCTTATTGCATGGTAATGAAAGGTAAACAGGAGAGCTTCAATAGTTTGTTCTGTGGCTACTCATAATATAATCAAATGTTAACTAGATGTCCTTTTGACCTGTTCTCCAAAATACATGACGCTGTAATGTCTGTATTCATTTTCTCTCTTTTGACACTGTACTTTCCCCTTGACTCCTTCTATCTGTAGTTTCATCTTCTCCTTGAATCCCTTTTCATCTTTCCTTCTCTCCCCACTATCACTCTGTTAACTGTCGATTGTAGAATTAATCAGTTTAGCTAATCAAAATGCTGATATTAACAAAAAGTTCAGTTAATTGTGTCTCCTTTGTTTTTATGAAGAAATAACCAGTTTAAAGTAAACAAGCAAACAAAAAAAGGCCATTAAGTCACAATCGGTTATACATTGACTGGCAATCATAAGCCGGTTTGGTTGGTATTGGGAGAAGCACAATGACTTCTAGAAACTCACTGCCTGAGCTTCTCTCTTGCAATTAGAAATAGGAATGACAAAAGTCATAACGTCAGCTTAGTGCAGTTAGGGTGAAGCTTGAGCCACAGAATCCTGGTGTAGATTTTGCCATCACTTTATGCTAACACTATGGGTTTAGCCTAGTAACATCAGAAAGCTCGGTAAGAACGTTGTGTCCCAAATACCACAGCATGTTTCTAATTCACTATTAGACATTACAATGAGAACACATTAGCTAATTATAAATCATTACCTCCTCCTGCTCAGGTAGGTAGTACTCAGAATCCCCTAGTGTCCCAGAAGACTATAAATCATCTAAACATGAAGCTCTGATTAGCCTGCAAAATCTTGCTCGTATTTAGTTAGGGAAGGTTTGGGAAAGCATCTGGTATGACCTCAGTTATCATGGAACTCATTAACTTGAGTCACTGAGCATCCCTAGCAAAGTATACAAAATATTTGCATGGCATTAATATCCACAGAAAGCCAACTAATCTACCATTTTGTCCTATGACACACTGGGTTCACTGTAAGAAAGATAAACTGGGATGGGGCCTCTTTGGGTTTCTCCAAAATCTGTATGGGACAGCTGCTGCACCATTTGTAAATATATATATATTTGCAAATAGTACCATGAGACTAATTGCCTAAGCAAAAAGCAAAGTGTCATTGAAAATCCTGATAATAATAACAACAACAACATGTATATTAAAGGCTTCAGGAGGAAAAATGTGGGTGATAATGAACATGTATTTGTCTCTTAGCACAAATGTATTTTGGAGTGTGAGAAGACTCTCCATTTTGAGATAAGGCTGTGAAGCACCGTTTTATTTGAGATGGGGTACCCACCCTACCAGCTGTGTATGAAAATGAGATTCTGACACATGCCACCTTCATTCATGGCTATTTTATCTCTTCTCTTGTCCTAACATCTATAATGTTAAACATAATTTCTTTCATAATTGTTCCAGTACATCATCAGCTGTCAGTGTGGCAGGTGGCAGTCAGCCTGGAATACACAGATGCAGGGATGGAGGGAAGAACTTTGTGAGAGCAAGTGAACAGGAAAAAAGCAGGGCCACTAGGAATGGACACAAAAAAAGAGGACAGCAGGACTTTGTGGGGAATGTGTTAGAAATGGGCTGGAGGTAGGTAGAATGGGGAAAGAGAATTAGTTTGCGACCAGAAAGAGAAATTATTTGCCTATAAGACCATGCTTTTCACAACTGTCTTGAATGTCTAATCTTCACATACATGTCTGTAGCTTTCAGATTGGCTATGCTTACCAAAGGACGTTTGAGAGAAGAATGCTCTACAGTAAAGCCAAGCTGTTGCTCACGTTCTTAATTCTGAGTCTCTAATTTCCTGCCTAGGTGAGCCGGGCCAGGTGCTTTTCTTGATTTTTAAGTTTTCACATCTGTAAGAGAAGAATACAATCATGCTTCACAGGGATGTTTACAGGAATTCATAGTTTGTATTTGCAGAGTGCTTTGAGCTTGAAGAGTGCTATAGATACAAAGATGGCCTTTATAGCCCACCTATCAGTAGAGATAACCATTTCTTTAAATAGAGAGATAAAGTGACAACTGCCATCTCAATCTAAACAGGGAACGTTACCAGTCACCCCGCAGCCTGATCCCTACCGCTGCCTGAACTGGAATAGTCTCTATCTCCTGGGCATGACTCTCATAAAAGAACACACAACATGTAGCAACCAATACATGCACCTAAGAGTAAGTAGGGATCACATACATGCTGCTAAAGGCATATGTTATGCTCCTGCATCATGAATGCGATGCCCAGTTCTTCACCTGTGCCTTTGGCTTCCTTCAAGATTAGCGGTATGAATCTCTGATGATATTCACTGGCGTATGTGCAGTAATCTGCCACCGTCTTACACCTTCTTGTACTTACAGGAAGCTACAGCCAGTGGCACTGGCTGATTATTTTGCAAATGCAAAGGCAACTGCTTTTGATAGTATCCCTAACTCAGCTGAACATAGACCCAAAGAACATCAGAGTCTGAGATTAAGAAAAGAAAGCAGAGGAGGACCAAGGGAAAGTGACCTGCTGAAATCAGAGGAAAAGGAAACATTAAGTGAAGAACAAACTTCCCTGGGCCTATGAGACACACTAGGTGACCCAATATCTCTTTTCTGTCTCCATTTTGTAGTTTTGTGAGCCTCAAAGTAGCAAAAAGAGAAAAGAGCTGAAGGATCCATATAGCAAGGTGTCAAGGGGACGGGTGCAAGACCAACCCCTCAGAGAACTGAGTGCTAAGCCGAAGCACAGTAGCTCCCTGTGAATGTGCAGGCCAGGGGCACGTCAAGAGCGGTGCTCAGCTGACAGGCAGGTAGCAGAGAGGGATGTCCAAGACCCACCTGCCTGCTGCCCTGCAGCCATCGGGTAGGCCATGCTCTGTGCTGGGGCATCGCAGCATCTGACAGAGATGTTCCCTGTCTGTCTCTTCCGGCACAAGGAATGAAACGCGGAGACTTGGTTGGATTTCCTTCTCTTTTAGGAGGTTGGGAAGGACCCAACATTCCCTCGTGTGGGATAAACTCGCCCTTGTCTTTCTCTGCTTCAAGGAACTGCGGGCGGGCGAAGGCGGGAGCCTCCCCCCTCGGGCGTTAGCACTGGGGGCGGGACGGGGAGCGCTCGGGCGCGGGGCAGGCCGCCCCTCTGGCGGAGGGTACCCTGCTGGCTGCTCGGGGCCTTTTCCAGCCTCCCCCCCACTCCGCTCCCCTGGCCGCCCCCGCACCTCGGGCGCCGTCCTCCGCCCCCCGGGGGCAGCCCCGGCGGCACGCGGCTGCCCCGGCCCTCACGGGGCCTCTGGGCCCTGCGGCACCCGCACCGCCCGCCGCCCCCGCCGCGCGCGGGCAGGACCGCGGGCAGGACCCCGGCCGCACCCCCGCCCCTCCCCCGCCCGCAGGCAGGCGCACGCTCCGCGCTCACGCGCGCACTCACACCCCGCGCGAGGCGATGCCGCTTTAAAGGGGCCAGCGGCAGCGCGGGGCCGGCCCACGTGAGGCCGGGGAGCGCCCGCCGACCGCAGCCCCCGGCGCTTGCCGCCGCGGCCGGGAGACGCCAGCGCCGCGGCTGGGCGGGCCGCACCGAGCCGAGCGGAGCGGCTGCCAGCCCGCCTCACGCCAAGTTTGATCGATAACCCCCTCCCGGCCCGGGCGGAGCAGCCTCGCCGGCTCCGCTACCCACCATCTTTGGGGGAAGTCCCTGCGCTGGGGGGGGCTGCTGGAGACGGGGGGAGAAAGGCACCGTCGCAGCCAATGAGCCCTCCCAGGCTGGGGTGAAGACAAGAGGAGACCGATTTGGGGAAGAAAAAAGAAAAAAAAAAAAAAAGGAAGAAAGGAGGGGGACCATCCTTCCCATACCTCCGCCAGCATCGCCACCACCATTGACACCACCCCGACTCTCCAGTTGCGCCCATGCCTGTGCCGCCAGTTTCGTTTTAGGGGCTGAACCGCAGGGGCTGAAGAAAATGGGGCAGAGCGCGCCCCGGACCCTCGTGCTGCTGCTGGCAGGGCTGCTGGGGGAGGCTCTGGCAGGGTTCCCCAACACCATCAGTATAGGTAAGCGCCCGCTCCTTCCCGTCGCTGGCCGAGGGGAAGTTGTGTGGAGGGGCGGCAGGGGACGAGCCCTGGCGCCGCCGGGTACGGGCGCGGGCGGCCCCGGCTGCTTTCGGGGCCGGCCGCGCTCCGGCTCCTTCCCGTTGCCGTGGGCGAGAGGCGGGATCGGCGCCTGGGCGGCTGCGGGCGGTGCGGGGCTCCGCGCTGTCCGCTCGCCTCAGGAACAGCGGGCGGCTTTGGCCCGCGCTCGTGCGGATCCGTGCCCCGAAGCCGCGCGTCCCGGGTAGCCAGCGCCGTGCGAGGGGAGCGGCGGGCAGCGTGGCGGCGCGCCCCGAGCCTGGGGCCGCAGGAGCCGTAAGGCTGAGGGCACGGCGGGGAAACTTGGGGATTTTTCCTTGCCGCCCCCGTGGAGCGGCGCTCAGCTGTGCGTGTTCTCCACCAGACCCTTGAAAACGGCACGTTTGCCACGCCGCCGGTGTCCTTAGCAAATAACGCCACAGAGGCGTTATTCGCGTAGTTCCTAGAGAATTAGGAGCCGCAGTTCCCCAAGTTGGCTTTTAAATCTGCGTGTGGCCATCCGTGTATAAGTGGCCTGCTTTTCAAGGTGCACCTGCAGCTCCCAGTGGCTCCCGGTAGCTCAGAGGCACCTGGATGTGATCCGTGGCTTTGGAAGCCCAACTTTGGACTCGGGGCATGTATTTCATGGACGCGCTCCGTCAGAATTACGTGCTCAGGCTCAGCCTGCTCCTGTTCATTCTTTCCCGAGATGTGCAGTATGCAAATATAACTTATTGCCACTGTTTCTCTTCAAAATTAATTCTGAAATACCTTTTCCCTTTTTTCTCCTTTTTTTTTTTTCCCCCCCCCCATCATAGGTGGACTTTTCATGAGGAACACCGTTCAGGAGCACAGTGCATTTCGATTTGCTGTGCAGTTATACAACACAAACCAAAATACCACGGAAAAGCCCTTCCATTTGAACTATCATGTAGATCACTTGGACTCTTCAAACAGTTTTTCTGTGACAAATGCTTGTAAGTAAATACATGCTTTTTAAAAAAAAAAAATACTTATTTGCTATCTATCCTTCCATTCAATTTCTCCCTGGTAGCCTAGAGTTCTTGTTCATACAATATAGTGCAACAAATGTGTGTAGTGACATGAGGTTTAGTAGATTTGCAGCATTATATGCTTGAATAATACCTTAGGGAAAGTTCTCTCATCACTTCTTTTCACCCTTTTAGTTATGTTTTTCAGAAAAACAACCGTGTTGTTTATATAGCAGTGCTGTGTAGTTGTGATCAGTGAATTGCTGCTGAAGTAACATCCCTTTTCTGTTGAGGCTACAACCTAGCTGTGTGAAACAGCATGATTTGCAAATAATCCCATGTAGGAATAAAACAGAAACACCTGTTTACAAGTGACCTTGAGGGGACAAAGCTTGAGGGGCTTACTTCTCTCGTCTGCCCTGAAATACTGGGCTGTTTTCTTACAGTGAAAGTCCTGTTAAAAGCTGAGGAGACTGTAAACTGAAAAACAGCATCAGAGCTGAGGGGAGAGAAAAGGCAATCAGAACACTGAGAATTATGAGAAATAGCTCTGCACAAGCAGTGCATACATATAATTTGAACCTTTATTAACAGAAGCAGTAAAATAGAACTTTGAGTAGTGTTAATGTGGTGTTAAAATGCGAAATCTCTTTCTGAAAGACTGGTGTGTGTTCTGCATCTAAAAAAGCATCCTTACCAATACTAGTTCCTGTATGATTCACTGATATGTCCAAATCCAGTTTTATACAGTTTTTATTGTAAACCTTTGAAAATGAGTAGAGTCTTCTTGCGGGGTGGTTGCATGCTTTTTGCAGTATACAGAAATATGTCTGTACATTATTTAAAGGACCTCTGAATGCAAAGGACTGACTTTGTTATGGATGGGATTCCTGTTCATATACTTACAGTATAATATCTTCAGAGAGGAAGCATTATACTAAAATAATGAAGTATTGGCATATAGAAAACTAGTATTTCTTGTTTTAAAACAATTTTGTGTTTTAAATATCTTATTTCTTCAATTTTTTGTTTGCTGGGGATAGGATAGTCCTTATAATCCTGTCCCACACTGTATAATCAGAAGGCTGGACAAGTAGATATTTTATTCTTCTAGGATTTCAGGTATTTTGAGAAAGTTGATGGTTAGGAAATACACAACAGGGAAGTACTTGGGCAAATTTTGGATTGGTATTCTAACATATCCCCCATGTGACTGCTTCTTGCTAGTGCAGCATTACACTTTCTAAAGGGCTTTGAATTAGAACCTTTAAAACTTTTGCAGGAAGGTTAATTATATAATACCCAATAAAAATATTTGGTAAAGTGGAAAAAATGGTAAATAAAAGCGTGTCTGTACTTTGCATCTTATTTTACTAATCCTATCCAGCCTCAACAGCTCTTACAACAAACATCAGACTATTAATCCTTAATCAGTGTAATCCCTTCAAAAGGCTGTATCTCAAACATAGTTTCCTAAATATCAATTATATGGATTTAAACTAAATACATTAAACTGCTTGGGTGATTAATAATTAATTGTTTTTTAAAAGTTCTACCAGCAGTTCTTTACAGATCCCACCAAGACAAGTGAACCACAGGCTGGTTCAGAGGCAGTCAATGTATTATTTAGTCAGTGTGCTTCTCATCTTCTGACAACTAATGACTTTTGTCATTGCTTAGTGAAAGCTGTGGCGATTTTAGTGAGATGAGATGGTTTTCTGCAGTATAGGGCTGCATATTCCCACACACATATTACCAGTGTAGTAGAACTGGGAAAACTTAAATCTCTGGAGGAAATGTGGACCAGAGAATACCAACCTAGAGTAACCTATTTAAAAATAAAAGATGTGAAAAAAGAAACAGAAGAAAGAAAATGAAAAGGTGACCTTGTCCATAGCTATGTCAACCATCTGGTAATACTGTTGGTAGGAAAAGAATACAGTGAGTCCAAGTCACTAGCCATATAGGTCTCAGTAGCTCAAAATAAAAAAATATAGAAGAACAGTTGCTCTTTTTGGATCTGGAAGCAATTATCTTTGAAAGTCAGAATGCTCATACATATCACTGCATTAGGATGAACTAATAGCTCCTCATACTACCAGGCTAACATGTAAAACAATCTGGCCTAAGTACCCTTAAACACATCCTCACTTCCCAGTGGAGGCAGCTTAATTTCAGAGTGCTGCCATATCCATGAAGGAATTCTTTCCACAACATTTTTACTTCTCCTGGAGATAAGCATAAATTGTCTCCGGTGCTGTTACACAGCCGTTTGATCAATATTTGTAATTGGCAGGGATCCATAGGAGAGAAACCTGCAGTGACTCTGAGTGCCTTCACTGGAGAGGGAGACTGTGACTGACTTTGTGGTGGGATAGGTGAAGGAACTGAAGGGAAATCAGAGAAAGTAGCATGTGTAGCTTCAGCCTAGTGCCTGTACTGGTCACTATCCATAAAATAACACTTTTAATTCTCCTTTGCTTTGATTTATGTGAGAGTGGCTGTAGGAAGTGTTCATGCGTGCAGGAATTGAGGGGGGCTCCGCACAGGAAAAGCTTACATTCTTAGTGTATAGCTGCACATCCCACTTGGTGCAATCTGGTGCATTCCAGAGGCAGGAATAAAAAAAATAAAAACCTCTTCTGAAATATTCTCATGAGCCAGAGATGAAAAGCCTACCTCTGGTAGGGCTGATTTGGCAATATCCCAACATGGGAACAAACTTGTTTTAGAAGCAAAAGAAAATTCCTGCCCTAAGCCCCTCCCTCTCATTCCTTTTTCAGTTAAATGATGCATAATCTGGTTCATGTATTCCCTGCTTCACTGCTAGTAGAGCCCCTCTCTGTATGTTTAATTTACATGCATGCATACAGTATTCATCCACTCTGTATTTATCTGCCCACCTATTTATTTAGCTGTATGATATCTTAACAGAGAGCAAGCAAACACAGATGAAAATTCCAGTGTATTTAAAGGTGAATTGAAGTTTATCTGTGGGGATTTATTACATCTTTTAAAATATGCAGCTTTCTGCCATCAGAAAAAAACAGAAAGGAAGACAGTTAACTTGACCTATGAATGAATAAAATCAAGTAAAACGTGGATGTTATATTTTCTTCAAAAATGTTTATGTAGGGAGTAAGCTGGCTTTTTCAGAATAATATGAATATAATGACTCAAACGTATAAATTCATCACCAAAGTGTCTTTCATGCTTTTCTTATAACCTCTGATGAAGGATGTTGGTATTAATGTTGAATTATGCGTACAGTTCTGTAGATCGTGTTCCCTAGAAATAACCCACGTATGTCTTTCTGCTCTGCACTTGTAGTGCACTATACTAACACTGCTCTAGCCTCTGCAGTGTCAGCTCATTAGCACACAGATCTCATATTCCCTCTCTGCACTGTCATTGCAAAAAATTGCTGTTGTACACCTTTACAGCCAACAAATGTGCACTTGCGTTATGTACGATTTTCAAGAAATATTTAGAAAAGTAAACTCAACCTTGTATGTAGTCCCCATGGAATTTCTCAAAAGAAAGCATTAGTTTTCATTAAAATCTGTTGATCATGTAATGATAGTGGTGGGATGTGTATGGGTGAAAAGGGGCTGTGATTGCAGAATCTAATTAATCTACAGGCAGATTCTCTCTCTCAGCTAAACCTAACCTATCAAATTCTTGTCCTGTTAATTTTTCTGAGCCATTTCTCATGTATCTTCTGAACCCAGAAG
Organism: Phaethon aethereus; assembly: GCF_964289735.1. Classification (NCBI taxonomy): domain Eukaryota; kingdom Metazoa; phylum Chordata; class Aves; order Phaethontiformes; family Phaethontidae; genus Phaethon; species Phaethon aethereus. The sequence goes on along the minus strand of NC_138586.1, from coordinate 6,652,061 downwards.
GCTTTTTATATTTTACCAAGTGTTGATGTGTAGTGTTTTCTCCAGAGGCACTCACTCTTTAAAGAGACCCAAAAAATAAAGAGGGAAGATACAATGACATGCTTACCTTAAGTTGCTAAAACCCTGCAAGTGATTGTATGAATGCTTTCCTGAGGGCATCTGGTTTCAGACTTTCTTAGGAAATTTTTCTTTAGCATCCTTGCAGTCCTTCTGTTTAATCTTTAAAATTCAGCTTGGAAGATTTTAATGGAAAAAGTGACTGACTGTTGTTGTGAGAATGTTGCAGAAAATGATACCACAGGGTTAGTAGCAGACAATTTTTCCAGTTTAACTGTATTACTCCCTTTCCCAAAGCACAGGTGCATATAGATATATATATGTTCACATGCCTACTCACTTGCGCATGTGCACACATGCACACACCCTTTTTCCTTAGGTGCTGCTCAGCATTTCTTTTTGCCAGTGGGCAGATAATTTGCTTCCCTTGCATCTGTGTACTCTTTGGCCAGCTGGCAAAGGATGCTGATGCTGAAAGTGGTCAGCTCCCTGCTGCCAAAAGCATAAGCATGTCTTGCTGAAAGTCTTGCCAAGTTTGGGCTGTGTACGGTGGTTTTGCGTGAGTAGAGACCACAGGGTAGATGCCTCACTCTCCCGATAAAGAATGCACTGTGGCTTCTCCACATTCTGTGGTAAAACACCTGGAAGTGTGCTTTCTACACAACTCTCTTCATTACAGAGCCCTGAAAATGCCTTTTATGCTGTGGAACGTGGTCAAGTGTATGGTACTGCGGTGTGACAAAGGAAATCAGCTGGCTTTAGTTTAGGGGCCAGAGCTTTTGCAATACTGGGGTTGGTCGAAAGGTGAAGGGTGTGTTCCAACTAAAGTTTGTTTCCACTTTGTGGCAGAGCAGATGATTTGTCCTTAAGGTGAATGCGATCTCAGTGTTAGCAGAAGGAACCATACAAGTATGTTTTATTATTTCTTAAATTAATTTTAAAATAAGCTGACTCTCCTCTGTTACACACATAGCATTTACATACTGTTTAGATGTTAGGGTTCCATTTAACTCACACTGTAGAGATGGGGCAAAAATCTCATATGAATGGATGCTCTTTTGAGAAACTCTGAATTCACCAAATGAACGAAGAGTAAAGCACGATGAGGAGTGCCATTTACTTCTTCAGTTTCGGAAAGATTCTTGTCCAGAGGCAGAGATGAAATTGTTCACTTTTCCTATATGACACTGGGCCTGGAGGACCCATGAGACTATTGGCATGGGTTGGAGAGCTACTGATTAACTACACATTCCGATAAAATGTGTAACAGCTGTAGTTTATCTCTAGAAGGAAATGGAGATGCCATGATGGGAAACAAGAATGTAACAGTAGCTTTTAACAACCAAAAGTACAGTTATATTGAAGGCTGACTTGGGAGCTTGTCCAAGAACCACGGAAAACAGTGGGTTTCTTTCCTCTGGGTTCGCTGTGTTCAGTGTCGGGGAGGTGGGAGGCCATCCTACTGCAAGTGTAGGACTGTTATGCAAGAAGGTGTGAAATGAGGGAGCTGATGTATCTTTAATGATTCTTTATTGTCACAATCCAGCAATTTAACATTTTCCATTTAAAGTACATATTTTGTCATTACTGATTTTGGAATGCTAATTTTGATTTAGTTAGGCATCCTTAAAATGTTTTAGAATATGTTATTTTTAAAAGAGCAACAGTTTGGTTTCATAGTTCAGTTTCAAACCGAGCCAAACCATATAATTGAAAACTCATGTTCGGTTATTGTGAGAAAGATGTTTATGTTGAATTAGTATTTGGCATTTAATTTACAGTCTAAGATCAGTACTTTTCTGTGCTGCTGTAAAGTATAGATCACTGGAAGGCCTTGGCCCTCTTTCTAAGGGAGCTTATAAAGCAGCCTAAAAGCTCTATACCTATTGTCACGAGGTTTGCTATACAGGGGCTTCTGCCACCACTGGAACAATGTGGCAATCTAAAAATAGAAATGCAAACATGATTGATCTAGATCAAACCAGTTTCTGTGAGACTGTGTGATGATCACTGCAGTGAAGCAATTTCCAGATTTCATCCGTGGGGATTCTTTTCCTTCTAAATGTGCATGTGTTACGTTTCCCGACAGGCGTGCTTCCCTCCATTTTATCATCTGCTTTATATTGTTGTTGATCTTCGGAATATCAGACGCCCTAGAAACCTCAAACCTCAAATCATCTCGGAGTTTTTTGCGTGCAGCCATCTGATGAAGACTCCGAAGTAGACACCCATGTTTGGCTGTTTGTAGTCATTGCAGTGTGGATGCTAATAGCTATCACACACCTTCACAGTAGGTTCTCTGGCCTGACTGTCGGGGAGTTTGGAGATACTTCTATAGCATGAGAAGTGCAGAGGTAGTTTATCAGCGCCTAGCCATATGTGAAACGTTCAAAGGCAGTGCGTGCCTTTTTTGGTTGGTCTCACCAAGATGTAATTATTGGGGGTGAAGCTATCCTATATACACAGAGCAAGAGAGAAACTGGTGATAAGGTCTCTGTGTAGAGAGGAAGAGAGAACGTAGGAAGCAGTTCTGTCAATGAATCCGCCTAGCAGCCATTCCTTCCTATCTGCCTTGTGGTGTCTGAGGCACTGGGTCTGTTTTATCATCTTAACTGCTTCTAAAATAGCGAGTGACAATGTGCAGCCCTCACAGGTATGCTGCGCAGGAGGCACAGAAGCCCTTATGCATGAGGATCAACTTGCAGGGACACTGCGCCGCAAATGACTTGCCCAGGCACTTGAAAAAAGGGTGAACTGCTCTCCTAGAATTGGATAATAGCCCAGGTGAGCACTCTTCTGCTGGAATGGAGTGACCTATCTGGTCACTTCTATGTAATTATTTTGCTAGACTATTTGGACTTTTCGGTAGGCTGAAAGTTTTTTTTTTTTTTGTGGGTTTTTTTTTCCAAACACAATTTACAACAGGATCACTTTCAGACCACTTGTAAGTTACGTGATTACATTTGAATGTTTGGTTCTGCCCTTGTGTTGAAGTTAATTCAAATGTGGCTTTGAAATTCTGATCAAGAATTTTAAAAAAATGGAGGGCTGCATGGTGACTTTACTGTTTTGACTCCTTTTTAATGCAAGAACTGTCTTTAAAATGTTATGCAGATATCTGGGAAAGGTATATCCACTCTCTAGTGGTATATAGTCCATGCATACTTACTTCATTATTTTCACACTTCTTTTTCCTGGACTGATGTGTGTAATGGTGCTTGCTGATCTCACCATCAGTAGTTTTGTCATGTACAAGCATCCAGGGCCCAGCCTATGTGGTAAAGGGACTGAACTGAAAAGGAAATTGTGGAGTCTTCTGATGGCTCTTAGCGTGATTTGGAGTAAGTCAACTTGTACTTTTTTTGGTAGCACAGTTTTGCTATCTCTTACACAAGGGTAATACCATTTACCTGTATCAGACAGGTATTGCAGGACTGTTTGCAGTGGAAAAACTTGGAGAGCATTGGCTAACAGTGCCTTTTCATTTTATTGATCAATTTTTCCACTTCCTAAAAAAAAAAAAACCCAAAACCAAACCAAAACAAAAAACCCGCAACTAAAACCTCAAAATAATAAACCAGAAAAAAAGCCACCAAAAACTACCCTACTCTTCATGCTTCTGAAAAATAAATTGAAATTAGCACTTACTAATTTGCTGTCCTTGCCAGAAGACAACATACATTCCCACTGATGGACCTAGGAGAACATGTCTCGCAGCTGTACAGCAAGCCAATCTATCACTTGACAAAGGAGAAATTTTCAGCTTTCAGAAATTTCTACCTGAAATAGGCAAAGCTGTTGGAAAGAAAGCAGGTTTAATACTGGAAAGTTCTTTGCGTCCTACACACCCTGGGTCTTTATTTTAAGTGTGGTCTACACTTCTACAGCACAGCATGTGCCCAATTCTTGCCTACCTGAGCCACACTCAGACTGCTTATTTGAGTGGTGGTAGAAAGAGCTGTCTTTACTAGAAGCAGTGTTGCCTGTTGATTTCTCCCAGTGAGGTCTGTAGAATGCGCTGTAATCAGTTTCTCACAGCTGCCAGCTTTTCCAGGAGATGTGTGGCAGTGCATTTCGGGGATCAGTGCCTTCAGATTTCATCTGATTTCCATTTCAGAGATCTTAGTCCAAGATCAGTGCTGCAGCCCACCTAGTGAACATGGATCAGGTCTTGTGAGTCACAAGGTTGCTGCATCATGACACATCTTGGATTGGTCTTTGTACCCTGCTGTGTATGCTAAATTCCTTAATACTTTTTGGTGGTGGTTGTCGTTGTTTGTGTTTTTCTTCTGAGGGGGAGGTGCAGGGGGAGAGATGGCTTGGAGAGGAATGGTAATTGATAAGTTTTTTGAGGTGATGAACTTTGTATAGCCTCTCAACAGCAGAACGTGGTCAGACATTGGTTTTTACTGATTACAGGGATTTTGCCTGCTTAGGCTTTACCACTTTTGTCACCAAGTTTGGATTCTAATGAAGTCTGATGGTCAGAAAACTGAAGTTCATGTGTATTCTTTTTTCCCAGCAGGTAGATGAGAGCTAATTAGTGTCCATTGATTTGCAGAGGACTGACCCAGGGTCTAACCCTGCATTGAATTGAAACTGTTCGGGGGATTCTAAATTGTCTAGCAAGTTTAATGTACTTGACCATCTTCCTCCAAAGTCTTTGTGCAGTGGTCAGGTAGCATCTCCAGAGTGGCTTCACTACCATTGTGCAGTACGTCAAAAGAAGTTGGACCTAGGGCAATGCTGAATGAGTGAGCAGTCAGCATATCTGCTATCCTATTTTGAATTTCCTTTTTAAAACCTCGCTTTTTGTGCCTATTTACTTAAGACTTCTTGATAAATATAAAATAATGCTAAGGAGAAAAAATGTACACGGTTGTCCTATGCCAGATAATCCTGTTACTTTCGCCTGTCGGCCATGTCAGCAGAGTGATTGTCATGACTGACGGTAGTTTTCATGTATTCGTATTGAATGCTTCAGCCAGCGCAGCCAGAGTTCCTGCATCCTGGGAATGTATTGTATATCCCAGAACATCATGATGTATGGCTGCAAAAACACATATGCTTGGAAATGATGGGAGCTGTGTAGCTTGCTAATCTTTCATTTCAGATGTAGTTCCAAAGAGGTTTTAAAGATTAGATTGAGATCAACCAGAAAATGAGGGAATTAAAAAGAAAAGCTTTTTTAATAGTTTCAGACTTCAAAAAATTGATTTGGTTTTGATTGAAGCCAAATGTTTTGTTTTGGAAATTATGATTTCTGACTTTTGCACATTTTTTTTTCTTGGCTGAAACAATTTCGGTGAAGCCTGTCCAAGTTAGCAAGACGTTTCTGCAGAATGAATCTGCCTTTTTCAATGTAAAAGCACCTGTTCTGTCCAGTTTTTATAATGACATATAGATGATGAATGTGGAAAAAAAAATTGTGTGTGTTTTGGAAGAAGCTATTTTGCATTCTTCAGGGTATACAGTTCAACCTGCTTGTGATGGATTTTATAGATAGACAACTTTTGTCAGTTAAAGTACGTATAGCATGTCTTTCCACACCATCTACAGGCAGCTTACTTTATTACCTGGCGAGGCAGTGAGATAAGCCCAACATTGATCAAAATGAGACCAGTTAACCCTCCTGAAGTTTTCCACTACTCCAGTTTGGTGCTCCGGGTTCAGAAGTTGCCTTGTTCAAAGCATGTATCAGTATAGCTTTACTACATGCAGAGCATAGTGAATGTAGTGATGGTTTTCACAACCACAATGTCCTGTTGCAAAGTAGTGCATTCATATGCATCAGATGTGCTCTACTGCCAGCTGTTTTGTGCTAAATAACACAAAAAAAATTTGCAAGCATTGATAGGTAGTTGTGCATATCTACAGTTACCACTGAGACCTAAATGTTTTAGTGCTTCATTGTTCTACCCTAACAAAGAAAAAAAAGCCTCATTGTATCCCATTAGATAAATATAGGCAGTCCAGATATGTATTGGAGTCTTCCTCTGATCTGATTTACAGCAGGGTAAATTTGGAGTAACTCTGAGGGAGTTTGAAGGAAGTGGAGGGTAGAAACAGAGCAGTCCCTCATGGGGTATTCCTGGCACTAAGCCTCTGGGTAAGTGTGGGATGTGGGTCCAGGTCAGCCAGTGGGTTCTTCAAGTGAGACTTGGAGCATCTTAATCAGTAGTGCACCTCTCCTCCAGGACTACCCAGGTTGTCCAGGCTCTTGACTACAACAACTAACTGAATACTCCCTTGTGTAGTGTCACACATATTTCCTCTTGGAACTTCGGGAAATTTAACAAAATGTTCACGTTCAGCAGTAATAAGTGCCCCTTTATAAATGATGCTGGGTATCTCAGAAGTATCTGTAATAGACTGTGTAGAGCAGAATCTGCCAAGGAAAGATTTTGTTTTTCAATTGAAACAAAATAGTGTAAATCAAATAGTCTCCAGTGGAAAGTGCTGACCTTGCTTTTAGCAGGAGTCACTTTTACAATAACTACTTTCAGATTTTCTTTTTTCTCTCTCCCCCCATATGTATTTTTGTAGCTGTGAACCTTTCACCGCTCTCCATTCTCTTTCTCTCTGCATCAGTTTATGGATTTTGCAATTCTTGTACAAATAGAGGCTGTGTGACATTAAAGACCATAGACTCTTCTGGGAAATTTAACTCATTGTGTCTCTTACCTGCTTGCATAAATGGTGATAGTCCTGACTGAAAATGTTGACATCTTTTTCTGAGTTGCTCTAGAGGTAATTCAAGAACAGATCTCTGGCAAAACAGGGTCTTTTGGCTGAAGCATAATAACATTTTAACCTATTTTCATCTGTAAAAACACTGTTATTTTTCATGAGTAGTGAACCTATTGTGGGTAGTGATGCTGCTAACTCCTGCATCCTGGTCAGGTTCCAGCTTGGATCATTATCAACATAAATCAGTTATTCTCCTGGAAGCTTTATTCAGATAAATTATCTGCACTTCCTGTCTTAAATTCTTATTGTGTTGTTCTGCAGTGCTAGCCCCTGTTTCACGTAAGATGCATCTGAGATTTGAATTGAGGCAATCACTGCATACGCTGGAGGATACCATTCGATATTAAAGTATATTTTCCTTGCGGGCTTTTCTGAAAAGATTTTATGCTTCCTTGGTAATGTCTGGAGATTCCCTGTGTTAATAAGAATTGTTTTGTTAATTGATTCCGGAATCTGGAATAGCCTGCCTTAATCAGGATCTTCACGTCAATTTAAAAATGGCATCATTCTGGACAAAATTGCAAGCAGGATTAATATGATTCCTCCTTTCTACTACGTGGTCTCTAAAAATGCTTATATCAGCCCTGTGTATTTCTTGTGTATGCTGGGTTGGATTCAATCTATTGCAACATTTTCTGTAAGGGGATTAAAATCTTCTTGAAAATAACTTAATAAAAATTGATTATTAATTGTGTTTTCAAGAAGCCTGGGTGAAGCTATGTATGAAATAAGAATCTATCATTTCTGTTTCTCAGAAATCCATCTGTTTAATTCAGTGTATGTGGAGTACACTTGCAAAAAGTATCAGAAAGCTCCCAAGACAGGAGACCTTCTTCTGCAAAATGGGTGTGGGAAGGGCAATAGCGGTTTAAGGTTCTGCCCTGTTGTCCTGCCTGCCTCTTTCCTGGATGAAAGATGCTACAGGAGTGTAAGCATTAAGACCAACCCTCCTGGATAATCAGGACCGTGACTTTGTTCTGCGTGACAGAGGAGGGGCTGCAGTTCAGACACTGCTGACTGCCTTCTCTGCTGAGCCTGCCAGCAGAAGGGTCAATTAGTGCCAACTGCAGGAGTGCAGCTCCGTTAAAGGCCTGCGTCCACTTAGAACTGTTCATTTAAGCTCTCATTATGGACTTTAGGTTAATAGCCGTGTACACTGCTACCTAATCATCTACCTGAAACTGAGAGACTTCGTTTGACCAGTTTAGCCATCCTCCCACCCAGTTTGTTTGAGGTGGCTTTTTTGTGGCTGAGTCACACTTCTCTCAGAGATTTAAAGTTGATCATGTTACGCTGTGATGATTATAGCTCAAGTGTGTAGAGATTTATTGTCAACATAGAATAAAAAATTGTAACTTTAAAATATTGCTAATCAAAGCAGTAAAGATCTGCAGCTTGATAAATTCACCCATTCTTAAAAGCTGGCTTTTCTCTCTGCATGTCCTGCAGACAGCTTTACTTTAACAATATAATCAAGGCTTTAATTTTGAAACAGCCACTGACTTCGTTTGCAAAGGCAACTTCCACAGTACAGCCCGTCTCATTTCTCAGAAGTGTAGAGGCACCAGCTGGGTTGTGAGCTTCCCCTGCTTGTCTGCCGGAAAGCGAGTGTTGTCTTCCTGAAGATGTTGGTGCTATTAATCTTTTTGCTGTTGGCCGTTACGCTGGAAACATCCCACTGAAATGCTTTCTTAGTGTGGCTGGGTGTGCTGGTTGTCCTTTGTATTACACTAGCAATAAGCTTGGATAATGCTCCAACTTGAAGATTATTTTAATTGCCAGGATATAGATTTTCTGAACAGGCTTTAAGACTGAAAAGTGATTGTTTATGGCTACAGGTGGAACAATGTGACTTTTTTAACTTGGTCCAGCAGCGGTTTGGTTACCTGGATGTATGCACATAGGCTGTTGCTTCCTGCTCAGTAGCAGTCTGTTCAGAAGGCCAGGGCATTTCTGCAGAGCTCATCTGATGGAGTTTCTTCGGAGCATTACACTCTGTGTGGAGGAGCTGAGGTGATGGCTTTGGCTCCCATTCATGGTATCCGCAAGAAAGAAATTGCTGCAGTCTGGAGGTGTATTGAGCTCTCTGCAGTGATGTCTCATGGCAGCACAAATCCTGCCTGGAAGCAGATGAATGCCAACCTCTAGGTCCTTGGGAGAACTGAGCATTCCTGTTTTCCCTAGAGCACACAACACACATCTTGTGATTCCTTACTGGTGAAATAGGGTAGAAAACTTAATAATAATTCCCAGTGGTTAGGAGATTTTCCTGCAGGAGATATGTTCAGAGCCTCAGGGCTGGCGACCCACTGATCTGCAGGCTGGGCAGCAGTGGTGTTGCTGTGCTGCCCACAGCCCAGCACGGCAGCCAGGGAGAGAGAGTCACTTCAGCCACAGCAGTTGGATCTTTTTTCACTTCAGAGCTTTGGAAGTTTTCTTTGGGATCTGTACTCTGCAGAGATGTGTTTTTTCCCCTCTAGTCAGCTGTCTTTATTCCTTTTCCTCTGTTCTCTGTTGTTGCCTTGCTTTGATAGATAGGAGCAGATAGACCATAATTAAAAAAAAAAAAAAAAAGAGCTATTTCACTTCCCAGAGACAGTGAACACGCCTGTGAATGGCGCCTTCTGTTCCCTGTCTGGCTGGGTTCACCTCGCACCCATCCGCCTCAGCGTCAGTCTCATTCACATTGAGCTGTTAGATTTGTTTCGCTCTCAAAAACTCATTTGAGAGTGGGCAAGTTTTACACTGAAGTAGTTGAAAGTCCTAAACTTGCTCACCTTTCCTGAGAAGTGACGTTAGTTATCCCCACGGTAGGTTCAGTCAGATCACTGGAGCTTTCTCTGAATCCAGTTTGGCTTTTGAGATGGTTGCAGATCCTTGGACTGTATGAGGTTCCTGCGGAGCTGGAACTGCTGTAACACTGGAGGGATCCCGGTGCTTTCAGTGGAGCCTGTATGTAAATACAGTAACTGGGTGAATGAGAAACCAACAGTATAATCCTTCAGCATTTCTTTAGTTTCTTGAAGCCTCCCATGCCTTTTGCACTGATAGGAGTCTTCTGCCACTCCCAGTGATGAACCCCTAAAACAAATGACTGAGATTAGTCTTATTTATAGATAACCACAGAGATCATTTCTTGCTCTCAAGCTGTTTATTTTTGGGCAGCCCAGTGAAACTGATGAAATTGCCAGTTGTTTGAAATGCTACTGCTAGTTGTTTGAATGAACGATATTGATTATAGTTACAGGACTATTCATCTCCTACTGGCACGCATACAATACATGTATTATAAAAATGTTGTCTGTTGGCAGCTGGGTTATGAAATGATACACTGAATTATGCGTCCTTATGGGCAGTGTATACATAGACTTTTCTTAATCCTAATTCCAAAGTATTAAAATTACTTAAAGGAATACAGAATGGAGTGTCAGGCACCGAAGACTATAATAATACCTTCATTAGAAACAACCTGTTAACAAATTGATGTTGAAATGAGCTGACAAGATGAAACCTCAATGGGTGCTAACTGGTCTAAACAATCTTCTGCTGTGGAGGTAGAAAAAAATTTATTTTACTAGATGAGTAAAGGATTTCTTAGAAGATGCAGATATAAGAGACCATTTAAATCTACTTTATTGCCACAGTTTTGTTTCAAAAATCAAAGAAAACCTTAAGGCAAGCCCAGTTTGCAGTGTATATAGCAGTAGTCTTCTGGTGTCATAGCAAATACCTTCACCTTTCTGATTTTTTTTATTTAAAAAAAAAAAAAAGGCAATGATGCAGGGATCGTGTTTGTCTACACTTACCCGCAAAAGTTTTCTGTCCTTCATTCTGTCCCTTACTTAATGGTATGTATCCCAGTTGCCTGGGTTGCTCTGTCACATTGCCTTTTGCTGCGGGGTTCACTGGAGGGAAGCTCAGCAGATGGCCCTTTGGCTGCAGCTTCTGTCCCTTCGCTGGAACAATCTGTTGTTCAAACTCAAAATGGGTTAGAACAAACCCCAAAAGTTGGAATAAAACCCGCTCTCTTGTTTTACAGGTTGTGATCTTTCATTGGTGCATTACTGTATATTTGAAGGATTCATATTTTGAAGAACTATGATTGTTAAATAAAGATTAGATAGACTTTTAAGTACCATGCTTGAAAATTTCCATTGTCTTGCTCTGTAGTCACGAGCGATCAAAAGTAGATTAAAGTGCTCAGAGCACTTTTTTTTTCAAATTTTACTAATGCTTACTTGTTTATACCTGAAATAACAGCATTGTCTCTGGTAGTTGCGAGAGAGCAGACTTTCCCCATATTGACCTGAACTAATTGGTGCATTGAAGTTAACTTGAATTGTCTGGTGGTGACAGATGTAACTGTAGAATGCTTGGGTGTGTTTTTAACATACATTTGCAACTGTAGCAAACTTGTTAAATAACTGCATTTAAGGTTTCATAAAATACGTAAGTCCAGATCACAGCTGGAGTAGGTTGACTTAGGATGCCTGACGTAAGTGGATGGAAGCAGATATATATCACCATGATTCCTAAAAAGGTATTTAACAGTTCTTTTTGGCAGTCTAGTAGATAAAAAATCTTTACAAATTTGTGTTGTTCAGTTGCCAAAGGATCACATTATTCTTCAGCTTGCGTTACCTATGATAGCTTTTAAATGGAATATTTTTTTAACATAATTTCAATTTTCCATGACATACACTATCAATTTCCTGAATAGGAAAATAATTTTTTCTCTTGTTCTTTCTTCCTTTTTCTTCAGAGTCGGAGGTTTTTCTTTACCAATAAGTAGTACATTTGTAACCATGAAAAAGCTTCGTTTGAGCATCACTTGTCATTGTTTTTTTCAGATCCTAGCAAGCCACTTTTTATGTCTGCTTCCTTCTGCTCAACATTTCTGCTTTCTTTTCCTTTGTGTCAGTCTCTGCAATGAAGCTGTTGTAAGGCAACCATATTTTATTTTGTGTTTTATTTTTAAATTCTTTCTCTAAAAATTTAATCTGTTATAAGACAGGATATTTACATGCTCATCCCCCATAAAAGTGGCTAAGTTAGTGGAATAAATATGATACACACTTAGGGGAGAATAGACACCCCCACCCCACGCTGACAGTGTAGAGAGAGATGGATTCTGTTGACAATTTGTGCCGTGCAGCGGCTGGCAAGATGCAATAGTAAGGATAAAACACTAGCTACCACACTTGGCAAAATTTAGGGGTCTCTTCAGCTGTGAATGGCTCCGCTTAATTGTTAGCGAAGCCTCCCCTGCTGAAGTGCTGAAGTGATGCATCAGAGCGGCACAAGCAGAAGAGTTGTGACGACTGAACTTGCTCCTGCTGCTCATGAACCGGGTCCACTGCAAATGCAAACAGTAGGTGCTCCCCTTATCTCTAATTAAAGCATGGATGCTGGATTGACTATTTGGCTGTGGTGTGAAGTTGCTCAAAAACTAACTTGGGAGTTGAAAAGCAGGGTTTTCTTACTTGATACATATTCTCAATACTTCTGCCTTTCTGGCTTCCTCAGCAGAAAGGACAGCTTGAGGGTGAGAAAATGTGCAGTGATGAATCTCTCTTTTTCTTTTCTTTTTCATTATGGAAAAGTGATATTTTCTACTGTTCACCTCTGAGTAAAGAGGAAAGCTTCCTGGAAATCCTGGGGGAAGATGGCCTTCCCTAAACGGTATTTTCTCATTCTTTTGTGGAGCTGCAATATGACTGATTCTGTCCTGCTTGTCTTTTAAAGATACAAGATCAATTATGATAATAAGGATTACATGTGATGGTTATCTGGCTTCTTAAGAAAACAATGGCAGAAGGAGGAAATAAGGAAGAGCAATATTGTCATTTCAGAGGGTGCTTTTATATGGCTTGTAGCTAAAAGTCTTTATGTATGATATCCTTCAATATTCTGTGTGCTTCTCCATAAAGACATTAACAGCTTGTTGGAGAGCTCAGATGTTGAAATCAGACACTCTAATGTCCAAACTTGCCTTTCAGCAGTCTGCTCAGCTGTATAAAAGGCTGGGTGGATATTCAAATTCAGGACCCTACCTTTGTTAGTAGCAATACTGTAAGACTTAATGTGCCAGTGTGTAGTCTCCACCATGATCTTCCATTAGATGTCAGTCAATTCTGCTTCTGGGTGTGTTTTTGTCTTTCAAGAGAGTAAGAACATGTGGGCTTGCTTAGCTTAAATAACTGGTTATTTTTCAGATCTAGTTAGTCACAAGCTCAGGTTCTTCACCCGAACAATCTTTCCAGGGTCATCTATTCAAGTAGCTTTTTCTAATCTTAGGCAACAATTTAACTTTTTAAATACAAAACCCCTGGATTATGCTGTTTTAGAGGAAGAAACCTTACCTTCTCAATCATGTCTCCTCTCGTGGTTGATCTTCTTTATTTCTGAAGTCTTGATTTATTTTTTTCTTTCATATCAAACTTGTTTTTATTCTTTTCCACTGCAATCATGTCATGAATTAAATGCACATCTCCTGTGTGTGCAGACAACATCTGCTTATTATCAAAGACAAAAATTTTGAAATTTTATGTAAAGCAGCATCATTATGTAATATTACTGTAATCAGTAATGTTTCTTAACAAGCTACACAACAAAATGATTGCTTGATTCTTGAGAAGAGTCTCACAAAGGTGAGTTAAGATTTAGAGGATGAGATGGATTTCTCACTTGCTCCCCTTGGTCTCCCAAAACTGATATTCAGGAATAAATCTTTTAGAAGAAGAATTTAATTATCTTGCATTTCGCACATCATTGGCTCTAATTGACCACGCTTTGGATTCTCATTTGGGAAGTTTGAATGGACTCTAGATATGACAGTTTTAGAAAGAGACTTCAGAATGTGGCTTCCCAGAAGACTACAGCTCTGTACAGTATGATTAGTTTCACTTACTGGCTTGACCCAGCGCATCTATTCCGCTTAAATGAAGTCATGAAAATCCTAGATACTGTACTTATTTACATTTGTTTGAAGTGTCCTTTTGGTAAAAGAAAATATTTTTATTGTGGCAGTTTGATGGTTTCTCTTTATTCCCTAGTAATATACTCCATGTTATGTCTTTATTCAAAGTCAGTTGTGTGATAGCAAGATATTTTTCATTTGAGAATAGTTTTGGGGGCTGTGGGGAGGAAGGAGAGGACCAAGTAAGTGATAGGAAGCCACAGCTTTAGAAAAGGATCCAGAGCCAGGAGAGTTAAATTGAGCTTCTTTGTAAGATGTGAAATTGCTTGAAAGAACTCCCTTTCTAGGGCATAACCTTGGTGTGTTTGCAGGTGCGGTTTTGAAAGATTTTCAATTACTGTGTCATGGGTTGATTTTATGGAAGGGAAATTTTCTTTCTGAAGAACAGAAATTAAATCATACTTGCTTCTTTTGGAACTAATATGTAGTGTGTATCCATATATTCATGGCTACTGAATTATTCTGCTTCTGATAATCTCTCTGTCTGTTCCCATAGTTCCTCAACAAAATAAGAGTTCAGATTCAGAGTATTTTGATTCCTCCAAAGTAAAGAGGAGGCTGCTATCAACTGGCGCCATCTGAATCCATGTAAAACCCGAGAATTTTGGTGGGATGAAAGATTTTATTGAACGTAGATTAAAACAGAATAATATCCCGATGGTTCTGTGTTTAAAGAGATACTGCGAATTCATGGATTACATCTACTCTGTGTAAAATTGTCTTTACTCATAGCACCAACATGACTGTCATTGGAGGAAACCAGAGGGGGAAAAAAACATTTACTCTTTTTTTTTTCCTCATTCATTTTTGCAAGTAACAGCAACTTCTCACTTGTTGCAGGATCGCATCCCTGTGTTTATTAGTCTCACCACTTTCTGTGTCTTCATTTTTTTTATACAGTAACAGTAAAAAGAGGAAGAACTGTACATAAAAGTATGCTGTTAAATCCATTAAAAAAAAAAAAATCTTTGAGAGAGCTGGTCTGAGTTCAGAGCCTGAAACTGCCTTGAAAAAAACTGACTTTTACCCACCTGAGGATGGAACAAATACATTGAAGAGGATGAGGAAGAAGAAGCTGGGATAACACAAATTTACTACTTGAACAAAGTAAAATAAACTGTTCCAATATAGTAACTCAAATCTTGGTTGCTTTCCTTAATAGGATGGCTTCAGTAGGATTTAATTTAGGGCTAGTTGCACTAAGCTATGGAAGAATGGAGAGCCAAGAAGGGGTGTTCGTTTGGTTTTAAATTCTTTTGATGGTTACAAAATAACCTAGAAATTTTCGGTTCATGGAGTTCGTCATTTGGTTTGATGTGGTTAGACTTCTTGACATATTGGGCTGACAGTGCTGCTTAACTAAAGCTAGTGACAGCCTAACTTCATTTGCATTTCTGGCATGTATTTGCAGACTTTTGGTTTAAGTGGAAAACTGTTAATGTCAGTAGCTTGCTATATGTCCGTACAGTAACAACCATGCTCCTAACCAAAAAGGATGTTAGAAGTGAATTACTCTAATGAGAAAGATTAGAAACAAATCAGAATATTTTTGAATGTTTCACAGCTACTTGCTGCACATTCAGCAGTGAGTTTAGCCCCAGAGGCAAAGAACGGTGTAATAGAGGGACTTGAATGCCTGTGTTTCTTTTATAGGTGATCTCTGTAGAGCAGGAGGTAAGAAATATTGTCTGCCCTTCTTTGGGAAGCTTGGAAGAGTGATGAAATCATCAGTCCATTTTTATGCAGGAGGATTTAAATCTTCATGTCTTCAATTTATTAAATTATTATGAGAAAGTCATTCTATTGTTACCAAATTCATTTTTCTTATGCAAGTTTCTATGCTGTTTTTGTCATAGAAAGGTATTGTCTCACTGATAACATTGCCAGTGTGAAGGAGGGCTTAGACTGTCTCATGTAAATGGAAAATATATGGAGAAAATCAGAGTACAAGAGTCTTGCATACCTATAACTGACGTTTCTTGGACAATGAGGTCTCTTACACCTTCTATTATAGCCTGGAGAAACCCTTCACTTAGTCCATTAATCTATCTGAAAAGCTTTACTACTCGAGTTCACCAAATAAATCTATTTCAAGGCCTACAAAATTTTCAAGTCCAAAAATAATCTGTTGATGGGCTGCTTTGAAAAGTTTGACACTGTCAGGGAGTGTGAAAATCAGACTGGGAATATTCAGTAACAATAGCCTAACATTAGCTCTGTACAATGTATTGGTTTAAACAAAGACACATTATCATAGTCCCTTCTGTTGTCCGCTATTTTGATAGGCAGTATAGAATTACATGGGAGGGGGTGTGTGTAGAGAGATTTCCTGGTTTAGAACTTAAGTTTGTGATGAGCTGTTTTTTGCTGAATAATGTGAACGCTTCTCTTGATAACTATTACAGTGTTTTTAATAAAAATACTTATTTCAAATTTAAACTGACATTGTCACTGGCATTTGCAAGCTAAAATTCAGAGTCTTTAATCTGTAAAACTTGGAAGATACTGTGAATTCACTTATAAGAAATCAGTAAAGTAGAGACTTAATACGTTTATATTTCGTAGGACATGGGTACGTTTAGTTCAAAGTAAGGCGTTCTTTATAATCTAACTGGAGTCACATACTCGTTTCTGTTGTGTATAGCAAGCTGATTTTTTTTTTTTTTTGAGCTTATTTGAAAGGGAGCCGAAAAAGATTAATTAATCGAGTTCATTGAGTTCATGAAACAGTTCTTCCGATGCTTACGTCTGTGCCTGCTGTGAATAAGGGCTTCCCTACCTACAGAGCTTTGTTGTGTCACCCAGAACTGGCAGGATTTCTCTCCAGTTTGTCACCTCTCGGCAAGATCCTTCCTATCCTTAGCGCGGTTTTGTTCCATGGTTGACCTCCTAGAACATGTGTTGGAAACAAGGGATAACCAGCAATGGGGACAGACCTTTGGGGTGACAGCGCTCCTCTGGAAAAGAGCTTGTCCTGCAGCTTACCACAGAGCTTCAGCAATTTAACAGCCATGTGAGAACTTCCCTAAGACAGAGAAATTGATTGACACCTATCATCCAAACTGCTCCAGTTAAGCTGTTTGGTGCTGGTAGACTCGCTATAGGGACTGCTGTCATAGGGACACACACTGCTGTTTTAAGGCAGTTTCCCCCAACTTTGTAGTGATCTGGGTGTTGCACAGTTGTGTTTGAGACACTGGTGAGACTCATCGGCTTGTTCCTTGGCTGGACAATAGCCCCTAAATGGCCTAATTCATTATGGTACAGCACGGACTGACTGAGAGCTGTGGAAGGTTCACTGAACTGTCTTACTGAATGAGGGATCCACAGTGCATTGCTCTTTAGAAATTCATACTTACTTTCTGCCATGAGGATCAGAGTTTTTGTTTCCAAGACCAGAAAGACTTGGATAGCATTGCGGTTCCTTTGTTGGTTTGGACTTCCCCTGCCTCAGTTTTCCTCTCCCTCCTGAGTTTACACAGTGTTTTTGCAGGATGGTTGGAATTTGTGTATACAAGCAAGGTGTTAGCAGATTTAGTGATTCTTGTGAAAAGCAAGAGAGGAGAAATTTTTTAGATCCTTCTAAAAAATGCTGCTATTACAGAGGGATTTGGATTAAGGATGTTAATGCATCTCTGAGGATGGAGCATGTCTGTGAACCAAGAGGCTAAGGAATGAGTTGGAAAGTAGACCTGATATAGATGATTAAAGAGTAGTTTGAAAAAGTGTGTATTTCAATAGCAACAGAGTGGCTTAAATATGTACTTTATTTATGTGCAAGGAAACATTACATGAAAACAGTCTTATGTTTGAAATACAGTACAGATTATTAAAACCAATCATCTACCAGAAACTCATAATACGAAAATACTAAGGAGTTTGCAGTGAGCAGACTGGTTAACTGTGCATATGAAACAACAAAAATTCATGACATCACTGATAATAATCTTTGTAAGTATTTGATAACAGTACACACAGTCTCACCTATCAGTTTCCACCTTCTCAATCAAAAGAGCTGCCAGCGACTTCAGATGTTGGTTACAATAGAGATTAAACCAAAAGGGTACAGTGAAGATGCTTTTGTACATAAAACTTCCCTTCCTTGAGTCACTTCAGACTCTTCAAGGGGCACCAAGAATTCAGGTGTAGGAATCTCTTGGATCGGGGGATGTGGATGCAAAGCCTGATAAGAAGCCATGGTGTGAACAATGTGTGTAGCTTGGTAACTTTGGTAAATGTCAGAATATTTTCAGAGGAAAGCTAATGTTTGTTAACCATGTTTTCAATATGGAGGAGCTATAATGGAGGTAACATAATTCAAAAATTTTTAAATATATCTGTGGTTCTGCATTCATTTGTATTTATGGTGATGAGACCACGGCGATGTTCTCTGGCTGGCCTGGGCAGTGGTTGTGAATAAAAGAGCTTCTAACTCATAGCAGTGGAAGTTAAGGGAGTCATCTTATTTTCTGTTAACTCTATCAGCAAGTTTGAGAGAGGGGGCAGAGGGGGGGGAGAAATGGCTGTTCTCTGAAGTCATCAATTTGTGGGTGCTTTCCTTCTAGGTGAGATTTTTAGTAGATGTTAGTAGAGAAAAGACTAGGGAAGTGTGGAAGTGCCATGGTGTAAATCAGACTAAATCATCTGAATACCTCCCGAACAGCTAGGTTGTAATGCATCACTGAAGGGGGATCTCCTACCAGAGTGAGCCTCTTGGTAATTTGGCCCTCAGCTCTGATTTGGTGTCTTGTGCACATACTTCAGTCTGTGTCTGTTCATTAAAACACCCAAGCTTGTGCTTAAGTTTATGCATGCAGCTTTGGTATCTAGGACGTTTAGTAAAACCTTACTGATGTCAATGAAGCAATTCTGTGCATGTAGAATAAGGTTAACCACGCTGTGGTTCTTCAGGTGCGCATGCTTCTAGAGAAATTCAAGTGCTGCCCCACACTGCCACTGTCTCATGACACACTAGGTTTCTGATGAGGACTTCTAGGACCTCTTGAGTAGAACCAAAGGGCTGCTAGCCTGGCTTTGGCATGAGGCGTTTGGCTCTTCTCTGTCAAGAGAAGATATGGCAAGAGTCCCACTTCTCTATCACCATCACATGTGCCACAGTCTCATGCTTTTGCTGATGATTGACGAGATTGATCTCTGTTTATCAATGTAGCAGGGTCTCATGGAGCACAGAAAAGTAATGGATTTGCACCAGGCTAACATTTCACTATGCAGCTGGCTGAGAGCAGACTTTGAACCAGTATTTAAAGCTGCAACAACCTGCCCAAACCCTCTGAGATTAACAAGTAATTTCAAACTAGGCCTGTCACAGTTGGCTGTCCCCTCCTCTGAAAGGGCAGCACTCAGTTAAGAATTAACATGTAGCAATGTGACTTTTCTTTCCTAATCAGGCTTTTGCTGTACCATTTCCATCCATTTTGGCTTCCACATTATTCAGCTGTGCACCAGACAACTCTTTTGTTATGTGCCAATTAACCCAGCTTGATAAATAGTGATTATGCATAATTTATACAGAATAATATTCTTCTTGTTCCCTGTAAATAAGGCACTGGCTTAGCTGAGGGTACTGGTCTGTGAATTACTGTCAGATGTGATCATGAAGGTCCAGGATGCTGGTAGCAAGGACTCTCTGGATTGTAAGGCAGATAGAAATGATACCGAGAATAAAACTAGATGGGGGGGGGGGTGCTTTTGGTTTTGTAAGGGAAGTTGGGATTTTGGTTTTGCAGTTCTGTAGTTTGCTCTTTGAATGTACTGAATAGGCCTGAGTTCTAGTCCAGCTCTCGCTGAAGTCCGTGGGAGCTTCTGCAGTGATGTTGGTGGGTACTTGATTGGACCCCTAAGTTGAACCTTCAGATGATCTCCCTGGCTGCGGAAGCCAGATTTGCACAGCCATTCTGTTTCCTCTTCTGCGTTAACTGATCTGAAGTCTCTCAGACTGATAAGCTGAGAGCAGAGGGGCACGAGGAGCGGGTGAGAATTGCACAGCCCCATGAACCTTGAGTAAACAGGGGGAGGAGGTACGGAAACGTGCAATTCAGACCACCGGTCCGAGATGCGCTCGCAGTGACAGCACTTGCTGGAATACTATTGCAGAGCCTCCGGGAAAGTGTTAGGCACTGTTGCTTTGGGTAAACTGGGCGGGCTGTCAGCCAGCACCATGCTCTGCATACATAGAGCCAACTGGGAACCCTCTGGAGCTGGAGGCTGCTTGCGCAGCTGCTGTTTTGGCAATCGCATCCCCTTTCTCCTTGGCCAACCTTTATCCTGGCCTTTACCTCATGGTGAGTTTTACCCAGTTCAGTGATTCCAGGTGTGTTTGCCATTTTGCCTCTTCTATTTCATCCTCTGTAACATATCCCCACAGGCCTGTAAATGGCACCACCTCAGCAGACTCAGATCATCTTTCATCACACTGCCAGAGCCTTGTTTTGATTTATTGCCTTTCAGCACAGTGGCCCAGAATGAAGTCAACTTCTGAAATCACTTAGGGAAGGATCTGCTGGACAAGCATACATTTAATAATATGCCTCCGCCTTTTTATTTCCTCCATTCTGGGATGTTCCAATGAAATAAGAAATATGTTCAGAGTATCGGAGTGCTGGAGATAGCTGCTGCTGATTCGCAGCTCTGAGGCGCAGCATGGCCTTTGACTGCTGCGCTTCAGTTCAGCTGTACGTTCTGCCTAACATCCTCGGCTGTGAAATGCTGCTGTTTTCTGACGGGTGCAAGTTAGTTATTTTTTCTTCATACCACAAAATGCTTCGTTTTCTCTTAGGCTGTTGTTTAAAGTATTGACAAAATATGTGACATAGATCATCTCTGAAGATGATAACGATAGCCGCTTGGATATTCCCTGGTCTACCACATCCTGTCAAATTCACATTAAAAACACTTCTTTGAGCATGTCTCTTTGTTCCAAGGCAGAGTGCTTAATGTCTTGTGGAACTCTCATTACTTTGAATAAAATTATAGAAACATCCGTGATTTTCTGTTGAACTATTAAATGTTACTATGGGTTTATTAGAATATGCGTATTAATTGGCTGTCTGTAGGTAAATGGCTTCTAAATTTCCTTGTGTTTCATAACTGAATAACTTTTTAAAGAATGGGATTTTTCATATTTTTTCCTCTGATCAACTTTTTTAGAAAAATTGCTTCAGAAATTAAGAGATATAGTTACAATCCAGAGTGATCACAGCATGCTGGCATAACATACTAGATTAAAATTAAAAGCATTTCAAATGGTGCAACAGATGGAAACAAGTTACTTAAGTGTGTGTAACATTTGTGTTGCATGCACACTGTCCATGTTTCTGCAGGGATTAGTCATAAAACAGGAGTTGGAGTCTCGGATGTGAAGAACACAAGTGATCATTGTTTGCTGTGAAAATATTTAGACTCTCGTGGGAAAAGCTTTGCCAGGTCCTCTGATTCCCTCACACAGGTGTTAGCTCATATTCCACACTTCAGGGAGAAAGGAGTGTGTGGTTATGTGTACAGGATAGACTAAGCCTTTTCTCAAAAGGCAAAAGCTCAGTGGACTGCTTTACATCTACACGTCAAGCCTCTAACATTCCCCAAACTTGAGGCCAGTGCCTGAACTCTCAAGCATCCAGGATTGTGGAGCTGCCCATCAGGAGCAGAGTTGGCATTGCACCTACTGCTGTTGTTGGCAAGGTCTTGATGATCCTGGTGCAACCAAGCAGAAACATCTCTTCTTCAAAGCATAAAAGGCTGATGCCAATGCCTTTCCATTTCTCTCCAGCAGTGAGTTTAACTATCTATGAAGAGAGGCCTCTTGCTGCTCCTCCTACAAGTATCTCCTTTGGTGTCAGCACCAGGATAGGCAGTAATGGCAGTGGAAGAGCTCACGAATAACACAAATCCCCAGCATTTAAATCTGAGTTCTGTAACAGTGTTAGAGTCTTCTTTCTAAGAGTTTTTGGTTTTAAACTGTGTGGTATGTATTTGATGTCTTCCCTTTAAAACTAAAAGGAATTCGTCCTTGTGAGCAGAATGTGGGGGTGGTGGGATGAGGATGGAAAGTGATCTGTTAACAATAGATTGTTGTTTTAGGGTGGTTTCTAGGATTCACGAGAAGGGTAAACACATATACACAGACTACAAGGGGGAAAAAAGCAAGCGTTTTATTAACTACAGACATGCATTACACTAAGGGTGTTTTGCAAAGCAATTGTCTTACCAACCCGAGGACTGTGAGGAAGATGGACCATCTGTACATTCTTGTATCGTCCTGCGCCACGAGCTCAGCCCAGCAGTCGGTAGGTGCCAGCTTTATGTGGGCGTCCCCACGGAGGCAATGATGACCTCGCAGTACACCGGCCCACTGCCCTTCGGGGAATCCCGGTATTTATACATTTGCAGAGGAACGAGTTCTGACACACGTGGCCAGCGAGTGTCGGAACGCGCCTCGGTTGCCACCTCTCAACACAGGGAGCCTATGGTGTATGTGCCCGCTGGCCAGACGTGCTGCATGCGCCACAGCCATCCCGTCTGTTGGTTCGTAGGCTTTTTTCGCACAGCATATTACCATAATCCAGCAGTCACATATCAGCCATGCTCAAGCCAATAGCAGAATGTTACAAGGCAAACAAAATTGTGAATTGTGCTTTATATTCCTCCATTACTGCACGTCTTCCACATCCTCCCCTAACCTTGATCAACTTTCTTGTGTCTCTGGGCTGTTTTCTCTCACTTAGCATAGTATCTTTCTTACCCAGCCATCCGTTTTCTCCTGTGCTAACTGCAGTTTTCTCACAGACCCAAAATTCCATCTGTTAACCCCTCCACTACGGTTTTCTCATCTATCTACTTCTCGCCCAGTGTCCATCCACGGACCAAAATTCCATCTTTTAACCCCTCTGTATACAATTGTGGATTGCCAGGATGGGTTGAAAAATAGAAAACTTGACTATAATTTGTGGTGCCTGATCTGACAGCTTGAACCCCATCTTGTAAAGACACAAGCAAGATATTCTGATCAGCACAAACTTAAATATAGTCCTCAAATACCTAACATATTTTTTCAGTCATCCTCAAAAAAAATCAGTTGATTTGTATGGCATGTATATATCTTCTCTCACCTTGAATCCATTTTAAGCTTTAAACCCCTATTTTGCTTCCCTCAAACTCCAATAGATTATGCTTCAAATTGAGCGTGATAATATGATTCATAGCCTTTCAGAAGGAATGTTCTCATAGAACTCCAAACCCATGGTGTTTTAAAAAAATCAGTGTTTAATAGTGATCCCAGTTAAACAAAACCTTTTTTTATAATTTGGACCTACTGATGAGGGGCTGACACTTCCTCAGAATGGGGTGGATTGACTCCTGGGTTTCTTCCACCATCAGAAGTGTGTTGTAGAGAGATTTGGGTTTTTTTAATGGAAAGTGAAACATGCATTATAATTTGGTAGGTTTGCAGGACAAGATACTAATTTTGTGCTTGAGCTTCATCAAGGTTTTACAGAATCTTTTAATTTTTTTTTAGCTTCGTGACCAATAACCTGACAACAGAGGTAGCTCAGACCCTACATATAATCTTAGCTTTGGAAGCAGCTTGGGAGCTAAACAGAAAGCGAGTAGGTAATAGCAGCACAAGTAGCATAGCTTATTCCAAGCCACTCAGGCCACCTGCAGTAAACACACCTTTCTCAGATCAACAAGGTGGTGTTCAGTCTGACCTTGTGTATGTCTTAGTTTGGTGCTCAAGGATGTCCTTGCTATTGACATTTTAGATACATTAGCTAGTTGGGTTTTTTTAAATAGCAAAGCTTTTATTTGCATATACATCAAGTTGGCAGTTTGGGGGTGGAGAGGTTTTGGTCCAGGTTTATCTTCATCTGAGTAAAGTTACGCTAATGGACGAAATACATCGGACCTGAATGGACTTCAGCTACCTTTCTCTGAGTGCTTTCTGAAACTGCACCTTTCGTCAGCCTTTCTGTCCAAAAGGATCTGACTTCAGATACGCACTTATTTCTCATGAGCAGTCATTGCGGGTCTCGACAGGCACCTATTGGTATTGTGGTGCGCATGAGACTTTGTGCTGCTGGTGTTCCTGCTAGCACTGTTACAGCCTCTTTTTATTGTTGCAAGCTGGCATTTTTCATATGCTCATAAAATTCACACAAATGTTTCAGTGTGAAGAGAAGATCCAGCACACAGCAAATTCATGTACATTGTTAGGATTTTATTTCACTGTAGTAGTATATATAAAGGCCAAATTGTGTAAAGTTTAATGAGTCGAGTCATGTATGTCATAAATAATTGGGCATGCTGAAGGAAACCAAGGTTGTGGTAATGTATTTGTACAGCACCCAGCACCCAGGAGCTGTAATTGTGATCAGGGTTCCAAAGTCAATTCTGACAAGTGGTTAAAAAATAAAGACTCATTTAATAACGTTTAATGGAGTTGTGATAGGGTGACAAAAGTCATCTTGAACGGGATCCTGACCAGAGCGTGTTTGGGATGCTTGGATCTGGACATTTGTTTTGGATTGCTTTCTAGTAAATGGTTTGTAAAATATGAATGGATCAATCCTTATGCCTTTCATTTGCAATTTAATATTACCTCCCTCCCAGTGCCTGAACATACGTTTTTATTTTATTGGCTCTTCTAAAAAGAAACACAAACTGAAGGATGCGTAGATGTCTGAAGAAAGCATTAGATAGAGTGAAGCAAGCTGAGTAGTTCTTTTTATAAAGAACTAATAAAACACACTGTAATTATATCACTGAGAAAATTGTTGCCATAAAATGAAGTAACAAGAGTAAAACATAATTTTTGTTTTGTGCTCTGCTGTGAGGTTTTGGGTTGTGTATTGATTTGGGGGGATTTTTTTGTGTTTGTAAGGGTACATTCTTTATGTAGGATGAGAAGTGATTTTTATAGCAAATATCTCAGGAGAATTTGTATTCAATTCCAGGTTGTAGCTTCCTAGGTTCCCTCCCATCCCCAAGAATATTCATTGTTAACTATTTCAGAAATGGATGTTTTCAGAAATGTTTCTTTTGTCAGCTGAAGTTTAAACAACTCAATGGAATATTTTCATCCTGAGAGAATTCAGTGCCTTAACAATATAAATGTAAAAGCTACTTTTATTTGCCATAGGTAAATGCAGTTCACTTCATTTTTAATTTTTAATATGATGAGTTTGTCTTTGAAGGAAGCTCTCAAGTCTGATTGCCCTGGAGCCCCCCAAAAGTAGCTCATTCTGCATTTGGAGACACTGCTGTGCTGAACTCCTCAGGGTGCAAGGTAGAGTGAGCCTTTTCATTCCGTGTATTAAAACAAAAGGGAAAGAAAGCAGTAGAAGCATTGTCAGTCTTTCTAAGAGCCTGTATGCTTACTATGTGAAGTGACATTAATGATAACCCTCGTATTATTACGGCAAAGCAGTCATAGGATGGAGCCTTAGAAAGTAGCAACTTCTCTGAGACACGCTGCATGTTATTCCGTTATAAACTAGTCCCATTAGTCAGTTGGCAGAGGCTGGCAATGAGAATTGTCTGGAATCCAAGACAACTGGCAGAGGAAAGTGGAGAGAATAAAATCATTTCACAGCTGAGGGAAACGCAGAACACAAAACCAAGGAACTGGGATGAGCAAAGCGCAGTAATGTCAATTGTGATCGTGCTCCTACAGGGCCTTTCATCCCAAAAAGCTGCATAATTATCAATAAAGCAGGCCTTATGGTGCCCCTTTGACATAGGTTAATACTGTCGACCAATTTTGTAAGAAATTGATATGAACAAAGGGGAAATTACTTGTCCATACAAACAGTAATGAAGAAGGAATAGTGTCTGAGGTATTGTAACCTCCAACCCCTGACTCCAAAACTACCAGGCTGTTACAGCCCTGGGCAGAAGTGCCCTGTATGCCGTGCTTGGGAGGATCCTGCCCGCTTTCACAAATCAGTCGTTAATGGTATCATCTAGTGTAAATGGTGTGTTGAGATTCATCTGTTAACATATTTCTTTTGTTGGCATTATACATCTTTTCTTTAAACAAGAAAAATCCAGCCCCACTTGTAAATATTCCTAGTAATGCTTCAGTTGTTTATAGTAAGAACTGGAAGGAAAAGGCAAAAAAAAAAAGTGTAGCTTCCAGGCAATAGACAGTAGAAATGTCAGAGCCTATACAACCTTGCTGTGTCAAAAAACTCACAGTCACTAAAAGGTAGAAGAACTAAATACCATTAGAAAGAAAAAAAAATTTTTTTTTCTTTCAAAAGACACAAAACATCTAATAACTTCTGTGAAATGGGGCATCTTCTGAGTTTCTGACCTGGAGCCTTCCTGGGGTCTGAAACAAAAAAAAAAAAATCACATCTGGTTAATTTTAGCAAGTGTCTGTGGTGGGGCTGATTTGACTGGAGGGAGGATGGAACTGCTAGTAAAACAGAAGGCTGGGGTTCATCGAGTTACGCTGGCGTTTAGGGTGGCTCAGCTGCTATTCAGTACAGAAACAAGGGTTTTTATTTAATTGGGTTTGGGTTGGGTTTTTTGGTTGTCTTTTTTTTTTTTTCCCCCCTAAGCAAATTCTTCTTAAAACTGTCATCACTCTGGCTCTGAGCATTTTCCCCCCTTGGCAGGAAACAATTTAATCTCTCATAACCAGAAAGTTCCTTATCTTCTCTTGACATGCTGGAGAGTTCACAAGCTTCTGTCATACCATCCCTTCCTCTCCTGAAAATGATGGCATGTGGCAGCTAACTTACTCCGAGAACAAGCCCAAAGTCTCTGTTCGTGAATACTCACATTGCACCTAATGCCAAAATAACGGCTTTTACTTACCTACATCTACAGTTATTAGATGCCGGGTTGGATGACTGCTGCTTAGGACCTCTGTCCCTTGTTTGTGGAGGTCACAACTTTTCAGATCAGGTTATACATTAACTGGGGTATGTGCTGTCCTTGCGAACGGATGCACATCCGCAGTATTAACAACTATAATTAAGAGCAGTTTCATAAAGGCATAGCTCAGCAAAAAGAAATTGCCTTTTTTTTTTTTTTGAGGAATGAGGTTGTATCAGGATTTGTGCAAATCACTTCTTTAACAGCCCAAGTATGTGTTTGACCATCTGCATTTTTCAAATAGGGAAAACCAAACATAAATCAACTGTGATTAATGAAGGAAAAATACCAAAATTCTTACTGGAACATGATGATTGTTCTGATTGTCAATAGAAAATAGTTTGGAAAAAGAGCTTAAAGCTAAGGTTTAGTTAGCCTTTTTTAAAATTTTGCTTATGGCTCAGTGATGTTAGAATAATAATGTAATGAAAATGAATGTAATTACACGTTTGGTTTTTGGAAAACAAGTAACAATATGGCAACGGGTTCACGGATTCAGTGGGTTCATCTGATCACATAGGAGATTAGGTCACACTAAGTAAAAGACTAATGCTACAAAATTGTAACAAAATTGAAAGTTCAAATGCAAGTGAACATTGAGGACCAAGATAATTGGCCTTTTAGCTTCTTATAAAAAAAAAGGTTTGTTTGCCTTTTAAATGGGCCAGTAAAATTGAGTTGGCACCCTACAATGCATGCGGAATAGATAGTCACGAAGCATCAGCTATAAGAAATAAGCAGAGGGGCTTAAGAGATTAAGATTTTTTAAAACTAATAGAAGACAGATAGTCTGTAGAAGTGCTAAATCTTAAAGATCTGCAGTGATTACAAACTTGAATCAGGGGAAATAAGACTGGACAGGGGGGTGCGCTTGCTAGAAGATATTGTTGGTGATCCTCCAGAACTTCTAGCACAAAAAGTTGCAAGTATCTGAAAGGCCAAATCAGAAGCTCTCACCTGTGCTGGGATGTTCCGTGCAAGCAGCAGCTCCATGTTGGCCATTAGGTATCGTTTGGAGAAGGTCCTGCTTACGGTCAGACTCTTCTCAGACTCTCACAAATTGAGAATGGGCTCTTTGCATAAATGAGCACAATCTGCTATGAAAATAGATACACCTTAATTCAGTGTTTTAAAATAGCTGTGCAACACAGAATTTTGTCCAAAGAACAAAAACCTTGAACCGTTTTCCAGCTGCTGACTGCAGTGCCTAGGTGCCATATCTCTAAGAACAAGAAAGAGCACAAACCAGAGCACATCTCAGCTGATTCCCAGCACACTGTGGAGGAACCGGTCCACGCTGGAGCCAGTCGCTGCTGGTTGCCTTTAGCACTACACCTATTCTCTCTGCTGACTCTACGGGATGTAGGAACTAGCAGTCCTAATAAGAGCTAATCTGTATTCTTCATTATAGCCATACACTTGGATAGCATGGTAGGCTTTCTGAGCTCCCTTCTGACGCTCTTTTCGGACACTATGTCCCTGTAAATCTGAGAGATTTTAGTGGAGTCACAGTTCAAAAGTACTCCTGGGCCTTATACCTGATAAGAAATAATGAGTGAACCCCTGATCATTTGAAGTACTCTGGCGTTCTAGGGTCAGGAAGCATCTGAGAATATGTTTTGTTTGCATTGCAGGAAGGGATGTTTCCTGGAATACTTGCTCTTATCTGCTTTCTCCGCAGTACAGAATTGACATTTAAAACTAGTAAACTAGGCCATTAATAAATATGTAAAAGAAGCCTGATCTGTGAGATACTGACTCAGCATATGTGAGGACACCCAGCTCTGCTAGCCCCACTTCAGTGATTATTCCCATGGAAGTGGAGGGCTTACACACCACTGAAATGATTTGGAGACTGCCAGACTTGCTAATGTAGTCTTTATTTTTCTCTTTTTTCCACCTGTAAGTTAGTTACTTCAGCAGATAATTTTTATGGTAGCTTTTCTCCTTTATGTCCTGCTGGTATATAGTTTAACAAAATGCCTTCTGAAACAGTGTATTTGATTCCTCAGTCATGCCTCTGGGAACAAATTCTTGCAGTATTATAACTTCTTTTATATCTTTTCTTTACTGTGGCAAACTTTGTTTTCAGAAATCACTACTTCGTACACTCTCTGTGCCTCCTGTGCATCTCTTTTCCGTCTATACAGTCTGTTCTTTGCTGCTGGTATCCACAACCGGTCGTGTCCTGTTGCAGTGGCTTAAACACTTAAAGAAATTCCTTAATAGCATTTCTATTTCTGCATCTGGAGCTCCAGGAAGAAAACTGAATTTTTATACCTGACTACCTATTTGAGGTGTTATCCATGATGCTGTGTCAGTGAGCGGATATTGTGGAGAATCCTTTTTAAAACTACTTTAACAGGCTTTAGTGATTCCGAATGGTAGCATTTATCGTAGGAAATGTTTTGTGATGGTACTTTTGGAAGTAACGTTGCTGTATATTTCTGTGTAGAAGTCATGTCATCTTTACCGGTAATTACTTCCCCTTACTTTTTGCAAAGTTAAATATGCAGCATTTTGGCAAAAGTGGTTAGTGGGGCTAGTTGAAAATTGTTGTTAAATCCAGTTCTTGACAAGTGAAATTGTTAACATTGAATGAACATTTTTCCGGGAAACTTATTTTCATTACAAATTGGACTTGCTAATCTCAGTCCAGAAATGTTTTGAAGTGCTGCTATGCTGTAGTGTATTTCAGTTGTACAATCTTTATTATGGACCAGAATCTCGCATATCGGGCTCCCTTGCTATCTCTGATGCAGTCTCCCTCCATGGAAAGAACCCAGGGTCACAAGAAATCTGCTTTGAACAACAAAGAAACTGTTTTCCTTGCAACTATCATGAAGTTGACCACATTTATAAATTGAGATACTTTAATTTGTGTCCACAGCGGTCATTGTTCAATCCCTGTAGTACGGGAAATGAAGTGTTTCCCCAGATAAGTACATGTGAAATAAAACACCTTTGGATGCATTTTGATTTTTTTCTGGTACTAGACAAGTTCCTCAGGCCACCAGAATGGCCAATGACTAAAAGCCTCCAGGTTGAGCAATATCAACTTCCATCCCACGTAGCAATAATATGTGTTCCTCATTTGTGTGTCATTAGAGCCATACGCTTTCCAAACTGCTTCTGAAAGATTTGGAATCTTTAAGATTCCGAAGTTAAGTTAAGAATCCACCATAACTTCAGCTCAATTAAGAATCCACCATAATTTCTCATTGAAAAAGAGCACACCTGGGTTTCATGCAGAGGTTTCAGAGTTGTGGATGATAAAGGAATAAAACATCCAGATTTCTTTGAATTGGATCTGAATCAATATCCCTGTGGGATACCAGGGAAAACTATATCTTAACATTTTGACTTTTAGGCAGACCTGACATTTGTTATGCAGCTGCTAACAGAGCTCTCAAGGGAGGGAAGATATTTTACAGACAAGCAATGTAATCCCATGTTTGTTTTTAAAGAATATGGGGAGATTAGTGGATTATAATGTTATAGCAGGACAAATTGCAATCAAAAACGTGCTCAGGCCAGTTTAATTGTGACAAAGTCGGTACAACTCACAGCTACACTGAAATTAGTATATATTATCTTATGAATTCATTCCATCTACAGCATCATACAAAATAATTCCAGCATTGTTCAGAAGGCTTCCTTCAATTATACTTTGAAAGTTTGTTTGCATGCAGTATGTCAGATTTTAACACTCCTGTCTTTGTTAGTCTGTTCACAGTTTTCCAGAGGAGTTTATGCCATTTTTGGATTCTATGACCAGATGTCAATGAACACACTGACGTCATTTTGTGGAGCCCTTCACACATCCTTCATCACACCCAGCTTCCCAACTGATGCAGATGTGCAGTTTGTCATCCAGATGCGGCCAGCATTAAAAGGAGCCATCTTGAGTCTCTTGACCCATTATAAGTGGGAAAAATTTGTGTACCTCTATGACACAGAACGGGGTAAGCACCATCATTTTAAGTGATTTTTCTGTTTCATAACTTGCTATAAGTATTACCAGAATCAGTATGTGCCACCCATCCCAATTTTCTTCTGGATGCAGGCAGCACATTCTGATGGTCCTAGAAAAAAAGTTTATTCTGAAGAAACAAAAATTAATGGATAAATAAAAAGAAGACATCTTCATATTACTGATCATTTGTAAAGAGATTGTCTGGAGGATAGTGTTAGCAGCGTAAGCATTCAATTTGTAATACCTGGTTTCCGTGGAGCCACAGATTCAACACTTGCCAGGGCTTTTGAGTCCTTGCAAAATAAATAAAGTTGGCACTATGAAATAGGCTGTCAAGCAAGACCTTCCACTGAGCGTGACATTGCAAATCCCACACCACTTTACATAAATGCACATTTCTCCTGTCACTGGACAAAGACAATTCATGATAAGATACACTCTGGAGATGTCTAGGCATCAGTAACGATCTAAAAATATGGTGCATAAGATGCTTTAGGCCTCTGCTGGAGAAAAGATGGTCTAGATATGTCACATGGATATCTAGAGATTAATTTAGATATATGACAAGAATGACCAGAGGTATGTTTTACTAAATGAAAAACATATTAAAACCAGTGTTTCCATGCTTAAGCCCATTGTTAACTACTAAGAAGTGCCAAAGGTAGCAAATCCTGTCAAAAAGAGATCTAAGCATCAGAAACCATTTTCTATGAGGAATCCTGCATAATTGTGTGGAGCAGCTGTTGCCACCTGCTCTGAGTGTACAGAATTTGCTTGGTTACAGATTTCATCTCAGTAGCGTTTTTTGCCTCAAATAGATCTGCCACTGCCCTTCTCACCAGCTTTATGATTAACAACTCCAAGACCCTCTTCAGATCAAAGGGGTCTGGGTAGAGCCAAAGAAACTTAGATTCCATTCCTTGGCTCCCATGGTAAAGTTCTGATACCCTAGGCTACTGCATATTGGTAAAGATCAAGTCTTCAGCGGCTGTGCTTTTCACGCTGAAGATCAATAGCACCACCCAACTAAGGACACACTGTATGTTGAAAATCGGTCATTTTTAGTCTGAGTTTAGGTGAATGCCAAGAGTTCAGAATTTTCTGAGTTGTTAAATATTGCTAGCATTGAAAAACACTAGCTATGAGATCAAGTAGGAAAGTATCGAGAAATTAAGAATGCCATTAGTTTTTAAATCTTCTCAAACCACTACACAAACATCCATATTTCTGGTTTAGTCCACTTGGAAATGAAAGCTCACGTGAATATGCCATTTGTCTGAATAAGAAAGGTTTGATGTGACCAAATGTGATAAACTTACAGCACGTGACAAAATAAAATGTCATATATTCCAGGACTGATGAAACTTATCATGATTAAGTTTGCTTTGGAAAGAGATGCATCAGTCATTCAAGATCATACCTAATAAGAAATTTGACACTTCAGACTGGAAGAATCATCCAAAACAGTGGGAGTTTCACTGGAACTTGTCTAGATGATATGACTATCAGACTAACTGAGATAGTAATGGAAGTCATGAGGGAAGACTTGCAGACTTAGACTTGCATTTTCCTACATTTCTCAGTGTGTACAATCTTTAGGTAGACACAGTCTAATCATGAGCTTATTATGATGACTAATCCCTTTGGAACAGTTTAGGTTGTGTCGAGGCTTCATTTTGCCTTGTTCATACCAAGATTTTAATCACAGGTTAAAACACAGCTCTTGCTGGCAAAATTAGCCCCAGGAATCTGACTTTACCTCCGTTGCCTTCTGCCCCTTGTCTTGACTTCCCATTCACATCCTACTCACAATCTTACAATTGCTAATCAAAATCACGTTGTGAACCTACTGTGGCTCACATGCATGTTATGTTGGCCATATGTTAACGTCAGACATTCAGAGTAAGTGTCAAAGTGTGAAGTCTGAGTTAGATAACAGCACAGGTGACTGTAGGACTATAAAATGTAGCTTAGGGTTAGAAGACAACTAAGGACACCTCTGTCTTTAGGATGGTAGAGGCATCAGTGCATATAGGTAGCTTGATGATGGGCTTTGAGTTGTTTCGGATAAACTTAGCACATCTTATCTTTCCTTCCTATATATATGTTTCCTCATTGCTGCTGTTTTGGTAACATATTTGCATCTGCTAAAACAGGAACAAAAATGAACAGTTGATTATCTTCAGTTACTGCTGGTTTAGTTAGGTTAAAAAAAACTTGGTAGCAGTCTTGTCAAAGTTGTAATTGCTGTATTCTTCCAGCATTAAAACAAATTAAGAAGATTCATATAGGATGGAGGGGCAGAGCAATTAGGTACAGAGAAACAGACATTAGATTCCTTTGTTTGAGCAGTAATCGTGGATGACAGCACCTGAAACAGTTGGCAATTCCAGTAGGCTGCCTAATTTCTTGTGATAGGCCTTCAAATTAAAAAAAACCCACACCATTCCAAGAGGCTGAACTATGAATAATAATAGTGAATGACTCCTTCTGTCGGGTAGCAAATAGGGTGTACGTGTTCCTGTGCTGAGATACTATTGACAATGAAAACACTAGAACCGTCACAATTTTTAATAAGTCCTATCTTAGATACTTAATGGCTTTGGGGCACAAACCCTGTAGAGAGAAGGTGGTAAGCAGTTTACTGTCAGTTCCTGAAATAAACTATCATGTAAATACTGCACATGAAGATTATTATCTCACTGGTTTGTTCTGAGAATCAGAGAAACCGCAAAACATTGGATTATTCTTTCTTACGTTGGATATCAGTTATGGACTAAATTGTTCTTGCAAGCAGTTGTACAGTGTTCTGCTGTAGCAAAACACTGCCATGTATTAAACATTACATTTACTATTAATAAATAGCACAGCATATTACAGATGCCATACAAAACGGGATAAACCTTCCTGTGGCTTTATACTGCTTATTGAACTATTTCAGTTTAATCTTAGGAGAATGGAGAATCAGCTTTATAAAATTGTTTTCCTTATACAGTGTCTTTTTTTTCTTCTTTGCCATCAGATCATGTAACAATATGGTTATCCCTTTGATGATGTTAGGCACAATAATGTGATGTTTGGTTCCTGCAATGAAGACAAAAGATAAATCTCAAACAATAGAATAAAGTTAAGATCTACAATTACATAGATAGGTGGTAAAACTTTTAATCCAGTGAGATAGTGTGTATGTTGTATATGTTTATATTTGCAAGTACATTATTTTCTGTTTCTGTATGATGACTGAATGTTGCAGATTGTGCTCTCAAATACATACTTATGTGCAGGTGCAAAATTCAGTTTCTTAAAAACTGCTAAAGCACACAAAGAAAAACAAAATAAGCACACAGAAAGAAAAATAAAATGTGAGATTTATGAATTCCAGAAGCAAGAATTATGTCTTGTTGTTGCTTATTTCAATTGCTGGACTTATTCTGTGAAGAAACTGAAATTTAAGAGAAATATCAAATTCTTCTCCTAGTACCTGCAGAAAAAAAATAAATTCTACTTTGCAGAGAGTAATGATGCATTAGGAAATGGCTGCTAAGGGACGAAAGGGTGTTAAGCTGAGTATAGAAGAAATAGTCATATGTTCATTCCATGCCACATGCTTTTAGTTCATGTGAAAGGGAAAGGCAGGTTGATTTCTGTTTG
The DNA here is from genome assembly GCF_964289735.1 of Phaethon aethereus. Classification (NCBI taxonomy): domain Eukaryota; kingdom Metazoa; phylum Chordata; class Aves; order Phaethontiformes; family Phaethontidae; genus Phaethon; species Phaethon aethereus. The sequence goes on along the minus strand of NC_138586.1, from coordinate 6,617,748 downwards.
TATTAACTCACATCAGTAAGTTGACACTGTTGGTTGCTGTGATGCGTGCAAAATATCTGATTAATTATATGGTGCTAACTGCCTCAGTAGGCTTCTCTGCAGCAGAACTAAGACTAATTAAGATTATGTCAGGATGAAATGAGATGGGGTTACATACAGAAAGCTATTAAGAATTTAGGTAGCAAGTGTCAGGAAAGTCATCTTTTGCATCTCATGCTGAGGATTATGCTTCATCAACACCCTCAGGTTTATTTCCAGTCTTCAGGTCTGTCTCTCCTCTTGCTTTGCTTTACTGTAAATCAGATGTTATTCCACTGAAGTCAGTGGACTGGAGTAACACTAGTATGAATGTGTGGAGAGGTAAGCTTGTGGTTTTCATAATCATTTTAATGTTGTGTGAAAGTGTGAAGCACTTCTCATTTAATTATAAAAATGCTATGGTAGATTGTAATACCAAAGCTTTTGTTTATTTCAATTTCCATGATGTTTCTTAAGTAACATTTCAGTTTATTTTTGCCTGAGAAACACTGTTTTGTACAGATTGTTCACTTTCCATCTATGAGTGCAACACAGTCATTTTGTTATAAGTTACTTTGAGTTGTCATACGTACTGTGCACAAAAACATTGATTTCTGTCACGCAGATCATTTAAACAAAATCACACCGAGCAATTTCTGTAATGTGCATCAGTCGTCTTCCTCTTTCTTCAGATCATAGGAGTCATCACAGGACCAGAAAGTGACTTTGTGTAATGCATACCTACACAATGGGAGCTCGGTCTAGACAGAGGTAGAGATAGATCATAGTCTTTATGGCATTGTAACCAAATACCTCTCTAAATCTAAAATTCTTCCATTATTTGGTTTTGATTTAGTCTGTCACCAGGTATGTAGTGATACCTAAAATCAAGGGCCGGGGCGGGGGGAAGGGGGGCAGCTTTGGTAAATAGGGTTGTTGTTGGCTAATTTTTTTTTTTTTTAAATTGGTTAACACTGGCTAGATGAAGGCTGAGGCACAGAAGTGTTTGTCTAAAGCCCCAGGTTATGTGCGTAAGAAGAACTGAAAATATCTGCTTTAAAAGCAATTACATCTTTAATCCTTATTGCCATAGAAACACAAAAACTTGACCTGAACATAGCAGATGGGTAGGGATGCAGAAGGCCTGAAAATACAGCTTCAGAAAATATGACCTGTCCTATTCCTCTTAATGTAAAACCTTCTGGTACCACGTTGCATAAAGAAATACCAGGTAAAGAGCCAAAAAAAAAGGTACAACTGTAAGGTTCTTGATGATTATGCGTAAGGCATTGAATTGCCTTAAATTGGGTTCAGTACAAGGCAATGAGGTCTGATTTGCTGAAGACAAAGAATAACTCTTCTGTTTAGTTCTGCTTTTACAAAATGAGGTTAGTTACCTATTGCTATCAAAGGATAAGACACTTCTGTATACTCCTTTCTCAGGAAAATGAGAGATTGGAGCTGATAAAGAAGCGGTATGTAGGACCAGGGTCATTGTATCTTCCACAAAATTAAATTGATGGATTTATATTTTTTTTAATGAAATAAGAGTTGCATAGAAAATTGCTGATAAGTAGAGCATAACATTTTTTGAAAAACATCTGGGGTAAGATTAATTTTTGTGGGAGCTTTAGTACCTTCTGGATTCCTAGGGATTTTGGAATGTCAGGTGCTGGCGGACTGAGTGCCTGCTGAAACCAGCAATGAAAAATGTAATCCAAGACAGAATGACTGACTGTTGTTTATAAGCATCTTCCATCAGCAGACAGGTGCAAAAGAACTCCCCCTTCCATGTAGCTCGTTTGTTAAACTCTGTATTGTCTTTCTGCATGTCAGGAACTTTTATCTTCATTTAAAAAGATCATTCTTCAGTAAAGGGGAAAAATGAAACTGGTGGTAGCAGCTATACCAGCAGTACTAAACCCTGAGTTCAGCACCTGCTGAACAGTCAAATGTCAAAACAATCAATAGCTGAGCTGTTCATTAACATGTTTATTCATCAGAGCAGGGGAGTTATTCCACTAGATGAAGAACTGGTCTGAATCCATTGCATGAAAGAAAAATTATTTAAGGCTGGCTCAGTTTTCTCAGAATTAAACATGGGCTTTTTCCATTGTGAAATTATAATTCTTGTTTGTTAGTATGTTTATACCTGTTTAATTCTTCTCAGTTGTACATATAAGTTTGATGCAATATATTTTGTTTACACCTCCAAAAGTATGAAAGGATTTAAAATCTTGACATTATCTTCTGTAAATATCAGTCTGTGGTGAAGAATAATGGAACACACAAAGCATGCCAAAGATGACAAAACGGGGAAGAGTTAACTGCAAACCTTGATTCTTCCAAATTTTTTGGCTCTTTTGCAGTAGTCTTTTGGACAGCAGCCCAGGATCATGGGGGTGACATGTAGACAATATCAATTGCTAGCATTTAGGTAGCTATGTAGATGAGCTGTCTCATTCTCCTTTCCCACTTCTTTATATACTGGGAAATGCACAGCAGAGAATAAATCTTGGCAAGACCTCCCAGTCTGAGGCTTGGCCTTCCGTGCCACAGGAACGGGCGTCACAGATCTGCACATTTGAAGAATCCTGTGCCTCAGTAGCTGCTGTCCAGAAATTTTCTTCTAAGTCACGATCTTGGCAAAAGGCAACTTGCAGTGTGGCCAAAAAATGTTGCACCTTTTGCATGGCTTTGCTTAACAGGATGTGATGTAGGCTCAAGTTTTCAAGCTCTGGTACGATAGAGAACATACACAGTGTAAAGACCCTTATGGTAGAAAATCCATTATTTAGATTTAAAAAACAATCATACTCCATGTAGTTATGTGCAATAAGAAAATGATCTGTTTCTTTCACTATCAGCCTTTTGGGAATGAGTGATTTTACCATCTTATAATGCCTAGAATTTATATTTATATAGAATGGAAAGTTGTAGATATTGCTTAGCAGTGTTTGTATGAAATAGAGGTAATTTACCCTGACAAAGGGGCAAATTCTGACGTTCTTATTTAGGGCGCATTGCTTCCAGCACTGTAATGTATGAACTGTTCAGGAAACATGCCAGAACCTGCACTGAAATATTCCAGGATTGCTTTACTGTTTGACTTTACTGTCTAAATGTGTTCGGGAATAATCTCAGCCTGAACAGTTAAATCTAGCTTTTGATAATCACCCTCAATTTATTTCCTCTGAAATCTCTACAGTCTCATACAGACTCCTTCTATCTTGGTCTCTGCGGTACACAGATACAGAAGAAAGCCCTTTTACTGATCCTTCCCCAAACAAACATTGAGACCCTGTGTGGGAGAATGAATGTTGGCTGTTTTTTGGGTGGACTGAGAGCCTTAAGCATTTTTCTCCTGATCTTTCCCATTAGCTGCTATTTGTTTAGCTTACCCCTGGTAATCACTTAAACCGTTTTTCTAGCTCATGAACAAGAGGAGTGAATCAACTTTGAAAGTCATCCAGCATGAGATGTGTCATACTGGCAAGACTAAGTAAGATGCAGCTGAAGACCAACAGCACAGAGTTCATGGCGCTGTTTTGTACTGCAGCTTTGAGCCTCGTAACAAATTTTGTGTATACACAGTGGGGTTCAGTTTGGTGTTGAGATGCCCACGCAAAATGCCTGAGCACCCCTTGAAACTGTTGGAAGACACACTACTGTCAGCAGTATTTTCCAACAAGTGGAGTAACTGCATACGTGCAGCAAATTTGCATCTTGTTTCACGGAGCCCCCGAGAATAAGGAAATGTGTCAGCCCATTCATGAAGAAAAGCAGGATCACCAAAGCATGGTGTGACAGTTCTGCTCATGCAGTGATGATGTGATATCATCCATTCTTCCATCCACTCATAATGGTGTTGTGATAGGGTGTTTGGTAGCCTCACTCAGAGTGTGAATCCAGGTGTGGCTGAAGTGTCAGAATCTGACCTGGCTTTATGTGAAATCAGCTTGTAGAAATGAGACTGAACGTTCAGGGGTACGGAGTATGAACTGGGAAAGTCCTGGATAAATAATTTCTGGAAGCCTAAAGCAGGATGTGTGCTAACCTTATGGTCCTAACAGAAGCAACTGGAACTCTCAGGAACATAATCTGAGGCCCTGAATATCTTAAGTAGTAAACAGAACTAGCAGCCTTGCCACTCAGCTGTGCTATAGAGATGAAGTCTGGAAATGATTGTATTTATAAACTGACTTGTGTAAATGCATGCATTTAAATATTTAGCTTTTCATAACTATGCATTTTATCAATGTTTGGTATAGCCATAACATTTAATGTTTTTATTGTGATTATATGCACAAGTAATTTAAGTGGCAGAAGCTTTTGTTCTCAGTTGATTTTCTGTGTGTGTCAGCAAGGCTTAAATTGTCAGAATCTCACATTTCCAGGTTTCCTGAAACAAAACTAAAGTTCAATACAGTTTCCAAGTGCAGGTGGAGGGGGAGAAGGGATGAAAAGATACATGAGAGGGGTTTTTGGCCCCTTTGCTCTGAGACAAGGGCAAGTACTTGACACAAAGCCAAGCCTTAGAGGTGATGGAAAGGCTTTGCTTGGGAGCAGAGGAGATGAGGTGGAATTAGTTGATCTTGGGCAGGTGATGTGATTTTTTTAGACTAGAAAGGCTCTAGAAAGGAATACCTTTATGGAAAAGACTGCGAGTATATTTGTATCAAACCTATTTATTTAACTCATCTCACCCAACAGATCTAGGAGTTTACTTAGTTTCTTTGAGTTTATTATTTTGCATCTGTATATGCAGCATTGCGTTAAAGACTGGAAGCCTTTGGTGTCTTTGGCATCTGGATGCTCAGGGTGAGTCAGACTGGCTTCACCTGGGGAGTTGGGCTGATTTTGTTCATGGAAGTGAACTGTCTTGCTGACTTAAAGTCTGCAGAAGGGGGTTGGTATTTTGAGGGCGACTGAAGAAGGTAGCAGTATTTAGTCATGGAATCAAGATGAAACAATTTTCAGGTATGTATCAGAGACATGTAATGTTGCATTAGTATGTGAACTTTACTACGTATTTCAGTGGAGTAGCATGTTCTGGTTATCACATATTTTCCAAAGGAAGACAACTTTGACGTCCTATACTTTAATGCGATTAAGATGTCAGTATTTAGCATGCTAGTACTCTTACAAGCTTGCAAATTTTATCACCCTTCATTGGATCTTAACTGTATGTTCATTCTTCCTGTGCATCTTTCTTCACCTAGAAATCGTTCATTCTTAACCTGAGTGATAGCTGTGGCCCATGGTATTCTTTGCGACAGTGGTTGTTTCTTATTCACAATGAGGGAACAGATTCCCTACATATGCTACAAGAGACCTCACATTTTTGTGAGCATGATGCGATAGTGAGAAGAGGATCTTCAGCCCAGGCAAATGAACTGCTCACCAGGTGAAGAACTTCTGTGGAATGAGCGCAGGGTGTTGTGGCTTAGTGGAACAACTATAATAGATGCAAGTGTAAAAAATGCCAAATGCAAAGATTTCTCCAATGCTTGAGGAATATGACTAAAATGGAATATCTCAACAAGTCAGTGTATCAAAGCTTCTCCTTTTGTAGAGTGGCCTCAGATACTCCAAAGCAGGTTCTCAGCTAAGTGATGACGTGTTCTTTCCTCACTACCAGGAAAGGCTTCCTATGAAGTTTGAATTTCTTTTGATACAGGACTATATAGCATGCTGGGTGAATGGTGTGTAAGAATTTAGCTTTGTTAGAGGCTTTGTGCTTTTGAAGTGATTTTCAGTTGATGGTCTCAAACAACAATGAATGAAGAACAACAATATCTGTATGGGGCATGCAAGGGTTTTCAGTCATGTTTTTCAAATGAAAGATTTGAAAAACAGCAGGTACTGATCAGCAGGTTAACAACCTGATCTTCTACTTACGGATATGGAAATACCTTTGAGTTGAAAGCACAGTGAGCTTTGACTTAAGAGATGTACAGAATGTCATACTGGAAGCCAATGGCCATGGTTACTAGTGAAAAAGTTTTTATATTCCTACACAAGAATTCCCCTAAATTTTACCATGAATTGCCCTTCTCGCCCAGAAAAAAACTTTGATCCTTTGAAGAATCTCATAATGGATTACTAAGAAGCTTTGCATTTAAGGTAGTTAATTAAATGGTGATTGCCATGGAGTTCACATGAAGAAATCCATTGGTTTTAGTTTCAATACCGTCTTTCATCTATGATGCTTGGCCCTTTTAGATGTAGATTCTTCTTTCAGGCTTCAGAGAATTTACCAATCTAGTTTAACCACATGCCTTTTTCATCCCAGAAAACATCACCTGTCTCAGTAAGCATAAACATGACTCGAAAACAAATGTTAGAAGAAAAACAAATGTGAATGCATTTATGAAAAACCCACTCAGCTGGCAGGTAAAATGACCTCATATTGTATTTAGGTTAAGGAGTTTTTAAAGCATTTTTCTCTTACGGAGATAGATTATTTTTTTCCCCTCAGGTTTCTCATGAGACATTTAAAATCACACCTTTTTCTTTTTCCCTTTTTTTAAACTCCTTGCAATTCAGAGTATGACAGCACTGTGAGCATGCATTTCAGAAGCTATGTAAGACAGTGTACTACTGTAGTACAGTGGAATGAAAAATACCTCCATAAAGTGATTAAGTATTAATCTCTAAAGAATAAAAGGGAAGAGTTCCTGACATGAATCTTCTACTCGGTAGCAAGTAATTATTAATTTCTTCAGCTCTAGATGCGTAGCTTTTCCTGGCCACCTCTTTTGCTTTGATTCATGATGCAAAGAATCATTGGGAGAGAAAGGTGACCTAAGGTTTTAATCCTCCTGCTCCTGTGCTCATCGTGTTCACAGCCTGTTGCTTTGCACTTAAAAGTATTTCTGATTTACCTTGGTTGTCAACAGCCCAAAGAAACAAATCACCAGTCGGTGATTTGCACAGCATAGCAGCGTTTATTCAGGGCCCCTCTTCAGTTTAATCTTCCGTGATTAAGCACGGAGTTGTCATCTCTTACAACAGCGAAGTATCCCCTTTATTGCTGAAGTGGTTCTCCTTCAGTTTTTAGGGACAGATTCCTGTGGCACTGCCCTGCACAGCGGGTGTGCCGTGGAGCCTGGATTTGCGCGTGAAGTACATTTGTGCTCCCTCCAGGTCAATGGGATGGAGCCTAAGTAAGGTGAGGTGCTTTTGCCAAGGTAGTAGTAGTTCAGTGAGCAGCGTGGGCTAATGCATCATGTCTGAAATTGAAGAATTTCATAAGCCAGAACTGTAACTACTGGAAACACAACTCCAGTTCTGATCTCTGCCCCAGCGCAGTGATCTGTGCTGGAGCTGTGAATGCTTGGTAAGCTATGAGCATCGCACTTCCATGCTGACATGATAAAACAGCGTCTGTCTGGAAAGGTTAACAGATACCAAGCAGTGGTTGTTAAGGTTTCTTAGGAGCTCCTGAGGTGTTGTTTGCTTTGGGGATGTTTTTGTCAATGCTGATGATGATAATACGCAGTCAATTGCCAGGGTTGTGCAGAAACCAGATACAAGAGGACTACTGTTATTTGCATAAAGTGCTAATATTTTTATAGCATTTCTTTTGCTGCTTATGAAGTTACGAGCTATTTCTCCATTCTATTCCCCTTCAGGAGAGCAATAATTCATTTTTGATAGCTCAGATTTTGATAACCTGCCCAACTGTACTTGAGAATGGTTTTAAAAAGGAGCGTGGCCACACTGTACGCTGCATTGAACCATACTACCCAAGGCCAAAGACAGATCCAGATTGCTTTGTTCAGTTGTGGTGTTTTTTTAATCGGCACTTACGTGTTGTGAGCTTTTAACTGAGGCTCCTTTCCCCATTGTAAAATAAAAGCCACTTCTGGCTATTCTAGTTTAGCCTAATGAAATGGCAGCTGATCACTGAAAAAGCCTTTTTCGCTCCTTTCTTGTTCTTCTTGTGGCATGGTGTACAAAGCAGTCTCAAAGATGACGGCTCTGAGCTGTTCTTAAGCTGCCTGGTTCTCAGACTCATAGTTGAGAAGACTTCTCCAGAGAAGAAAATGCATCACAGTGGTCATTAAAGATTTTCTCAGGGTACTTTAAAATATTTTAAATATTCTGAGGCCATCAGATAAATATGGCAAATAATGCAGAGACTTCCTGGTGTCTTTTTTAGCAGGGTGTTTCATGCTGATCTCTCTAAGGGCATAATATTGTCATTTTTGTAGCAAAGGCTATATATGGCCTTGTAAATTTATACTGTGATCCCCTTGGTGATATAAAAATAACGATGTAGTCTCAGAATTAACATGGGATAGCGTTTATTAAAACTGTTGGGTGCCTTCAACTCAGTATTGAGTGGTGTAGTTAATACCCAAGTATGGGTGGTTCTAATGGGTGAATACATCAAATAAACTGGAAAATGTTGGATAAAGTTACGATGTAAACAATATATTTCCTCTATTGGACATGACTTTCAGTTGCTGTTACATCCTGCTGAGCCATCTAAAATCTATGAAAGAATCCATAATTGTCACTCATCTTTATGAAATGTCAAAGCCATATACTACATTGACCTCAATCTATGTGCATTAATTCATGAAAAATTTAGTTTCATGAGTTTAAGTCAGAACTGCAGTATAAAAATCCTTTCAGTGGAGTTTTAATTATTTTGCCAGCATTATATACACATAACACCATCATAGTCTAGGCTGGATTGTGTCATGATCCGCTCCTAAGACTAAAGATACTGTGAACATGTTTCTAGATCAGAGTGCCATTTGCTGCAGTCTTATTTCTTACTGGATTTTTTTGCCCCTGCTTAAAAAATGGAGAAATTACGATTTTTTAGGAGCAAATATTAGTCTTCAGTTTGTGTGGTTTAGCATGTCTTTTATTAGCAAGATAAAGCTTTATTCTTTGGGGGGGGAGGGGGGAGGACAAAAAAGAGGGAAATCAAAAATAAAGAAGTTTTCTAACATTGTTTGGCTCAGCGAGAGCAAACCTTTCAGCTGACTACACCAGTGTCAGTAATTGCTCTGTAGATAGAATTGCCTATTGCTTAGTAGTACTAGCATTATCGATCAGTTGTTTTTGTCCATGAACTGACAATGATAACCTCAAATTAGATCACATTGTTATTAAAGAAATAAAATCAAGTTATGCCTGGCTGTAGACAAATAACAATGAATTACATGAACACGTAATTATGGAGATAACGATTTTTGCAGAGATTTCTTGAAAATAAAACCCCAAACCCTCCTGTTTGTTTTTTCCATCTTCTGTTGTGCAGTTCTCTCCCTCCCTCACCTACACAGGGAAGGGGCAAGCCTACGTATTTTTAATGGCATTGTGACGGCTGCCACTAAGAGGTGGAGAGATCTGAGCCCTTCTTTGAAAGGGGAGGTATGTGAGGGGGTGAATACAAGGATGCGTAAGTCATTGCAGCCTCAAGGCAGCAGTAATTTATGCACTGACAGTTTGAGTTTCATGCTATGCTATTTTAAAAAAAGCCTTACAAAGTAACTGCCTCAGTTACATTAGTGTATGCGTTGCTTTTAGAGATATTCCACATCATGGAGACAGTTTGAACACAAACATTTGAAACGCGTTCATCACAGTGTGGCAGTTGTCCTGTTTCAGTAAGGAAAAAAAACTAGTTGTATAAAAAGAACAGTTATTTTCCCCATTTTAACATGAATTTGGGTGCCCTGAAGAATTTTTCAGGGTTGTTTCATTGCTTATATGTCTGCTTTTAGGTAAGTTGATGAAAGTGAAATTTGTGGCTTTAGATGATGCATGTATATTGTATTAGTGTAGTTATTAACATAGTTGTCCTGTCTGGAACCATTTTGCTACACTTCTCAAAGAAAGCAGCAAAATGGATGTGAATGGCATACATTTGAATAATGACCATTTTAGTTCGCCTGTCTTCCTTATGCTACAAATCGGAGAAAAGTCTAGCTGCACACAGCATCCAGAACCTAGAAGATCAAACAATGCTTCCCTTTTGACATGAACCATGTAATATTTATGCAGTGAAATACCATTTCCTTACAAGGAAGTATTCAGCTTGGCTGTTTGATTATGAATTCCCATTTATATAGCAGTAACTTCTGTTAGTTTAACAATTACTGTGAAACTATACATCTGGAAGCATAAATAAGAACAGTGGTTTCAAAAATCTGAAGTGTGTTAGAATTACACTGAGTTTTCGTTAATAATATATATGAAGCCAAACATATTAAGTGCAAGCAGCTGTAGACCATTACAATTCAGATTTAATTTAAGTAATCTCTGGATTGACATTCTTCAAAAACTGGCCACAGTAGGCAATATAAACACATCATCATCTGTCTTAGAGTGAATTTTAGATGCCAGCTGCATCCTCATACCGCTTCATTGGGCCTCCTATGAAAGTTACAGATAAAAAGATAACGGGAGCAATGATGTTATTTGTTCTTCAGTTTTAAGTGCTGTTCATTTTCCATAGATATGGTCTTGGTCTGTGGGATATTCATTTGCATTTTTCTGCAGATAGTGGTTTTGGACTTTAGTGACCTCCCTCTGACTCTAAAGCTGGACTTTGTCAAAATGTTTTTAACATTAAAACTTTTACTGCAGGGAATTCAGGCTGCTGCTGAATGTAACCAAGTCGGTTTGGTTGTGCAAAAATCAGAATGTGCCTCAGAACAAAAGCCATCGATTGCATTTCTTTGAAGTGAACCAATGCAGATTTGCACAGGTGAAGATTTGACCTTACATGTTTAAAAATAATTTCTTGACAGGTCCATTTGAAACAACAGAATTGTAGGACAGAGGTAAAAGCTTGTACAAAACCATAGTTATAAAAGAAGATGAAAAATTCTCCCATATTTTGATATTTAAATGTGTTCTTTTCTTCCAGATCGCAGATAGGTAATTTTTAGGACTTCATCCATGAATAATGGATGCTATTTAAAATATTTGCTTGAGAACAATGAGTTCATTGTGTCAGTAATGAGAAGTTTTATTGTAGGCTGCTTTGTAATATTTTGATTGTCATGTTTTATACCACTCTTGAGGTCAGATGGCAGAAATCCACTTAATTGTTGTATTTAACTTGCAGTCATTGCTGAAGGCGGGAGGGGATACATTTTTGCTTTCTGTTTCTACAGCATCTACCACAATGGGGGTTCTTGAGAACTACTTTAAACAAATAATTGCTGGTTATTGCACTAGAATGAAGGGAAACAGAGAGGCTTCAGAGGACATTTTACTAGAAAATTGAGAATTAGCTTCATTTTTATTACTTGAGGTATATTTATATGAGTTACAGTATGAAAAATAGCAGCCTCAATTGTCATACAGAGACCAGAGTCTAGTAGCAATAAAAAAAACAAAAAAAAAATCATTGTGTCACAAGGGAAAATAGTTCTCCATAAACTAATAAAAGTGATGTTCTAATGATTTCTGTGTGATCCTTCAGGGATTTTTAGGGACATATTTGTTAAAGAAAAGCTAAAATCTGTTGTATTTGTGTAGTTTTAGTCTTTTTTTAATGAGTGTTCTTTACAGAATATACCTTGGTGCAGTGCCACCTTCTCAAGTTACTATTCACATATAGCATTCGGTTCTTCAACATAAGTAACAAATGTATGTTTTCTCTCCTGCTTGACAGAATTGAAGTTTAGAAAGAAAATTTTGTTCAAGTTAAAGTGGAACCTGAGGAGTGGGAAATCTTGAGTGAAACAGAAATTGCAAAATTCATTTTAGGACCAAGTTGAAAGATGGTAGTTTAACTGCAAAAAATCTGGTCCATGTTATTTCAAGACTAACCTTTAGTTTAATTTTCATTTAGATTTTGAAAGTAAAACTCATTAACTCCCATTTTGAAAAATATTTTCCTTAATTTTTTTCACCCAGAGTTGTAAAGTCAGCTTGGCCTAAATTAACTTGTAGCTGTGGTCCTCTCCTCTCCTAAAGCTCTATGCTTCCAGTAAATGTAATGTTAATTGAAAAAAAATTCACTAGCTCTATTACTGAATTAATAGAGCTGTAATTGCTAACAGGACACTTCCCTAAACGGTAAGTGAAGTTACATGCCCAATGTGACTCATGCAGGGCATCAAAGAACATTTTTAACTTATTTGAGAGTGGTCAATGGCCACATGTTACAGAAGAAAACGAGAGCGCAATAAACACGCTGCTTTTTGCCACAAAGAAATGTATCAGGACATTGTTTTAGCAATCTCCACATCTCAGTTAAATATTATATCATATTATTCTGTACAAGAATATAATTTTACTGAGACTAGAATTATTTGTATACCTTCCTTCAATTGTTATCATCCACATTTCATTTTATTAATAACTATTTGAAAAACAATAAATCACAGTTAAGACACTGTGAACATATTATAAGTATGTTCCTGTGTTAAATTTGTTCAAAAGCAAACCAGATATTTAGTGATGATTTTTAAATCATTAAATTATGGAATTATTTGCCTTCTGCATTATAGAAAATTATTTGTCATTCATGGTTCATTTGCAGATATTTATAAACCTGTCCTAAATAAAAAGCATGAAATTATCATTAACATATTTTGCTAAGACAAACGTAACAGGTTTTGATTAAAATTGTTCAGGTGCAAACTTTTTCATGTTTGTTTTATTTTCTGCTCAGTGTAGTCTTGTCCCTGTGACTTTTGTGTACTGTTGTATAACGTTGATCATGCATTATCTTTACAGACTTCTTAAACAATGTTCCCTTAAACAACAAGTTAGCAAAGTGAATAATAACATACTGTTTTATTGATGTACATGAGAGATGTTTTCCCTTTGCCCCAGGTGTTAGTTTGTAGTTACATTAGGCATGATTATCAGAAACAGATCTCTGAACCATGCCTATTGGAAGGAGATATTTAAGAGCTAAGGCTATTGGGAGAAGGTTCTACCCAGACGCAGGAACCATCAGACAAGAAGCCATCAGGCTTGTTTGCTGTCATATTTCTTGCATGGTACTTTCCAGACAGTCAGCCTAATCTGTTATTTTTGCCTCGTCTCATACAGCAGATGAATAGTGCTGTGGCACCGCAGGAGTCAAACGAAGCCATGGTGCATAGTTGCATCCTCCAGTGGTGAAAATACTTTTGCGGATGGAGTAGATTTGAACCTAGACAAAATCTAATGTTGACACTGTCTTATCTCTTCGTCCTGATGGCATGTATCATTCATTCTCACACTGGTTCTTACAAATACCATGATAAAAATCCCATTAAAGCTGATGAGACCTTTTCCTTTGTCCTATTCAGTTTTCAAAGCCAAAATTCTAAGCAACAGGATAAAGGCTCCAAAATCCATTAAGCTAAGTAACAAAAAATTACTCTGCCAGGAAAGCAAGCTTTTTTGTACTCCTTGTGGAGGACAGAGCAGTTGGTGTCTCTTCCATCAGCTGTGGCCCTGATCACAAAGGGCCACTGTGTACTACTGTATTCTGGCAACCAGCTCTGCCACGGTGTTACAAGGAGAAGTGGCCCCTTCCAGACCTCTGGCCTTTTTAGACTAAGTCAAATTGCCGAGGTTATCCCAACTTTTTTCTTCTGCAGTTAATAGAAATGTGTAGTTTCAGAGGCAAGCCTTTATACATTGGAGTCTTGCCTTCTAATGGTGCCTGGAAGTGACTCTACGCATGAACTGTGCTTGTTTCACTAATTGGGTTGTTGCATTCAGCTGCCATGAGTTGCTTTGACAATACCCAGTGGAGCCTCTACCTTCTGTGGGCAAGGGTAGAATCATGGTGCATCGGTTTCACTGCAACAGTAGCTCTGTTAAAACCATCACATTTGCTGACCATTCAATAAAGGTCATTCTGTTTGTGACAGAACAAGCCAGCCAGAAAAGAATTACACGGCTTCTGGCCAAAAAAAAAAAAGAGTAAGGGCACCATAGTAATATTTTGTCTTTTAATATCTTTTCCTTTTTTCCCTTGGGATTCTTTCCAAAGAAATGAAGTTACTTTTGGGAAAAAGAATATTTGAAATAGCCTTTTAGCAATACGTCACTGGGGTCAGTATGTGTTCGTCAGATAGAGGTGTTGCAGCTTTATTTACTATGCAGTGTAGAGGCATGCAGTCTGTATATCCAGCAAAGTAAGGAAAAGCTGTCTTCTACCACATTCCACCCGAGTGTGGAACAGCTGCTTTAACGCAGTCTGAGTGCTGCCGTATCGGAGGCTTCATTTCCCACTTTCTGTGCTAGTAATGGTATTCTGGAGCACTTGGGAGAGAAGACACAATTTTGGTCTTCAGATGCCAAGAAGAAAATTTAAGTCCTTTGAAAGACAATGGCTGGTGCAGAAACTCACTGAGTATTGCAAGGCAGTCCCATGGCACCAGAGTGTTAAAGGTGGATCCAGTGTGTGTTTGGAGATCATGCTCAATATTGTTTCTCTGAGGAACTCTGAAGGATACAGGAACTGAAGCTTCAGTAGGGCGTGAAACGTTTCTCATGTTGTCAATAATAAATGCTTATCTAAGATAAAAATCAGCAAGAAAATACAAATGTCTGACAGCAAGGAAGAGCTTTCCTGTGCCACACCAGCGGTTCAGCTCAATGCAAAATTCCTGGAGAGATCAATGGGAGGTATGTCTGGTGTATTAGACTTTTTTCCTTACAGCTTGACTCTCGTGTCTGTTGGCCATGAATTGGTCTTGTGACTTCCTAAAAGATAATAATTTGAATTCAAATTTACCCTTCCTCTCTTCTTTGGCCATTATAAAATCAACTCTCTTAAAAGATCTAAGTTACTCCTGATACGCTGTGAGAGCTACATACTCATTTCTTGTCAACAGATACGCGTTTCCACTGTGGTAAGCGCTACTGATAAGAATTAGAGTCCTGGTGGCTAAAGACATCCATCAGAAGAAAGATAAACCGAAGTATGTAAAGCTGACAAATAGAGCTGAAGAGATGTGGTTTCCAATTTTTTATGTATAACAAAATAAAATATTGTTTTTCTTTAATAGTTTACTTCAGTTGGCCAGTACGCATTAATTTCTAACTTGAAGAGACAAGCCGTGTTATTGTGTTCAACCAGAAATAAGTCACCAGCACAGTGAAAAAATTATGGTGCGTGTGGTGCAAAATCACAGAACCACCTTGCTGACGTGTGTTTAACCATGTAAGCAGTTTGATATAGCACCTGATGCTGTTCCCTCCACAGTGAATGGCAAAACTCCCTGGAACGCTGTGGTGTTGGAGAATTATTCCCTTGGAATAGGGGAATTACTCTGTGATTACTTTGCTACAGAAGAAGCATTTGCAGGTCTAGACTGTGAATAAGACTTCTTGTAGCTGTTGACAGGCTCTGTGGCCATGGCCTGATCTGTGAGCCAAAGAATTATATGAAAAATAGTGCAAATTGTTGGCTTTTAAGTTCTGAATAGCTTGGGGTCCTTCCTGTCATTCAGGTTTATATGCTCAGGTCTAAACTCAGTCTTTCTCTGAACTCTTTTAGGAATAATACATACTTATCTCTTCAAGAATATGGCTGGAATAGTCTCAAATGATCTTTGAATTCCCACAAAAATTCTACATGGCTTTAGCTGAAGCAGATTTAGGCTAATGTTGATTGCCAGTGTTTTAAAACTGTTTTGCAGAGAATGGAAAAGCGCTGATCTAGAACCTATAGAGTTAATTTAGCTCTTTTCCTGCTTCACTCCCAAGATGTTATAGTTAAAGGATGTAAGAGGGAGAAGAAAATACTATTATATGTGGAAAATGAGGTGGTGGTGTTATGTGGAAGGCTGAGGAACTGGAAAGTCCAGTTGTTTCTCTCCTGCTCTTCAGCATAATGGCATAAATCAAGTCCGCTCCAGAGTCCAGAGGACATTTGGGAGTGTGCTTAAGGTAGGCTGAAGGTCTGAAGTGGCTTATCCTAGAGTACCTGTACCACTAGTGCAACATGTAATCAGTGGAGGTATAGACGAGATGTGCTTTAACTGCATTGTAGTAGGATCATGGTCTCAGCCCTATGTCTTTCAGCCAGCATGCTTTTATTTTTAATCCTCCCTTAGTTCCACATCATCCAAGATGACAGAGCTGAATCTCAATGGGGGAAGTAAATGAGTAGAAACCATGAAGTGTAGCAGGGGAGACAGCAGTGCTATTTCTGAAAGACAGGGATGAAGACACCAAGGCTTTCATTACAGGCAGAGACAAAAGGGCTATCCAAAGAATGAGGACAGAGATGTACGGTGTAGACCTTTTAAAACAGGGACAAAACTTTTGCTGTGTAAAAAGAAAAGGAATCAGTGAAGTGATGGGTTGTGCTCCAAACAGTGAGCAAGAAAATCTGGCATTGAGAGCTAAGACCTCAGTGAGGGGTGTTAAATGTACCAGTACAGTTAGAATGTGATTCTTGATGTCTTGATGCCCTATGGGATACAGCATAGTCATAGTAATCCAGTGTTTAAAGAATATGCCGTTTAACTTTTTGTGCTTTTTTGCAGAAACAACAATAATAGAACTTTTTGCTGTAGAAAGAAAGATGTTGGCTTGATCTTTCACTGCAGGGGGAGGTTTAGTTAGTATTGAGTACAGTCAGAGGGGACCAGCTCCCTGGAGTAAGCACAGGCATTATATTTTGAGCCTAGAACATCTGTACATTAATAATTAGCAAGGTTAGATGGAAATTTTTTACTGAAGTCAACTCCAGTTGCTCACATGCGCGACCGACCTGGTTTTCCCTGGCTTTTTCATACCTGTACAGAGATAATTACAGTGGCAGAAAGTGTAAAGAAATCTTACTTAGTTTACTGGAGGCGGGGGCAAGAAAGACTAAACAAGAAGTGCCACCCTACTGAAGGAGGGCAGTGATGGAATGAGAAACTTTTATTTTAAAACATTGATTTGCACAGAACACTTAAACCTTTCTACTCTATATACCAGAGACCTCCCTTGTTCTGTGAAGTCTTTCTCCACCTGAATGACTACAGTAATGGTAAACTGAGTGATCAGAACTGTCAGTGCTTGTGCTTCTAGCTGTGTGTACCATTCACTGTGTATTTTCTCCTTCAGATTAGATAATACTAAACTTTTTGCATATTTCATCATTGTAGTTTGCTAACCGTGCAATCAGATTTGTGAAGCTTTGGAGTCATAGAAGAGTAGTCATGCATCGTTATAATCTGAAAACAAATAGAATAGAAGAGTTCTTTTGTTCACTGAATATTGGATCGAATATTCAAATAGCATATAAACATTTTAAATAATAGTGAACACTTGGCAGTGTAATTGGGTGCAAAGCCCAACATAATTGGGGTACTGAGGCTGGCTGGTCCCATGGATTTGTTTCTTACAGCTTCCTAATTTTACAAAACAACTCTGAGAAAACATTAAGAGCAATTTAGTTTGAAACTATGAAAACAGGGAGTTTGCAGTTTACGTGCAACCCCTGCCTTTTGTAAGATACTCTACCACTCTGCAACCTTGGAGGGGAATTTTTCTAACTCCCTTTTCTTCAAGCTAGTAATTGATAGTTTGTCTCAGATATGTGCACATCCCATTTAGTCAGGCAGTCCTTATCTGTGCACTTGTTGAACATGTTGCAGTGAAATAACTAATTAACAGTGTATTCTGTAGAGAATTGTGTGCCACTTTTTAAGCGGGTCACAGAGTACATATTCTGAGAAGCACATATCCTACTTTCCTGAGTGATTTCAAAAGGCACACAGGACAGGTCTTTCAGAGTTATTTAGGGTTTTAACATACACGTGGTCACATTGTGAAAGCACCTAAGTGGGATGTGTGCCTGGCTGCCATTTAAGTCAGTGGAGTGCAGGTACCCCACCTGCTGAGATTCTTCAGCATCTGCATCTTAATTGCCTCTTAAAACCTACTCCTACCATCCTACCCAAGTCACTTTTGAAAATGAAAGACAGATACCTGTGAAAATTCTACCTATACTGCACTGTGAAGTGAGCCCATTTCCAAGAGGACATAGGCAAAAGTATTAATTGTTTCAAATACTCCAGTTATTACCATTTCTTTGAACAGAATCTTTACCGTTTACCATGTACACATGCAAGAACAAGGTTATTTCTTTTAATGTTGATTGTTAATATAAAATGAAGAAACAGAGTTTTACATGTTCAGTGATTTTGCTGTATAGTCATGGATAAATATGGGTGTATTGTCTAGCAGCATTTAATGAAGATCTAGTAGTCATTAGTTCTTGAAGGATGTGTACCATGGTCGTAGTGATCCAGCAGTGTATGCTGCCATTATGCTAATTTTGGGACATACTTTGAGGCTATATGCCTGTCTATCAGTAGGTTCTTTATATGCAGGACCAGTTTTTGTCCAATGTGGTCAAGTATGGTAAGGCTGAGCCTCTGCTGAAATTGCCTTTTAAGTCGTGTAGGTTATTCCGTAAGTCCACTTTCTCTGTGAAGCCCATCATATTGGTATTTCTAAACCATCAATTATCAGAGCAGTAAATTAGACAAACTCTGCCGATGCCTAGGTAATGCTACCCTTTTTCTTTTTTGGTCAAAATTGCTTTATGCCTTCCTGTGCAAATACCATTTGTGGAGCATAAAAATGAATGGGATGGCACCACAGAGGGTTAAAAAAAAAAAAAAAAAAAAAGCCAGTCCATGGGGAAAATATCCTGGAAGAGGGAGGGCTGTAGTCACAAACTGTCTTGGATGCTGTAGAAAACTCTGGATCTGAAGCCCAACCCGTGCTGATGTGTGGAGCCAACTCCAAGAATGCTCTCCCTCTCCTTCCTTCCCCAACTGAGCACATTGACGCTTGGGAGAAATGAAGCCAGAGCTAAACTTTTGAATCACATTCCTGTCTCTACTTAGCAAACATTTATGCTGAATTGTTTGCACATTTCTGTGTAATCCAGCCTAATATTTCATCTGAGCAGCCTTCCTGAGCTGAATCAGGAATAGCATATTCAGTAACTGACAATAGATGCTTAAATCTGGAGTTTTTTCACCTGTCTAAAGTTATTGGCTACAAACTCTGTATTCAGAAGTTGCAAGATACAAAGCAGCAGCCAGAAAATAGTCTGTGTGTTAGCAGAGAAGGGATAGCTGATGCTAAAATTCTTAACGATTTTTGATACAGTGAAAGAGACCTCTAATATTCAAATGGGATTGTAAGGTTGAATAATAAAAGCAAGGCATTGTTTCCCCTTCAGTCTCTTTCGTCAATAGTAGGTAAAGATGCAGGAATTTCCTTACTGGCAATGAGTAGTCTCTACTCTGTAGGTTACATGAGCCTGTTGTCTGTCACCACCCTGCAGAATAAACCAGGTCTTTTTGACACACAGAATGTGATGGTGCAAGAAGTAATGGATTAGGTCAGTGATAGAGAGCACTAAACCACTCCAATCTGCCACCTCATATGCTTGAAATGATATGCATATGCTTGTTGGGTGGCCTGTTTTGTGGACAAGGAATTGGTTGGATGGTTGCATCCAGAGGGTAGTGGTCAATGGCTCAATGTCCAGGTGGAGATCAGTGATGCAGTGGTGTCCCTCAGGGGTCCATATTGGGACCAGGACTGTTTAATCTCTCATCAATGACACAGACAGTGGGATCGAGTGCACCCTCAGCAAGTTTGCAGATGACACCGAGCTGACTGGTGTGGTTGACACCCCTGAGGGACAGGATGCCATCCAAAGGGACCTGGACAAGTTCAAGGAACAGGCCCATGTGAACCTCATGAGGTTCAACAAGGCCAAGTGCAGGGTCCTGCATCTGGGTTGGGGCAACCCCCGGTATCAGTACAGGCTGGGGGATGAGGGGAGCAAGAGTAGCCCTGCTGAAGAGCTGGACATGGGCCGGCAATGTGCACTTGCAGCCCAGAAGGCCAACTGTGTCCTGGGCTGCACCCAAAGTAGCGTGGCCAGCAAGTTGAAGGAGGGGATTCTGCCTCTCTGCTCCGCTGTGGTGAGACCCCCCTGCAGTGCTGCGTCCAGCTCTGGAGCCCTCAGCATGTCAGGAAAGACATGGGCCTGTTGGAGTGGGTCCAGAGGAGGCCTCAGAAATGCTCAGAGGGATGGAACAGCTCTGCTGTGAGGACAGGCTGAGAGAGCAGTTGTTGTTCAGCCTGGAGAAGAGAAGGCTCCAGGGAGACCTTACTGCAGCCTGCCAGTACTTAAAGGGGGCCTACAGGAAAGATGGGGACAGACTTTTTAGCAGGACCTGTTGCCATAGGGCAAGGGGTAATGGTTTTAAATTAAAAAGAAGGCAGATTTAGACTAGATATAAGGAAGAAATGTTTCACACTGAGGGTCGTGAAACCCTGTCCCAGGTTGCCCAGAGAGGTGGTAGATGTCCCATCCCTGGAAACATTCAAGGTCAGGTTGGACGGGGCTCTGAGCAACCTGCTCTGGTTGAAGATGTCCCTGCTCACTGCAGGGGGGTTGGACTAGATGACCTTTAAAGGTCCCTTCCAACCCAAAGATTCTATGAAATATCTTGAAAGATAATTTGTTACCCCCAAGCTTTATGCTGGGTCAGATGTTGTCTATTGATGTAGTGCTAATTCTCTACTAACTTTGTAAATTGCCATTCTGTGGCCTTGCTACAGGAAGAATCGGTATAAAGCAGGTTAGATTATATATTCTGTGCTCTGATTAATGCAGTAGAACTACACTTGTATGTTCAAGCCAAATTCAGACCAAATCTGTATTGCCAAGTGGTCTAGGAGGTATACAGACCTGTTTCAAAATAATATGAGACCTTGTAATTAATGAATAAATCATTGTTATGAAGAGAAATGCTTTTACTGAAAAAAATATAGGTAATAGTGCTATATGAAAGCTCCTTGTTGCTAGCCACTGGCAAAAAAAAATGCAGAAATAACTGAGTGACTAAAAAGAATCAAACAGACTGTGAGTATGGATCCATAAATTATCATTTGTATTATCATAAAAACTCATTTAAATTTCAGAATATTTTAAAAAACAGTAGTCACTCTTTGATTGCCTTTTTTTTTTTTTTTTTTTTAGTGTTCAGAATAAATAAAAGGAAATTAACTTATGGGTTGAGACATGAGACACATTCCAGCTGCAAGGGCAATTAAAATGCTGGATACCAAAGAGTGAGATGTTGATGAAGAGAGACTTTGAAAGGCTGATAGCATCTATTAATGAAAATTCTCAGAGGCAAAAGATTTGTTTGCTCAGGTAGTTTGAGAAACAGAAAGTGTAGATAAAGGTTAGGGAGAGGAATAAATATTTTTCTAACATGATTGACTGAAGGTCAGATAGAAAGAATAATTTTACTATGTTTGAGGACAATTCAACTAGCATAATTTTTTTTGAAGACATTTATCTGAGGTGAATCCAGTGTTTCTTTTGTGATGAATATGTATTTAAATTCATAGTCTGATTACCATAATCTCCTGTGATTGTTTCTTCAGAGGAATAATATTTATCATTTTTTGGACTCAGCAGTTCCAGACATGTTTTTGAGTGAAGGCAGTCAGCAACACTTTTGCATGCTCATGCTAAAAATCCTATGCATATCCTGGCAAAGAATTAACTTGTGTTATCACTAATTTTAAGTTTGCAGCATACATTGCAATTACATTTTTAGCTCTTTAGATGAATACAGTGATATGTGAGGCTAAGTTTCAGCTATTTTCAAATCCTCTGCTGTTGATAGTGGGTAGGGTTCCTTTTTGCAGAACATTTACTGTCTATAACAGAATAAATGCACTAATATTCTCTTTTGGCAAAAAAAAAATATTTAAGCTTAAAAAAGAACTCATTTTTATTTCCTTTCTCAGGTGATAATTCCACACAATACTTTCCTTTTTAAGTCTATTTGTAATTGTATCACAATTGTGCAACTTCACCTGAAATAATAAATAATGCTTTCCAGCAGTATCCCAGGTCACGGGGGGCTAGGTAGCTTTTCAGTTTACTCTAGCAAATAAGATACAAGGAAACTGTATTCTGAGATACCATATTGATGTTTTTACTATATAATTTCAGTGGCTAGTGTGTTTGGAGGCAGTATAGGAATCTTTTAAAGTATATCTTCAACTATGTTACAGCTTGAAATAAAAATAAATCTAGATGTGAACCAGGAGAACCTGAATTTCAAAATTGGCTCTATTACTAATTCTCTGTATGGGATAGGCCAAATCTTTTTTTTTTTTTTGTTCTATGTCAAATTTATTATTTGTCTGTTTCATATGGGAATGTTGACAATAAATCTGTCAATTTGCAGTGCTTTGAGCGTTATTTAGCATTGTCATTAACATTGTTAATGTTTTTCTAAGAGTTTTCTGAAAAGTGGATGACACAAAAACATCTTGTGGGAAGTGCACTGCTTTGTGTTAAGTGTAGACCGCTCTGGGAGATACAGGCCCAGGTGTGATGTACTTCGGAAACAATGAAGCTGGGCTAAAATGTGTCATTAAGGCAGAGACACATCAGGAGTTTTGAAGAGAGGAGGGAAATCCATATAGCCGTATCAATGCCAGTGGGAAGGCCAGCGTTAGCGTTCTACACAGGAGCAGATCTTTCGTTTCTGAAATAAAGCGTTCATTGCACCACCTTGCTCAGACCAGCCACAGTCAAGCCTTGAGAAAGGTAGTTCAACAGCTTGGCTCATCACTGAGAAGCAGCCCCCTGTTGCGTTACATATCAGGTGGTTTTTCATTTTCTGTTTTTCTCCAAGGCATATTTTGGGCCAAATATATCTCCTCGAAGTCAGCATTGTCAACAAAAAGATGAGTTTAATTCACCACATCTTGCAACATTGGCACATGCTCTGGTTTTGGTTCTTGTAAGATTTTCCTTTGAGAACTGGCTTCATGTGGAATGTGCTACAGTTGTTTTGCAGACAAGTTAGGTTTTCTTTTCCAGCCTGATAATTGCTAACTCTGTGATTCCTAATTAGAATCTTTTTGCTGAGATAAATATGTAAACAAAATTAGATATGTATTTTTAACGTGCAGTAATGAGCCGTATCAGCTGAGTGCTAGTCAACACATTGGGATTTTTGTTCTCTTTTAGTTTCTCAATTGCAGGTAAAAGTTGTGAGTGATACCTACATGATGATGCCTTACAGAACTTCATGCCTGTGTTTTCTTCCATTGATTTCCATGTATGTTGCCAAAACAGAAAAATTACACAGCATCTCTCTGTCTAGACTATGAAGAGAACTTAAAAGACCGTCGTCCAAATGTGCCTCAAGTTAAGGACAGACCTATGCCAAAGTATCTTACTTAGGCCTCGCTATGGTCAACTTGATGGCATCTGACATCAAGAGGGTTATGGTTGAGATATTTTCTGTCCATGGTGGCCAGATCTGGTTTCCTCAGTAAGCAATGCACAGGAGTAATGAAAAAACCCAACTTTGATGGTCTGAAAGACCCAAAGAAACTTCTGTTCTGATTGTATCATTCAGAGGCTTTTCAGCTGAAGGCTGGTCTGTTGCAAGGAGCAGACAGCTTGGTGCAGACTCATTCTAGCTTGCACCATACAAGAGGCAGTAAGTGAGTATGCAAAGTAGTGTAGTCATGGGATAGAAGTGCTCAAAGGTGAACAGAAGGGAAAGAAGCCACTACAGAAGTCTACATCTAGGCAAGACTATCGTGTTAGCATCCCCATACCAGTAGGGTGCAGGACTGTACTCAGCAAATGGTTTATTTTGAATTTGCTAATGTCACTTGGAGCGTGTCCTTCCTGGAGAATTCAGGGAAATTGGTGTTGGGCAGGAATATCATTGGAACTGAACTCCCTAGATTTGCATCCCACTGTGTGTGTGACAGTACTGTGCTTACTGCGTGGGTTTAGATTTTTGGCTCTGCTGGACAGAGACAAAGCCGTGGACTAAGTGTAGAGCTTGACAGATGAAATCTCTCTGTACTTAAGCAGTTTATTTTTTTTATTCATATCTCCTAAAGCTTGGAAATTAATAATTTTTAATGCTACTGTAGTTTTACCATTTTTACATTTGCATGTAAAAAGTTTTCCTTTTGGGAGGGCTGTCCACTACCCCTAGGCCCATGTCTCCCACATCTCAGCATCCTTTGGTGACAGAATGCCCTGACCACTACCTCTGTCAGCTTTCTGATAGCATCAGTATCAAGAATTCTTAGTAGTAAGTACACAGAGGGATACCCTACAGCCCTGCCCACTGGACAACACAATGCTCTTCACTTTCTGTCACTTCTCAAAATACATTATTCCATTCTCTGATTTTCTGTGCTAGTTCTTCTGCCTTCTCTGCACAATTGTTTACCTGTGCTATTTTCTTCAAGCAGAACATACTCTGGTTTTAGTGTGTTCCCATCTCATCTGTTTTCTGTTAACGTGTCTGCATCCAGCATCACAGAATCATAGAGTACCAGGTTGGAATGCACCTCAAGGATCACCTGGTCCAACCTTTCTTGGCAAAAGCACAGCGTAGACCTGATGACCCAGCACCCTGTCCAGCCACATCTTGAAAGTATCCAATATTGAGGATATCCACCACTTCCCTGGGGAGATTATTCCAAGGGCTGATTGTTCTCATTGTGAAAAACTTTCCTCTTGAGTACAGTCGGAATCTCCGCAGGAGTAACTTGTACCCATTACCCCTCATCTGTTCCATGTGACCCCTTGTAAAAAGGGAGTCTCCATCTTCTTTGTAGCCACCCTTCAAGTACTGGAACATGGTGATAAGCCTTTTCCCAAGGCTGAACAGACCCAGTTCTCTCACCCGTTCCTCATACGGCAGGCTTCCCAGGCCTCTGATCGTCTTTGTGGCCCTTCTCTGGCCTGTCCACATCTATTTTGCATAGTGGAGACCAAAACTGAACACAATATTCCAGGGGTGGCCTGACAAGCACTGAGTATGGGGAAGCTAACACCATAGCCTTGTCCAGAAGTAGCCTTCTGTAGCAGTCTCTTGCTCCACCTACTTCCCTTACCTTTTAAAAAGGATGAACTGGTTTTGTACTTCCAGGAGAGCGTTCTTGAAAACCTCCCAGCATTCACTAGGTTCTTTATCCTCCATGGAAGCTTCCCATGGAATCCCTCCCAACTGAGCTCTGAGCGAGCTGAAGTTTGTTCTTCTAAAATCTAAAACCTTTGTCTTAGTCATAACCTTCAGCGTGCTCAGCAGGATCCCAAACTCCACACTATTGTGATCACTGCAGCCAAGGCTATCACTAACCGAGATACTACAAAGGAGGTTTTCTTGATTTGTCACTAGCAAGCCCAGCAGCGCCTCATTCCTGCTTGGCACACCTGACATTTGCATGAGGAAGCAGTCCTCTGCATTCCAGGAACTTGGTGGATGACATGTGAGCTGCTGTATTTGCTTCCCACAAACATCTGGATAGTTGAAGTCACTCGTAAGAACCAGGTTCTGTTGACCCAAAGCTTGCTTAAGTGACCCAAATATTGCTTTGTTGGCCTTATTGTCTTGGTTTGGAGGTCGGTAGCAGGTGCAAGACCTACTGCAAGATCCCCCTTGGAGATGACCCCTGTGATATTGACTCAGAGACATTTTATAGAGCTTCCACAATCACCATAGTTGACTTCTATACATTCAAGGTTCTCCTTAACATAGAGTGTGGCTCCTCCTCCTCTTCTTCCCTGCCCGTCTTTACAAAACAGCCTATAGCCATCCATCGTGATCCTCCAGTCATGTGAGTTGTCCCACTATGTTTCAGTTATTCCTATGATATTCAAACTGGGCATGGAGCTCCAGTTCCTCCTGTTTGTTCCCCAGGCAGCATGCATGGGTATACATACGCTTGAGGTAGTTAGTCCTCTGGTTCTTCATCTGTAATCTCAATTATAACTGCTCAATTATTATTCCCTTGGAAATATTTAAATAAAGATTTGCATAGCAAAGCTAAAACTTAGAACACAGATCTTTTCATAAATTTTGTATCATATTGTTGTATTGAGGTAAACCTATCTATCCTATAGCAGGAGACTTTCCCACATCATTGTGAAAGTCATATGTAAAAGTCACCTTATGGAGGTGACAGCATTGCTTACAGCATCCTTATGTCTGCCCTTGGATATTGTACACTCTGGTTTCTTACTACATTGCTCTCATTTTACACTGGCACAGCTTCATTCAAAAACACTGGAGTTGCACTGACCTAAAACTTGAGTAAAATGAGAGGTGAGTTAGATGCAAAGTTGTTACAAAAGAACAGATCAAGGTGAAATGCATTCAGAAAGAGCCATTCAAAAAAAAAAAAAAAAAAAAAAGTCTTGCTTTCAGCAGATCTGAATTCCTGCATGTTTAGCTGTATCCCATCCAGAGCAAATGCAGACCAGACTGTTACTGTAAATCCTCCTTTAGAGCCAGGCACATTCACACAGCCAAGCTGACATACCTGTTTGTGTCGATTTCTCTGTTTATGGATGACAGGTTGCAATAATGTAATATATGTACAGGGGCAAGTAGAAGTTTACTGAATTGAACAAGCAGAAGGAAAAAATGACATTAGAGTGTGTTTGCTTCTTGGTCTAGAAGGTTGTTTGCTACTGGAATAGTGGAGTGTAGCACTTTAGATGCTTATTACCAGATAGAAGTGATCAGATCAAAACCAGATGGAATGTAGTTATTCTACTTTTATTTATTAATTTGAATTTACATGTGTTAGATGGAAAGAGCACTCCAGCACAGTAGTCATTTGCTGCATCTCTTACTGGTGACTAATTTAGTAGCTTGTTCCTTGCTTCTTTCCCTACTATAAAATGGTTAAGCAGACATAGGTTATGCAAAGCATACTTGCCTAACTGACATGTTTGGATTTTGAATTATGTGGTTTGGGTTGGCTAGTTGGTTTTTGCTCACACCTGACATGTTGATCTGTTTGCTTTTAAATTAGTGCTAGGCTCAGTGCCAAACACACAGAATATCCAAGTATATATCAACTTACAGACCTCTGGTACACTTGAAATGTAAGCTGGCATCATATAATTTGTATTTGTCATGTGGAATCACTTGCCTTGATGGCCTTCTTTCTGGTGAATGTATTGTGCCCTTGTCAAACACAGCTCCACGCTTAAATATCTGAAGTTCACTCACAGGCCAGAATCCTAGTTCTTCATATCATGTCCCAGATACATAGTTCAAAACACAAGTATTCCGATCAGAGCTGTTGTTCATTCAGCTGGCACAAGCAATGCTGCATGCCAGGAAAATATACCCCTGAAAGATCTTTGGTACTCAGCAAGGCAAAAGAAAGAGGGTCTGCAAGCAAATGCTCTTTCATTCCTAATAGGAGGCTAAGGTCCAAGATCTCATTAGGAATGTTCAGGAAAAGAGTGATTTACATAAGTGGGTAATTTTTTTTCAGTAAGTGTTTCGGTGCTGTTTGCGAGGGCTCATGTGATGCTACAAATGTTCCAGTGTGGTCGTTTACTCATGACACGTTAACAATTGCTGTTATTTAAACAAGTAAGTTCAATGATGTAGTACATAGAATTTAATCTAGAATTTCTGAGCAAACTGCTCAGATGAATTTTGCTTATGTGGATGTGAGAAAAATTTCATAAGCTTTCATATATGCAAAAGAGTGAAATGTCCTCTTCACTTGTGTTAGTAGGGTCAGTTGAGAGATGCTTGTATCAAAGGAATGACCTGAAGGACCACGATGCAGGCTTTGCTTCCCTGGCAGAAGTGTGAAGATACTGGGTGAATTTGTGTCTTAGTCCAGCCACAGGGAGGACTGCCTAGAATGTAATTCTGTCTGGGTTGTTTAAAGTACAGAGATCGCATTGCAACAAGTAATATCCTCCCTGCTTTAAGGGAAATTTATATTGAATATTTTCCCTCTTTGCAACCTTCAGTCAGCAAAACTCAGAATACTTGCTTCAGCTCACTCAGTAGTAAGCTGGGCACTTGTTTTGTTCTAGTTTTATTACTATAGTTGCCTCCAGCCCAATCATTTTGCAGACTGTTTAGATGAGGGTTAGCTCTTTCAAATCACCGGTATTTTAAGAATAAGCCAGACAATGATACATTTGAATATTAAGGCCAGGGTTGTCTAAGTTTTTAGTAGGTGCAGATTAGATTGATTTGTGTGATTGCGTTCAAAGATCACAGGAGTAACCCCTTTCCAGAACATGGCTAAAAGGGACCAAAATGTAAGGTAGGTCTGTTACATGGCCTGGCAAGGATGGGCATCGCCATCCCAGGCACATTTGTCAGTCAGTAATGCCAACACGTTAATAACGTCGTGCAGTGAAGGGATGTGGTGCCATCAGACGAGCTGGCCTCAGAAGCAGTGCTTCCAGAAAAATGTATGCCTTCCATCCTGCTGCTTTTCCACGTCCAAGGTATAACTAAGAAAAAAGAGGCTGAAAGATCAGATTGGGATCTGAATGAATTTTTCCTGTTGTCTGTATTTGTGTTAATGACTGTAGAATGAACAGCCTCTGAATTTTACTAATAGTATTATGAACCTGTTCTGGGATGATCTCATTGCTGTAATCTTCTAGGAGGATGTCAGTTTTTCTTGTCTTATTGAATATGTTTTGTCTTTGTCGGTTGAAGTCGTATAAACCAGCGCCAGTATTAATGAAAGCCTTTCCTGCATGGCTTCTTCACAGACATGTGGTGAATTATCAGTCCTTTAGTCTTTCGGGATAGATCTGATGTGGACCATAGAAGAACCAAAATAGAGATAGTTGCCATGGCTGGCTGCTTTCCTTTAGGGTGAACGAGATGAGAGGCACCCGTGAGAGTTCAGCACCTCCCGGGTGCTCAGGGGCAAGCATCTCTTGTGAGGCATTCACCCGGCGTGTTACGGGAGGGAAGGGAATGGAGAAGCTCCGTGTACAGGTCTGGCCACTGACATGCACAAAATAAGGAAAAAAAATTCCCCCATTTGCTATCCAGGCAGTACCCCCGAACTGTCACAGCTTGCATTGTTACGCTAAGGAGAAAGAAAAGTTCACATTTGAAGAATGTCCTTTTATTTAAACAGTCACACCGCTTATGTACCAGCTCCCTTAATGGTAAAGTACAGCTGGAGCCTGGAGCACGTTTACAGAAATACCACGTAGTGGGTAACGATGTACAATGTAGTAAACGGCTCCAAAAGCGGTAGGCATGGAGAGAGATCGGAGGTTGGGAACGGCGGCCATGTCGTCGTGAAGATGCGAGTGTGCCGCCTTCCTAAAAGCAGGAGGTTTGAACCACGCTTCAGTAAGGCCAGGGGAGCGGGCTGGGGTCATCGTTGGGCTGGCCTAAGGAGCCGCCACAGGAATGGCAAACACACATCTCGGAGTGAGGACAGGAGAGGGCCCACGAGGGGCGAGCTGGCACAGCGCAGACGGCGGCCGCGGGGAGGATTTCAAGAACTGACAAGAGGAAGTGAAGAGGACTGTGACTGCAAAGGCTCGGTGTGACGAGGAGAAACAGGAGGTAGAGAAGACAGAAATAATGAAGCTTTGGAACTTTTTCACATTAAGATTACTATAGTTGTATTTTCATGCACAGGAGAAAGGCCGCTGAGTAACCTTGCTCTGTCCTGAAATGGTAACCGCTAATACACACGCATGCAAAAACACACATGCTCACACCCACACAAACATGCAATTGCACAAAATTAGGAAAATTGCCCAGCTTTCTTCTTAGATATTCAAGGTTTGACAAAGCGAGCTCTCACTCAGTGTTAACTGAAACCAGCTGCATGGCAGTCAACTGATGGCATCTGCTTTCCAGCATGTTCATTTTCACTTATTTCCTTGAGACAATTTGTAAATTTTGTATATGTTATTAACAAAAAATGGAGCTATAGATTATTTTTTTAAGTGTCATGTTTTTTATAATGTGTGGAACCGTTCCGCTCAATTTGGAGTGAAAAAATAGACTTACAGACTCTTTTCTATTGTTTACAGAAAGCTCAAGGTTCATACTTAGACATTATATGAATGATGAAACAAAGTTGTAAATACTCATTACTTAGTGGAATCATATTTTTTTAAAAGCGCATCTTCGTACACAAAGCATTCGTAAATCCCCATTAGTGGTATTTATGTTCCTACATCAAAATTCCTCATTTGCAGCCAAGTAAATATCTTGGGCTTAGATCTTCCTCCTACATGTAATGGAATCACAGCGCTGTCACAGACATCACAGCCATTTTTGTAAAATATGATGTTAAGGAAGACTGAGTTCATTGTACTATACATATGTAAATGCCTCCTTTTCAATAGTCTCGGGGGAAAGAAGGTGCCAGAAAGAATTCCCAACCAGCGTACATGCTAATTGTCACCACCTTTCATGGGATAGTGAAGTGCATTCATACAGAGAAAAGCATTAAGAATCAAGGAGGCTGCACAGGGAAAGTGAGGGCATTTGAGTGAGACTTAAGGAAGTCACATGGTAAATTATAATAATCTAACTGCAATCTAGAAAATCACACTCTTTCCTTGTTTGTGTCTGTAATGAGGTAATGATGCAGCTCCTCCGGCTTCACACAGCCACTACAGATTTACTGCGGGCTGCGGAAGATCAGACTGCAGCGCAAGTTCGTTGTTACCAGCGTACCCCTACAATGATGACCGAGTTTGAATTATACCAGTTGCTATTCTGAACATGTTGTGCCCCTGTAGCTCAAACTCCTTTGAGGTTCAAAAGCACAGGGGACTGGTTATGACAGAGCACAACTGATTGATTGTTGATCCTATATGTTTATGTGTTTGTGTGTGTGAAGATACTCTGAGCTTCTCAAGTCCGGCTGTGGATAAGAAATCCACAGTACAACTAAATGATTGGACTGAAAGTTTTGCAAATAAATTATCTGGACAGAAACATAGCTCACATGGATGCTTCTCTTAAAGAAACTCCACTGGAAACCTCTGTGTGTGCTTGAAGTAGATGAACTCTGTCTTTTATTGGCATCTGCCCGGATTTGAAACAATTAGAACTATGCAAAAGTTTTAATTTTCTGTATCAAAGCAGGTAATTCACCAAGTGTCCAGCCATATACTGTAATAAAGGGATGCAAATCAACGTCTGATGACTCCTACACAGCATAACTTGAAGGAGATTACTGTTCCCAGTTC
Organism: Phaethon aethereus; assembly: GCF_964289735.1. NCBI lineage: Eukaryota > Metazoa > Chordata > Aves > Phaethontiformes > Phaethontidae > Phaethon > Phaethon aethereus. The sequence continues at coordinate 6,586,694 of NC_138586.1, read as the reverse complement.
CACCTTTCACTTAGGGACTTGACTTGAGTTCTGTCTGCCACCAAGGCATGGCTGTTCACAAGAAGTGAAATGCTGTTTGCTTGTATAATTTCCCACTGTGCAGCCTTTGGTCATTCTGTGCTGCTTCTCTCCTCTGTTGAGGCTGCTAAATGAGTTGGTATTACCTTAATGAAAGCATTGAAAGTGTGGTTAATGCTGCTAGACTCCATACTTAAAAAGATTTTTTGAAGTCAAAGTGAATATCAGTAAAATATTCTCCTGCGGATCGTGGCTCCAATAACCTGTACAATGACTTAATTGGCATTCTTGTGCAGTGCTTGGATCTTTGCCAGTTAATGACCCATTGCTGCAGTCTGCACAGGCAAATTACCCCTGCTGTCCGGCTCTTCAAGCTGATGGACTTTTGCCCAAGTACTGGCTGCAGGCTCCTATTCTCAGCTGGCACAGACCCCAGCACGACCATAAACATCCCTGAGAGGATCATAATATGATATATTGGACAGATTCTGATATGCCTTGCAGTAATGTACCACCAAGCAATTCTGCTGAAGTCGGTGACTTTGGCAGTGGCATAGTGGAAAGAATAAACCGGTCCCTACAATGTTGCTTTCTCAAGTAATGAAGAAGTTGCAGGCTGTTAACTAGTCTGTGTCCCTTTAGGTGATGCAAGTTTTTGTGAACCCTTTGTCAAACATTCAAAATAGTTTTTCTTTGTTACTCTGTTTTTAAATGGTTGCATTGTCTCTTTCCTCTACAGGATTTTCCATTCTTCAGGCAATTATGGAAGCAGCGGTACAGAACAACTGGCAAGTGACAGCCAGATCTGTAGGAAGCATAAAGGATGTTCAAGAGTTCAGAAGAATTATAGAGGAGATGGACAGACGTCAAGAAAAAAGATACTTAATTGACTGTGAAGTAGACAGAATCAACACCATTTTGGAACAGGTATATGCTTTTTAGAAATTATGATCTCTCTGTGAGAGACATCGTTAATGTTTCCAGAACTGTCTATTTCTAGAAATTAATTAAATATCCATTGAGATGCTAGTCCCATCAACTGGACAGGTACCTAGTAAAATTAAAATGCCTCAGTGATGCTTATAGCTGGTGGCAGCACTTACATGTAACCTGCCAGGAAATGTCTCTGTGATTTTTTTTTTTTCCCCAAATGTTAATAATGAATTATTTTTAAGTAAGTTAAGAACCTAAAACCTCGTCTCTCAGAGTAACATTACTGGCATCAGGGCTACTTACAGGGATTGCAAGACAGGTGCAGTTTAAGTGGAACATGAAACAAGAAATAAAAAGCCAGTGAAGGAGCTTTGAATCATCCTAAAGAATTCCCAAATGGAAATATTGCTAATGAAAAATTCAGCTGGTAGTCCACACGGCTCATTCCCATGTTTTGGTACATAATGCCCTTCCTTCTGCACAGCCAGTGCTGTTGACAGGCTTAAATTGTGGGTGATAGAGTCCAAACACCTTTATTGGGGAAGATGCACTTTTGGGTGCTGCTATTCCATGGCCTTCCCAGTGTTTGCTTTGCCCCAGAGGAATGGCCATACCCCCCGGCCATATCCCGGGGTGCTACCCAAGCTATGCTGTGCAGTGTGCTTGAAGAGGTGTAGTAACAGATACACATCGCAGGGAGCGGAAGCAGGACAGGTCCCTGATGCCTGGGCTCACAGCAAAGCTGGGGTTGGTATGGAACCAAATCCGTGCTGCTTGTTTATTCATAGGCATGTGGGAATTCACTTACCTTAAGACTGAAAAACCCTCTGATAATTGCCGCTTCTTAAATTTAACTGTGGGTTAATGTGTGGAATAGATCAAAACTAACATTTGCATTTCAAGAAGCATTAGCATATCTCTTAGACATGTTGTATTGTAAACTAATATCAAACTGACCTCACTGCCATAAACCCCAGGAAACACAAAACCTACGTGCACTGAGTTCCTTCGCAAAATACTCCCTTCCTGTCAAGTCTGGAGGTGTATCACTGAGGGCCAGTCTGCAGGGACTGCATCGCTGTGGTCATGGCCAGGTCCCATAGCTGCTGGTTACAGAAGGCAACGGGGAGGAAAGGGATGCTCAAGAAAACATAGCACAAGCAGATGCAGGTCTGTAACTCTGACAGCTAGTGCGGTTGTGATCCTAATACATAGCATTGCATTTTACTCTGTATTTTTAGTCAATGTGGTGAGTGGTCTCTTTAGGGAAATTCATACAGCAAAGTGTAAAAAACTTTTCCTTTCATTTGTTCATGTTCTTGCAAAAGAGACAAAACACCATACCCACAGCCCACTCTTCTGAAAAATGATGTAGGAGAGTGCTCCCAAGCCAAGCTTAAATAGCTCTTTGGGCCCACTCTCAGCTGGGGAGCAGGCCTTTTGTTTGCTCTTTCTGACTCTGTTTACATTTTGTTCTCTCTTATGTTCTTCTTATATTGTGCAAGTGAGAGAAAAAAAATGAAACCGTTCCAGTGCCTAAAATGAAAGCTATATACCAAGCAAACCATATAGCAAAAAAATGGTGAACTCTTTTCTTCTGCAAACATTCTAAATTCAAACCTAGTGAAGTTGTAATTTTATTAAATATTTGATTCAGCTTTCTATCAATGTGATTAGCATCTGTGTAACTATAAAGATTTGCCACTAGGGCCTCCAGGTTTCCCCAACTCTACTCTACTTCGTACAGTGCTCACACTTTTGCACAATTAGAGCCTTTCTGTGGTCATTATTGTACTGTATATAGCCCATCTCTCTACTGTTAAATGACTCTTCTTCTGTATTATGCCTATTGCCCATCTTTTGAACTTTAGTTACACAAAATTGTGACATTTCCATGAAATCTTTGTCCTAAATTATCTCAAATATTTCTAAAAGTTCTTAAAATTTTTTTGCAGTTTTTTGGATTTTAGGGCTGTATCAACTAGTTTTAGCCAATCGGTTGAACACTATCCGTCCATTGTTTTGCAACCAAATCCTGCAGATATTTTCACACATAAATACTATGTATAATATGTAGCCCCATTGATGTAATATGACTGTTTTTCTTATTTTACTGAGGGTAATTCATGAGCAAAATAGTTCGAATTTGCAGCATCAAAAATGAGTTTAGAACTTTTTGTTTAGGAAACCAAGCTAGGTAGTAAAGCAAACTAAATGTATCTTCTGAGATAAACACTGTACTACTGATCATGTCTTTTTAGCAGTCTTACTGCTGCACTTTTTTATGAGTATTGTCCCATTTATTTTTCTGAGACCATTCACTTGACAAAGAATTGCCCAAGCAGATCCCAGGCTGGTGCCTCTAATGCTAAAAATATCTTCTGGCAACAATTTCAAGAGGTTTTTTTATCCGATGCTGAAAAGCAATGACTTAAGTTTCTGCAGGGAAAGTCAGTAATGGTGGACCCCAGGTTGATAGCTGAACAATTGCTGAGTTTAGGCTTTTCCATCCATCTCCTCTGCTTACCTTGTTATCTTCTCATAAAGTAGTTTAAAAACTTCACAAGTATGTGTGGTACTTAAATCTAGCCAGCCAGTTTGCTCAAGGGAGTGGTGAGTTGTCTTCTTTATAGCCAACTGTGTTTGCTGATAGCATACCATTGAGGGGAGAGATAACTCTGGATTTGCATATTTCAAATCTAGCGCTTTACTGCAGTTTAGAAAGTCAAATCAGTGCTTTTTGTGGAGTCTGGAAAGTCTGCTCAGCTAAGAGGCAGTAAGATCTGAGCACGTTAACAGCATGCTGACTGCACAACTGCATGAGGCTTTAAAGATCTTTTTCCCAGTGAGAGCAAAGGGAAGCCAAGACTCTCTACCTGTTACGGCAGAGTAGTGATGGACAAACTCTGTCCCCCAGAGGGTTGACATAGGCTGCCTTTCCATCCCTCTCCCTTTTTTGGCCTCCTCAGGAGCACATCTTCAAAGGTCAACCCTCCCATCACCTGCTGGGAGTGATGCTTCCCTCCAGAGAGGGGGTTTACTGTGGTTGCTGTGGGGATGTGTGGCACCTGCCATTTCAGAATGTGAGCACACATTTCAGTGTGGCACCCTGGATTTCAGGAGCTTAACTAGGACTTACTCAAGAACAAAAGTCATAGGAGAAATAAACAGACTGTAAACCAGTAAACAGTCTACACACGTGCTGAGTTTGCTATCAGACTTTAGGGCTCTTGGCCAGGCCATTCAGCAAGCTTGTCAGTTCTCTGCTCCAGAAACCACATGGCTTTGTGTTAGTGCTTGGATTAAATAAGAGTGACCTCTTCTCCTATATTAGGCTGGTCAGTGAGTGCAGTTCTCTTCCTTTGATGCTTTTTTCAACCAGTTCAAACCAGCATATAACTAACTCTCTTCCAAAAGCATAGGCTTATCTAATGACAGTTATGACGTCTGAGCATTTTCTTCAGAGACTTCAGGTCCTGCTGGAATATTCTGTACCTTCCTCCAGTGACATACAAACATGTGAGTTAGTGACCTTGAGTATTCCATATGCCTTTAGCATCTGGCACATCTGTATGTCCCTATGTTTCCAAGATCTGAAACGTGTTATATGAAGCGTTTCTCTTCTCAGGGCTGACTGGTACCCAGGAAAGGGTCTCTCCCAGCTGTCTTCCCCTCGTAGGTAGGGGAAAGAGGGCATCTCAGTTCCTACTCGGCCTGGGTAACCTGTTTTGTGCCAGGTTTCACTCTCCAGCACATCTGGTTTCATTCCCCTTCCAGAGAATCTTGTGATAGGACCCATATTGTTTCCTAGAGGTGGATACCCTGCCCAAATCACCTCTGGCCCTTTCTTCAGCTGCAGAGTAGGGGGAAGCAGGGAGATTAATAGTCATTCTGTTAAGTTACCATCTATTTGTTCACTTGCCCTATAGTTCTGTAACCATTGAGCATGTGGATCTATATCCCTCCTTGCACAACAAAACTATGTCCAGTTTAATCATCTAGTGGCCTTTCAAGCATACAGATAGCAGCATTTTTGTCATGCCAAATTCATAAGCTCCCCACACTTCTTGTCCCCTGATGCTAAAGTATTCCAGTATTCCTTCACAGATAGATACGAAATTTTGTTCTCATAAACCGAAGAACGTTCTTCTGAGAACTAACAGTAAGCTTTAGCCTGTTCAGCTGTGTATTTAGAGACATGTTATTGAGTCAAGAAATATGTTTTTTTTCGTACTTCCAAGATAACAAGCTGTATTTCAGACTAGAGTGGCTTTGTGTCCATTTAGAAGAAAATCTCCTGGGGGAAAATTAGGAGGAAGAAACTGCATTCAGGATCAAAATGGTGAAACTTTACAAAAGACCTGTTTATTCCAGAGACGGCATGCTTTTATCAACAGGACACTATCTCCAAACGTAATCATAAAGGTTAGGCTCCAAGGCAATATCTGTATTCAGTGGAGGCATCTCACAAAGCAGAAGCAATATTATGGTAGAGAATGCAGTCTCCACATTTTTACAATGACAGTCGCACTGTCAAAGACAACTTGGAGCAAAGCATCCATAGGATTAAGAAGGGTGATCTGATGGAGTGAACTCTGTCCAGTGCAAGCACTGGCTATGACTTGACCTTTGAGTCTGAAATTTTGAGATTAGGAAGATGGTCTGCAGGTTTTCAGTACAGACACAGCTGCATCCCTCTGCAGAGCTGTTCAGGTCTCAGAGGAGCGTGCTCACCGCACAACAGCTTCACGTCTGGGCTGTCATAAGAATAAATACAAAACCGCAGTATTCGGTCGACCAGCAGTCACTAAAAACAACAACAATAAAAATGTAAGTGAAAAAAATCAACACTGCTTCATGGAAGCTTCCTGGTTTATGTGTTTATACATTATAAACGGTCTGATGTGGGTTTGTCTGTATTCTTTGTAGCAATTAAGAATACAAAAACTGCCTATAAACACAGTGGGCTGCTTGAAGGGTAGCTTCAAGCTATGGGTAGCTTCAGCTTCTGCTTTGCTTCTTATGCACCCCTGTGATACCGTATCCTCTGAAGGTCCTGTGCTGTACGGAGCACAGCCTCCAGAGCAGAGTGTGCTGCTGCCGCCTTCTCCAGGGCTTGGTGCCATGGCCGTGCCGCAGCCCGATCTTACCCTCTGTGTGGAGCTGTGTGGAGCAGAGGAGGGGGTTCAGCTGCGGCTCCGAGAGAGTATCTGGTATGTACAGTGTTGTGTAACGTCACTCAGAAACTGGTACAGTTCATTTTTACGTTTCAAATTAACTAGAAACTTAAAATATAGGACATTTCTTCATTAGGTGCCCATGAGTATTGTTGAAACCAAGATCTAAAGCAGAATGAAAGGTCACTTCTTTCCCTTCACATCCAGAGAGTTTCAGCAGCTCACGGGTCCATATGGGCGTGTGGGGAGGAAAGGGGAATTACTTAGGTCAGTCACCCTCGGGACTGTAGCTAGCGGAAGGTAAGTAAAAAATGGGCATATGTCAAAAGCGACAGCTGTATCTGCCTTAAAGGGCCTGCTCCTATCAGCTGTAAAACTAATAAAGGGATGGAGATGGATTGCTAAAGCAGAGAGAAGTAACATCTTGGGTTAATCTGCCCCATCTACAGCACATTTCACACATACCTGAGGAGAGAATTTCTAGCTGGTGAATACTAATGTCTCTCCAAAGCCGTCATCCAGACTTCATAAAGTAAGGCAGACTCCAAATGACAGGAATTTAACTGAGTATTAGTCATCCTGCAGAATGACTGAGGTAATGGCACACAAAGCTTAAAAGTGTTCAAAAGGTATTAAAGCACAGTTTTAAATGTATCTGATCAGTAATAATAATAATTAATACAAAATGTCTCACCGTAAATGTACAAGCTGCTCTATGTAGAATACCACTGCCAAGCAACTCTGGTTTCTTATGCCAGAGGCATATGAACCTGCAGTCACCATTAGAGTTCTTATTTTTCTGTGGTAGTAGCAATTGCTCATTTTATGTTATATGATAATTCGTGGGATATAAATGCACACACATGCATCTGCTTTTGATTTTTTTGAATATTTTTACCATGTTTGTAGTATGCTTTTATGCAGTTGCAGGCATATTTTTACAGCAACTTCTGCATTGCCATTAAACGTACAGAGAACCAAAATCTTTCTCAGTTACGCTGCTGCAAGTATAGAGTCAAACATTATCCTGAACATTATCCTGGAGACAGTATTTAAACTGATACCATTGTGCTCACAGAGAGATTGTATTTGCTTTGAACTTCAGTTAATAGGTGGCTGTAAAAGCACAAATTTGCCGCATAGTTCGCCTTTCTTTGCAGCTTTTCAGTGCACAGAATTTGCGCGCGTGTGTTTGCCCTTAGAAAGCCCTCTGAGGGTCCCAGTCGTTGTTCAGCCTGTGTCCACATCATCTGGGCTGCCTCTGCCACTAATTGTTACCCTTGTGGACAGTCTCCGTAGAAAAGTTGAGCCTGAGGGCTGTTTGAGGTAGCCTCTCTCCTGCACTTTGTGTGCTTTGGAAGCAAATGTACACGCTGATGCTTCTCATGCCATACCTGGGCTGTGGGGAGAAGATTTGGTTTTTTGTTAGCTGTACTGTTATTTTCCAAAAACAACGTTCACAAGAAGTCTTTTAAAAGATACGGAGTGTTTGAGGGCAAGGGAGAGCTGGCTAGAATTTGCACAACGTGATCTCTGGAGTGTTTTTTCCCACCGTATTTGTCCATCTCCCCATCCCTAATAGCTCTGGGAATCTTTTTCACCTCTTCTAAGCCCCTGGCTGATTTTAAAATCCCTCACTCGCACATCTCTTGCAGGTTTTAAAAATCAGTGGTGTATAGAAGCTGCTTTGTTACAGTCCTAGCATTTAATGTGGTTCTTTCTTCTCCATATAAAGGATAAACCCTTTCATCTTTGCGGACATTACCTTAATTTCTGCATCTGTCTCTCAAATAGTTTAATGCTTGAAACTCTGCTTCTAACCAGAGGCTTTCCTTAATTAGTTTCCAAGGCAACTATCTTGGCGACAGTTCAGATGAACCAACTGCAGGGAGAGGAAGGAAACATGCCATCAAAATGAATAGTAATAGCACAATACCACTGTGCAAACAGGCGTTGTACATCACCAGAGACAGCGTGATAGTTCTGGTGTCTCCTAAGTTCATTTACAAGGGAAGAAGTCCTAACTCAGTAAAAGAAAAGCCGCGCAAGAGCATAGGTCTTTTTTTCGCAGCTGACTAAGCCGGGATTAATGGCTTCAGTGCGATAGGACTCACGTATCTGGGAGAGGAAGAGAACCGCTGGTGCTTTTTAGGGCCCCTCATGCACCAAGACATTCCCAGGTACATTTCGGAGAGCACTGTTATGCTACAGTTCAAATAGCATGGTTTTTGGAGCGGGGACTACCCCACTGGGCTTTTTTAGCCCAGATGCTGGCGGTGCAGTATGTAAGATGCTAGCAACTGATAGCTACAGCCTTGCAGGGGCAAGTCCCTACATATGAGGTCCCTAAGTGTGATCCAGAGCTATGGTGCATTTGCTCTGGGCTGCGGATGGGTTTGGATCAGGCCATTATATGGCGAAGTACCATCCCAGTGCAAATCACTCGCTGCTTGTAATTACACGTTCATACAGGATTCCTGTCTCTTATCCCACCTTCATACCAGTGCCATCCCACTGGGTTTTGTGGAGCAGATTAAAGCTACCAGGGGTAGCCTGGGCTAAATTTATAAAGAATCAGGCCCTGTAAGTCATCAACTAAACCTCAAATACAAACTCATCCCACAGCATTCAACCAGTAAGATTGAAAACAGCGTAACAATTTTAGAGGAAGTTAATGTTCCCAGGCTTAAAAAAAGCCCATGTTACTAAATTAAATTTATGTGTGTCACACCATGGGCATATATGTATAGGTATAATGCTATATGTACAACTGGAAGCTTGTTCTTCCAAAATAAAATTATCAACAATATATATAGACCCTTAAAAATAACTTGAGTATCTTCTATCCTGGGAGAACGCATATAAAGAATCAGAAAGGAGAAATATTGCTGTAACTTTATTACCTTATATGAGTAAAACAGCCTCCCCTGCTGCATATACTAAGCCTAGTAAAAAATAAATTAAGTCTTCATAATCTTTTGGTTCATGGTTTATGCACCAAGTTAAATGGGGAATATTGGAGAGTGCTGTTTGTAGTGAAGCAGAATAAACCTTTCACACTCTTTCAAAGCATTGAAAAGAGCAATTGAATGCAGTTATAGTCACAGTAAAATTCCATTTACAATAAAAAGTATAAGAAAGAGTGACCTTGTTTTTCTTAGAGGAGGTTGCACTGAATTTTTTTTTTTCTTAATTTCATAGGGCATTTAAAAAGGAAAGGAAATGCTCAAAAGGGAAAAAAAAAAAGAATGGCTACTATTCAGTACTTTTAAGTCTGCTTGAAGGCAGTGCTCTGCAGTACAGAACCTCTTCCAAAAGATTCTCATGTGAGCACTGGGACTGAATTACTGCGACACTTCTGGGTTATATCCAAATAATAGTTTGAAGTGATCCTGACATGCAGTAATGGTTTATATAAGCAGAATTATGTTTCCAAGGACTCTTGTTCAATTCCAGGGAATAATACTGGGAGGTATGGAGAAACTGGGAAGTCTGTGTGTTTTTAAAACGAAAACTGCAGTTTACCTAATTTCTTCCTCTCTTCCCCCAGTGGATATACATCCTTTTATATTTTGAGCAGCTAACTCTGAAGGAGTTTCGTTTTTCCTGTGGGATATGAGAAGAAGAAATGAGCGTTGTTTATGTTTGTCTGCTATTGCAAGAATGTACTCTGAAGAACGTTCAACATACGATTTCACAGTATTGAAAGCCAAAAGGGACAGTTAGATACCATCTCCTGTGTCACAGCGATTAGGCACACAATGCAAGGATCGCTGAAGAATGGCTTGTTAATGATGTGGATGTGCCTTCAAACTGTATGATAGTGCTGAAGCATTTGTCATTCCTGCAGGGTTGGAAAAGTAAGAATAAATGTAAGATTGCTATTATTAATAGTCTTTGTGAAAGGGGCTTTAGGTGCTGTGAAACTTAGCGAAGGATGCTAGTCTGGAAGTCAGTTCTGATAGTGATAGTCCACCTGATCTGGACTTGTAGGTCTACAGTGAGAGCATCCACAACTTCTGAGAAGCAAGGAGGTAGCGTAAATAAAGATAGCATATGTGAAGTTGGAAATGGGGATGTTATTGTGATGGGACCATGTTACATGGCATAGGAGCTGGTTGCATTGTAGACTGAAGGAAATTTAACCATCAATGTTGCTAGGGCAAGGCAATCAACTCTAGCAGCACAGCCAGGTGCACTTGTTTGCTTAACTTTTCTCAGGTAAGAAGAATTGACTAAGAACTACTGGTGTCTTTTCAAAAGGTGGTTGTGTGTCAGTGAAAAGCATGTGATGGTTACTGAGAAGCTTACTCATCTAAGCAGTTAACATAAATTCCTGCTCTTTCGGGCTCTCTAGAGTATCAGAGCAGAGATAGCAGCGGTACCTATTTGTTCTCAGGTTAGCAAAACCTCTTGTCTCTTCTCAGAGGTGGTGAACTGAGGTTTAAGCAGCAGAAGATGTATTTCCACAGGGCCTTGACTGATGAACAAGACTGGCCTTTGACAGGGTGAGATGCAAGATAAATGAATATTTAAGAATTTATCAGAAGCAGCAGGAAGACAGAATATAAGCAAGGACCTTTCTCTGTGTACCTTTCCTATCAGATAATACAAATTTCAGTTTCCCTGGACTCTCTGAAGATCTGTGTAGAGAAACAGAAGTTGCAGAATCCCAAATACACTACCAAATCAGTTGTCTTCAAAAAAGTTATTCAAGCTTTAATGAAAACAGTACAACTAATTTTTGAACATCATACCAAAAATTTGTGTCTGATCAGAGAACATAATCAAAATCCCTTATGTCATGGTTGCTGACCTTCTGGTAGCGTCTGACCTGAGAAGGATTGTAGCCGAGAAAGAAGGAGGAAGACAGAAAACTGAACCAGAAGATCTAGAAGATGAAACCAGTGAGGAGGGCACCGTAGCATGGTTTATCAGTGTCGAATTAAAGCAATTCTGGCACTCAACACAGAAAGCTTATTGTAATATGAAATTTCCTGTACACGTTTGTTTTTCAGTTGTTTTCTGTGAGATCTGGAGCCTCTATGTGAAATTTCAGGTGAGTTTTGAACTTTTAAGATTTTCACAAAGGCTTGAGAAACTACTGGAACCTCTGTGAAATTACCTTAGATGTAAAATCAGTCCATTATGAATATTTTTCAAGGGTGGATAGTTCTCAAAGAATATACTAGAACTGTACAGACAGTTAAAATATGATCTCCTTCCTAAAATGACCTATGTGTGGAAATCACTGCTGCAGAGTAACATATTTCATTAAGTCATTTACTTCCCATAAATACAACTGCAGAAGTTCCTCCAGAACACAACTGGATTTTTACTTTATTAATCTCACTCAAGAAGCTAAAGAATTCACTAATTAAAAATTTCTACAACACATCTCTTCAAGGAAGCCCTCTGGAAACAAGTATCTTCTCTTGAGAATATCTTGGCAAAATAGGGGCAAGGGTCTTGGCAATTTTGAGTATCCCTTTCATATGCTGTAAAGAATTTTTGTTATGATTGTAACACCCCCCCATATGTGATCTTGTTTTTAGTGAAATAGCTTCAAGTGATGAAGGGTAGCTTAAGTTTTGATTGATTTTGACGTGAAGGTCTTTGTATTGAAGGACATGACTTGTGAAGAGAGATGCAGTCCTGAGATACATAGCACTGTTCTCATCCATCTAAACAGAGGAGATATTTTGATATAAAGAAAATTTTAATTAATGAATTTTATTTGGCTTAAAGAGTAAATAATTGTGATTATGAATTTCAGTTACCAGGGATCGTAAAACTCTTCATCTCAGTGTCCTCCAGGGTCTGATGTTTTGTGGTAGAATATGTCCTTTAACAATAACTGTGCCAACAGATTAGTTAATCTAACAATATTGCTAAGTCACACCAAGGAAAATGAATTTAGGAAAATTGTTTCAGGGCACAGAAAATTCACAGAAAACTTTTTCATCACACTGAAAGAAATTAGGAGAAAGTATCATGCCCTCAGAACCTATGTTGTGGTTTGTAATTTTTTTCCTAAGTAATTTCTAATGTAACCTTTTATGCACAAATGAAATGCATATTCCACTACAGAACCTTCAATCAGTAGATGTCAGATTAGTTATGGGAAGAGAAAGTTTAGCCATATGGAGGGAGAGCGAAGTACAATACAGCTTTCAGATGTTGCATTTAATTACCCTCCAAGGACTAACATGCACAACCGTCATCTATCTGGAGATGGCCTAAAAGTAAAATTTCACTCTTGATGTGACTATCATCAAGGAGAGAAGTAAGGGAGAGAAGGCTCAAGAAGGGGGGCAGAGAGGGAGAAACTTTAATAAAACGCTTCTGAGACATCTCAGATTCCTGCTTCCACCATGCACATTTTTGTCCCCTTCTAGGAGATTCCTGTTCTCTAAGGGATTTTCTCCCATGAGAGGTACGTTGCAGAGGAGCCGAAAGATGTTTGAAAAATGTTTTATAAGCCCCAACAAATGATCTTGATACTGTGCTATAGAGGAAGGTAGGATTTTGAGGGGTAGTCACAAGTGTATAAGGTGGCAGTTGCATGGAAGTAAAAGCCTTAGGTCCATATACTGCGCAAAAGTACAAAATCCAGCAACTGGGACTGTGTATGGAGTTGTGACATTCACTAAAGGACATGAAGCCTCTGAAGTGTTGGATGAATTAATCTCAACTATATATGCAGTTATTTTTATCTGCAACAAGTAATATGTGTGTGGAATCTTCATCTTAATATTTAATACTTTCTTCATTTAATTTTTAACTCAAATTTAATATAGTACTCACTCTTCATATAAATTAAATCATTGTTTACTGCATATTTTACAGCATCACAATCCCTGGTGACCAGATTCCCAGCCCATTAATACTAAGTGAAGAAATAAATCGCCTTCCCTGGATTTGCACTGCAGTTACAATCATGAGGTTTTGACCCTTTTTTATGAGGGAAGCCACTTCTACCAAATGTGGAAGTGGCTTTTTATCTGTGGAATTAAAGGCAGGACAAGTATCATTTCTCTGGCTGTGACAGACCACCACTAACTGTGACATATCTTTTGCCACCTCAGGGTCGTGGTTCCTTTGGAACCTCATATATTGATGCTGGTGATGTGGGTGTGATAGAAAGTGACAAAATCATGACACCAAAAGCTATTTTTTATAAATTTACTGAGGCATGGTTGAGCCTTATTTAGTGTTTATAATCCTCAAAGGAAACTCGCTCTTTCTGCAATAATGTGTGTAAATTGGAAAACAGGGGAGAGGGCTCTGCAAACTTGCAGTAAAATGAATCTGCTGAGGTTACAAGGGATGTTACTTTTACTGTGGCATCTGGTTAGATGAGCAAAATCCTGTTCTCATTTCAGCAGAGCTTTTATTTTCTGTTCTCCTCCTATTTATCACAGAATCACAGAATCACTAGGTTGGAAAGGACCTTCAAGATCATCAAGTCCAACCATTAATCCAGCACCACCATGTCCCCTAAACCATGTCCTGAAGCGCCACATCCACACGTTTTTTGAACACTTCCAGAGATGGCAACTCCACCACCTCCCTGGGCAGCCTGTTCCAATGCCTGACCACCCTCTCAGTGAAGAAATTTTTCCTAATATCCAATCTAAACCTCCCCTGGCGCAACTTGAGGCCTTCTCCTATCTGGAAAATTTACATGACAAGGGGTGACCTGCGCAAAGTAAACATAGTGAGGATGATTATGCACAGCTGCCAAGTGCTATCGCACCTTTGCTCACACGGTCACGCTGTAGACGATAACTGCATTGCGGTCAACAGCGCACCGACCCCGGAGAACTGAAGTGCAGTGGCCACAAGCCCCGTGGACAGCTCCCCCACTGCAGCAAGGGTCTCCAGGAGCATGAGGGAGCCTAGGGAGAGGACTCTCTTTTCCAGCTGAAGGGCTTCTTCAGTTTCTCCTTCTCTTGAGTGGTAGAAACAGAGCTGAGATGCAGTACGTTGCAGATGCCAGTCAAGATAAGCTAAACATCCGTGCTAACGTACTGACAAGAACTTTTTGGGCCTTGACTTCAGCTTTTATTGAACTAATTGGATTGTCACCCTGATACTTTGTTCCTCTCCTTTCTTAAGCGTGTTCTGAAGACCAAATTAGCCAGTGCCACTGGTCCAATAGTGTGCTGCATCACAGGGCACAACTTTTCAATCATTCAGTCGAATATCAGGTAGGAGCTGCTCAGATCTGAGACAAGCTTTAAGTAACTCCACCCTCAGAACAGAAAAGCTGTCAATAGGGATAGAAACTAGAAAACACCTGACCTGATACCCAGGGGAGAAGACTGTGTGCTCCACAATAATTTAGGTTTGCCAGACAGTTGCTGTGCTTGATACCCATGCTGTTCCCACAAAGTGCAGTCAACACTGATAGCTCATCCTGACGATGCTGTTGAAATTTTTGTAGACCTGAGTCCATTTATCTGTTTTGCTTGTTTGCTGCTGAAAAGAAAGAATCGTGCCATCACTTCTGGCACTTGCACACTGCTTTGAAGGCAGAGGTGTCGTAATTGTATTTCTGTAGCGAGGTATAAAGGCACATTACTGCTCAACTGGAGGTAGCCAAGCTCTCCTGTCCTCAGAAACTTACACGTATACTTAAAAATCAGTGGAAATGCTTGAAGTTACATGTGGGCTTTTTGCAAAAGTGGAACCCAAATTAATGCATGAATAACCTCAACAAAGACAACAAAATCCCTTTTCACTCTGAGCTTATAGGAGATCTCATTTTTCTTGCTGTCTTTTTAAAACCTAGGAAAGAAGCGTTCTAAACTGCCTCATTGTTCCCAGATATGGTTGAAATGGAAAGACACATTACAGCAGGTCAGATCTCTGCCTGTCATTCCATTTAAGTGGCATATTTCTGCCACTTGTCAGGTATGAAAAGCACAGTAAAAATCTTTAGACCTTCTTTGTGGCAATACTGCCTGTCAGCATCAGTATTTTATGTTATGGAAAGAACTAATAGACTCATAAAATTTCAGGTTTTTGAGCTGTAGATGAGGTAGTCTGTACTTTTGTGATCCAATTTTTTTCTTTCTTTTTTCATTTGTGAACAAAGGATGATAAGTAACTTTGATTAAACAGACTAAACTGACCAGATGGCAATGGATTCAAATGAAAGGTCCATGAGCTCCAAACAGGTATTAATTGGACATGGTAGTTTTCTTTTCACTGCTGCCAAAACCATGCTAGCTACTTCTCTAGGGAAAAGTGCAAGCATATTCTCTTCGCTTGCACTTCTCAATGGCTTTTTAAAATCAAAGCCCGCAGAGGCAGTAAGGTGGATTTAAAAGTGACCGAAGTGCTGGGCTTAGAGGATTGCGATCAGCAACACAAAGGCCAGCTGGAGGCTAGTCACTGTTTGGAGTACCGTAAGGGTACTGGGCTAATACTGTTCAACCTCTCTGTCAATGATCTGAAGGTCATGGGATGGAGCGCACTCTCAGCAAGTTTTGCAGATGATACCAAGTTGCGAGGAGTGTTTGATAGACCAGGTGGTTGTGCTGCAATACTTTGACAGGCTGGTGAGGTGGACAGAGGGGAACCTCCTGAAGTTCAACAAAGAGAAGTGCAAAGCCCTGCACCTGGGGAAGAATAACCCCATGCACCAGTACAGACTGGGTGGAGGCTTCCTCGCTGGAAACAGCTCTGCAGAGAAGGATTTCAGGGTCCTGGCAGACTAGCTGAGCCCAAGCCAGCACTGCGCTCTGACAGCAAAGGCGGCCAACAGCATCCTGGGCCACATAGGATTAGCATGGTCAGCGGTTCAGCAGAGGTCCTTCCCCTCCACTCAGTACCAGTGAGGCCGCATCTGAAGTGCCGTGTACAGTTCTGGACTCACTAGTGTAGGAAAGACATGGACATCCTGGAGCAAGTCCAGTGAAGGGCCCCTGTGACAATTAAGGAACTGGAGCATCTGACGTACAAGGAAAGGCTGAAAGAGCTTGGGTCGTGTAGCCTGGAGAGCGGAAAGCTCAGGGGCGATATTAGTAGTGTCTATAAATACCTGATGGGAAGGAATGAACAAGACGGAGTCAGATTCTTCTCAGTGAGTCTCACTGGGTTTCAGAGTCTCAGCAGCGCCTGGTGACAAGAGGCAAGGGCACGAACTGAAATGCAGGAAATTCTGTTTAAACATAAGAAAAATCATTTTTACTGTGAGGGCAGTGAGACACTGAAACAGGCTGCCCAAAGAGCTTGTGGAATCCCTGTCTTTGGGGATATTCAAAACCTGACTGGACATGGTCCTGAGCAGCCTGCTGTAGCTGCCCCTGCTTTGAGCTAGGGGGTTGGAAGAGACCCCTGCCAGCCTCCCCTCTTCTGTGATTTCCTCCAGCCATAAAAGACAAATTATCGTTCCCTTTTATGAGTCACAGACAAACCATTGATGTTTCTAAAAGACAAAACATGACTGCTCAGTCCCACCTACCAAACTTGCACTGTTCTTCCATGGCTTGATTTCTTTTGAGCCCACAGAGTCTTGTTTCTTGTTAACCCATTCTTTCCCTGCCCTGGTCTGCCACTGCTGTTCACCTGCACACTGTTCTTACTATTGTAGTTCCTCGTCAAGTCCTTGGAGGAATATTCCAGCGAAACCACAGATCCGTCTCCGTGACTACTGTTTAAAAATGGCTTTCCTGCCTTGACTTTCATCTAAGAATTCACCGGTCTCCTCATAATGTTCACCCTTAATTCCAACATTTAATTTTCGTGGCTAAAACCCCCAGATCCACGTTCTACACCAGGAACTAGCTGTGGTTGTAATTTGAGTAGCAAATTAAGTCAAAATGTAATGGAGTCATTGTGAGGTTAGTACTAAACCTATTTTGCGTCCTCTTCACTGTCCTTCCTCTTAGGTGTTGTGTAGCCTTGTAGCTACGTCATGAGAGAGTCATCATTATGACTTTAGAAATATCATGATACTCCATATCAATTTAATGTTAGCCAGTTAATCTTGATAATGCTATCTTCCAAAACTGTAAGAAAAATATAAAAGCAAGGCAAAAAATTGTAGTTGCCTATTCATTATCATGATGACTGATGCAGTGGAAACAAAGTTGTCTTTATGCTTTCATTCAAAAAATATCTTCCCCAGGCAAATGAAAAACTAAAATTGGCAATGCTGACTTAATTTCTCAAATTTGGCATATAGGTCTGTACTTCCAGTAAGCCTGGTGCTGGCCAGCAGATTTGACTTTTATTTTAAAACCAGATAGATTTTAGTTATATTCCCTCTAGATTTTCTCTTAATGAATTGGAAATATCCAAAGAGTTAATTAAAAATACAAACTTCATTTTTTTCTGTATCAAACCTGACATTATGATCTTTTTATCTAAAAGGCAAGAATTATGTGGGATCAGAAGTCTGAATAATTCATGATAGTTTCCAGCCATTTTTTCCCCTCCTCTTTTGTTCAGTATAAAATCTTACACGCTTTTCTTTCAGTCAAGGTGAAAGCAATATTAAGTCTTGGAAGTGAAACTTAGCAAAGGCATGTAGCTCTGTGAAATCCTTGTCCTGTAATCCTGGCTTTCTGTTCACCACCACTATTCAATATCCCACTTTCTATATAAGCTTCACAATATATAAGCAGTTGATGAGATTTATTTGATATGCTCCTGTTTTCCTTCTTCATAAAAACGCTTTATCCACCCCTTCGCTCCCCTAGGAGTCACACTGATGTCTATGATTGTTTCTGCTGGGCTCCCTAATCCAGCAGCTCCATTCAAGGTGCTGGACACTTGGTAGAGGGTGGAATGTGAGGGAAGAGGAGAGTTGTGCTTCTTAAGGTTTAGGACAGCATGTGTAGTGAATTTTAAAAGCATTGTTAAGATCCAGTTTAATAATTACGAACTAACATGGTTGATTGTGTGAGTAGAAATACTGGCAGGTCAATTCTGGAAGATGCTTTATGAATTAAAGCTTGACTGTAGTACCTTGGACCTCACTAAGGGACTAAACAGAAATATTTCTGGTCATTTTGGACATATTACAACAGATGAGATGGAAGTTGAGTCCAATCTATGCTAATGAGTCCTACATTTCTTATTTGCAGTATTGCTCCTGATGCCTGTAGCAGCTCCATATATGTTTTTCTTACAGCCTCTGACTTCATCTGTCATGGCATTTTTCTCTTAAACAAACACATTTCTGGATAGAAATGTAAAAACTTTCTTATGTGTTATTAAGGTTAGAACGACAAAGAGTATTGTTGTTAAATAAGCTCTTTGTCTCTAACCTTTTAGAATTAAATCGCTGCCTTTAAGATGAAGTTAAAACATACAGAGAACTCAGTATGCAAATAGCATGCACACCAGATGATCTGAAGGAAGCCTGCACATTTCCATAGAAAACAAATGTGAGTGTGGGAAAGCAGATGCTTTCTACCAACAGAGTGTACATACAGTTCTCAAGAGGACCTGAACAGCAATTTATTTTCAGACTGCTGGAAGTATGCAAATTCCTACAGAATTAAATGTGAATTTAAAAGAAATGGCATCTATTAAGGACAAGACGACCCAAAGATGCAATTGGGAACTTAATAATTTAATCAAGAACTTTAACAGGCTCAGCAGTATATCTAAAGTCAATGACTCAAATGTCATCTGTTTTTAGCAAAGATGTAAGTGGTCATGTTGAAAAGATGTCTTTTAGAGTATGGCATTTGGAGCATTTATTGGTGACGATGGAGAAGTACATTAGTATGGTGCTTATAGATTTTCAGATGATTCTCCATCAAAAAGCATCATCTGTTCACTTGAGCTGCTCATTGGGTATAGACAGTGATACACCTGTGGTGTATCGCCAGCGTTATTTTTGCTGATTTTAGCTTTCGATAGCTTAACCCAGCAAGTCTAGGTAAGATTGATTCTGTAATCACCATGATTAATTAAATTCTTACTGCGGGACATTGTTCCACCTGATGGCTGTGGGACTAGATGGATGTTATTGAGATTATAATCTGAAGGCGAGGGAATAGTGCAAAGTGCAGTGGCATCATCTTGTACAAGGGGTATTGTTGGTGACCCAGCAGCCAGCTGCATAGACATGAGAACTGTGGGTTTTTTCCTGCTTTCTGCAAAAGCACGGGATTACTGGAGTGGCGATGAGCACACAGCGTGGCAGGATTCAGGCTTGCCAGGCAGTGCTGCCTCCACTCCTCCCCGTTACCCTGACAGGATCCAGTTGCTCAGTTCATCCTGCTGCTTTTTTGTCTCTTGGCCGTTCCATTTAATGACTCCATTTGTACAGAGCGATGCCCAAGTGGGGTCCGGGAGGGCAGGACATGTTGGTTTAGTGGAAGGTGCAACATCACGTTTAGTGATGTTGGCTAGTGATTGTTGTTTAGTTTGTTCGTTGATTGTGTGAGTAGAAATAGTGTTGTTTCGTGATTTTGGCTAAACAGGTGAGGTTAGATGTGTCCTTTTGGATGCCCTGGAAGCGACAAGTTTTCAGGGCTTTTTGAAAGCTGTCAAAACGCACTGAAGGTCACCACTTGTAACTTTAGGAATTTAACTTTAAGTCTTCATATATGACGAGGCTTGGTCAGGGTTCTCAGGGCAGCAGGTCCATGTAGGACCTGGAGCCCACCGAGCCTCACGGTGCCGGTACAGTTTAACACGTACAGTGAGTGGCGGGGCTCTGTCACCCGCCTCTCATACACTCCACAAATGAGGAACAAGGTAAACGGGTACAGTGTGACCTTATTTTGGAGCAGAAATCCTTGAACTGGTAACTAAAATTAACCTGATCAGCAGGGGAGGCTCTGTGCTCACAAGGGTGAGTTTGCCAGGTAAGGTCATCTCCACCAGCTGAGTCTTCTCAGCCTTGTGAGCTACTCTTCTTTGTACTTTGCCCATGTTAAAAACACAAGTGACTGCATCATGCCTGTAAAGTCAGGGGTCTGTAATACTCATGCTACCCATGGGTTAGAGGATTACCAAAATAGTTTCCTGGCTGTTTCCCACTACTCAAGGGTCATCCTTTTACAACTGAATAATACGTAACTTTTTTCTTCTCACAGGTTGTAATCCTTGGCAAACATTCTAGAGGCTATCACTACATGTTAGCTAACCTGGTAAGAACTTTTCTTCGTTACAAATATAGCTAAGGTTTAGAGGGTAACATATTCTGTTCAAGTTGTGTCAACTTTAATCAGCAAAAGAGGAAATGCGGGAATGAGTTCTTGCATTTTGAGAATTACTTCAGAAAATACTAGAATTGGTGTGTTATATATATATTTGTACTCAATTACAGTCTTTCTTTTGTCTAAGAAGCTCATATCCTCTACTAATTTTAAAATAATAATTTAATTGTATATTCTCCACTAATTTGTATCCTTATAAATAAGACACTTGACAACCATAATCTTCTATGTAACGTATTTGAAATTTAAGCACTCCAGAAATAACAATTGTAGCATATTTGTATATAAAATAAGTGGGAAGAAGCTGTAAGTTAGAACAATTCCATCAAGTAAACAGCTGTTTAGCTGTTCTTCTGTATTTCAGAGTGTGGGGTGGTGCCTGTGTATGTGTTGGCCTACCAGGACAAGACAGAACATTTTTATCTGTATCAGACCTTCTTCTGGATTCTAGAATTGACTTTCAGGGATGTTTATGATTCCTTTGAAACACCACCTGCTAGAGTTCCTTAGAAAAAGCGCTAATATTATAACTGATCCTGCAGCAAGACTGATTTTTGGGTTCTGTGTCTACTGAATGGAAGAATGTTTTTCCAAAACTTACACTTTCAAGTTGGCAATCCCACTTAGTAGAAGATTATCTGTATCCATGTTTTGGTGTGATTAAAGCAGAAAAGGCAAATCTTAAAATACTCTTATTTAGTATAAGTACTGTATAACTTTAAGATGTGTCATTTTGCATTATAAGAACCAGTCATGATCTCACTGATTAGCATGTGCATAGAAATACAGGGGTTCTTATTCTGGGTTACCTTTTAGAATGTGTAACCATTGACATTCAGGTAAACATGACTGCAATCAAGTCATACTAATCAAGACAACACCGATTTACTGCCTCAGGAATAAATAACAACGGAGTGGGAGAAAATTATACCATTCTCTTTGCAAGTGAAATGTTAAGTAACACCGTGACGGAGAACTGCCTAGCGAGGAGGTGTGTGCTTTGCCTCCACAGAGCAATATGGGCATTAAGTGGTTTTCTGCTCCTGGCGCTGAACCTTTGTGCGCACTTTACGGTACAAATGGGATTGAGGTCTTTGGCCAGTTTTCACCATGATGAGGAGAAAAGAGGAAACGGTACTTCAGGTTTCTCCACTGTTTTTTTTCTGACCAGTGAATATTACGTACCACATTGCGCAACGCAACAGGGCAGCTCTCTGTTGCAAAGGTCTGAACAAAAAGGCATTTTAAATTCTATTCTATGCTACTATCACAATCCCAGTTGTGATAGTAATTGTTTCCTTGGTAGAATATTTTCAGCTAACAAGAGGGAAATTAATCTGTTTCTTTTGTGCTATACTTGTAGCAGGTAAAAGTGAGGGGAAAAAAAACAGGGACTTTGGATGGTGATGATTCTTGTTTTCTACGTGTGTCCTCCCAGGGTTTCACAGACATTGTTCTGGAGAGAGTAATGCACGGAGGTGCCAACATTACTGGATTCCAGATTGTTAATAGTGAAAACCCAATGGTTCAACAGTTTCTACAACGCTGGGTGAGGCTCGATGAAAGAGAATTCCCTGAAGCCAAAAATTCACCATTAAAGGTATTTATTTTACCCTGACAGTGATGGAGACTGTATGAGTTGCTTACAACAATAATTTTGGGGTTTTTTGACACCGGATGTGTGCATGTGTATGATACAGATTCCTGCTTAGAATATGTTGCAACATTCACTGCCCTTCCAGCAGAGGCTGTTAGTTGGACACAAATGCCCACCATGGTGGGTGTTCCTCAGAGGCAAAAACTTGGTCTTGCAAATCCTGTCATTGTGCAGTAGATGTAAAAACTTTTAACTTGAACTTCTTAGAGTTAGTCTTGGGGAGGGTGTGGGGGCTAGTTAGCTTAGTTTTTAGATGCAAACTGTGGGTTACTGGTCCATTTTATTGCTAATAGAGAATTTCATGTGCAAAATAAAGTAGCTCTGGATTCACTGAGGAGCCACTGCCACCTCCTAGTCACTGCTGACAGTTGCCATCATAATCTAACCCTGTATTTTACACCACTGTCCTTTACTTAAACACGCTGGATATCATATAACTGAAAGCAATAAAATTTTCCAAATTTTTTTGAGTGAAAGTCCCAGGCTCACCAAAACTGTCATAGATTGGGTGGACTAAAGACTACTCTTAATAGGAGATTTGCAACCTGTTAATATCTCCCCCAGATTTTTTTCTGCCTCTGCATCTCTAGAGTAGAGGGGGATGCTATTCACTGTCTTGTTTGAGGAGTGCATCAAGGATACTCTGTCCAGTGATGGAAGTAATGAAATCTTCTAGGACCACTGCATATTATTAATACTCCTATTATCGTCCTTCTTTCTCTTCCTCTTTTGGTAAGGGAGGCCTATTCCTTTTCATCAATAGGCACAGGCAAATAAAACCTCGGACTGGTGGTTGATGAGAAGACCTTAAATTCTGTCACTATTGTAAGGCAAAATTCAGGGAAGCATAAAATACTAGCTAGGAATGAAGAACCTAGTCCAGCCCAATGCATGGGGGGTTACAAGGGTAGATGGTAGCACTGTGTTGGACTACAGGCAGAATAGGAACCAGTTACGCCGTTCTGCTGCCAGAAGGCCAGCGGCATTCGGAGGCATACTTCTCCATCCCTGGGATCATCTGATTTCTGTGGGGAAGGAAAATTATCTTCATGCCATGCCATCCCACAGCCTTGCTGGCATTTCAGAGGAAGCAAATGCACGCAAATGGAACCTCACAAAACTGGGATTAGTGTGTTGTTCCCTGCTGATTAGGACTTAGGCCTGCTTTCTAAAGCTTCCTAGCAGTGATACAGAAGGGAAGATAAGTATCGTACTAATCTTAAAAACTCTGAAGTATATAAAGTTAACCTGGGAAGATTTTATTCCACTTGAAAGCAATTTACCTTGAGGGAAAAATTATTCTCCGTCCTTAAAAAATAATCTTAAGTATATGGTACGAGCACAAAGATTACATTACCTTTCCACAAATGTACCGCTCATTATAGAAATGTGCACAGTATTTGTCAGTCAGACAAAAAGCATACTTAAAAATTGATGTACAATATTTTTGATTAGGAAATAAAATTGCCTAGAGATTAAAGCCCTGATGTTTAATTTATTCTGAATTTTATCAGCCTTTCCCTTCTCTTTCTCTTTTTTCTCTTTGCATGCTCATGCATTTATAAGTAGAATTCAAATAAAGTAGAAAATTAGATAGCTCTCTTGGCAGGGCTTGGAAGGGACTGCATTAAGGTTACTGACAATTGACGCAGTCTGCTGAAAAAATTATCAGCGTTTAAGTTTTATGTCGTGCTAGATTGGACAGCTGTTACAATATTTTCTTAATACAAGAACAAATACCTTTAAATTACTATCTGATTCTATATTGTTGTGTGGAAGGTGATGTATAACCTTTGTTAATATACTGGAAGAGGAGAGGTTGATCATTGCAAAGCATCACAGGAAGAGGGGAAGGTAGGCAGCATCAAAAGAGCACCAGTACCGAGTCACAGCCAGAACAGGAACCAGCCCACACACACCCTGTAAGAGTTTATAAACTGCTGTCGTTTAAAACTCAGTAAGAATGACTGCTGTATAACCTTCTTCACAATCCTACCTTTGCACTCTGTTTTATCAGATACAGTTCTCTTGATCTGCACATGCAGATGCGCGTCGTTCTGTGCAGATTTCCTAAGGCTTTATCTCAAACTGAAGAGCTTGCCGTAAGATAATACACATTTTTAAGAAATAGAGACCACCAGTTGTGCTATCCTGCCCCACAGGATAAAATTAACTTCTGAATTTAAGAAGCCTTACCCACAAAGAGGGCTGACATGCAGTCGAACCTTGGATTTCCACCTTTCTAATTCACGCATGGGCAGCAGGTCTGCTGGCACTAAATTCAGGAGCTCTGCGGTATCACACAGACAGCCGAGAGAAGGGCAGGCACACCAGTACATGCAGATACCCCTTCCATTCTTTTTTATCTTCTCTTCATTCTCTTACAAACTGTGGAAATACAAAGGGTCAGTTACAAGGGGTTTGAAATCTGGTCTTACACACTGAGCACATTCAGTTGCTCCCAGAATGTACATGTTGAAATGTACAAACACGCAGACCTTTAAATTTTAGGTGTGCTGTAATGCTGGTGAAAACCATTGGTGTTGTACACTGAGCCTGGGCCACTCTAGGAGGGAAAAACCTTCAGACAAACACATAAACGTGGAAAAAATGTGAAAAACACATGAAAAAAAAAAACCTCCATGACATTTTGTAGGTGATACTAAATTTATAGCATTGCGGGGTGTCACCAGGTACATACGGCAACCAAGGGACGAAGTTGACAGCAACGTGAACAAGTAGTTAAGAAGTCTGGGGGGTTTTGTTGAAGAGTTGCTGCTACACAAAGCTTACCACCCTCCTCAGATTTACTGTGGAGTAAGAGAAGGCAGATGGGCAATTACCAAGGAGGTGTAATGCCTAAAGTGTATTTTGTGATTGCTTGCTTGTATAGCTGTCTTCTAAGAAAAGTAATCTGATCTGTTCCTTGCCACACATGCTACCTAATCAAGATTGTGGTCCAAACAGAAACGATTTATGTTAACTTCAATTCAAAACTGTCTCGGCAATCTTCTTAAAAAGAAAAAGAATACTCCAAGCAAAAACCAAATATGAGGTCGTCTTTGCTATTGCTAGCAGTATGGGCCAGCACAGAATTGCAGACTTTTGTAGTGATCTCATTTAGATGAGCAAGCTTCCAAATAATTTTAAACTTTATGCAACTATAAACTGATTTTGTTATTTTGCTGCTATATGCTATACAAAATGAAGATATTTTTAGTTTGTTAATTGAAATAAATGGAATTGTTAAACTACATAAAGCACCTGTGGCAAGACAGAGAGCGAGCAAAAGTCTTGCAAGCATGATTCTTCCAAGAGTAACAAAGAGGACTAGACCTGATAAACCTGAGGCAATTCTAACATTGCAGTTTGTCACCATATTTTATTTGCTTCTATTTTAGTATACGTCTGCACTGACCCATGATGCAGTCCTGGTCATAGCAGAGGCTTTCCGTTACCTCCGAAGACAGCGTGTGGATGTCTCCAGGAGAGGTAGTGCTGGAGACTGCTTGGCTAACCCTGCAGTACCATGGAGCCAAGGAATTGATATAGAAAGAGCGCTGAAAATGGTAAGGGCAAACATACGAGCTGATGAATATATATATTCCACAACAACAGGAAGGAATTCTCCTGGGACCGAACTTTTTTCCTACTCCATGTACACAGAGGTTCTGTACTCACACAAACAGCTGCATCTCCTCAAGAAAAAAGGAAGGAAAGAAAAAAGAAACTTAATGACCAGCTCCAAAGGATGGCTAAAACATATCCAGTAGAGGGCAAGGCATAACAAATTAGCTCTCAAAACTTTGGCCAAAATCACATCCCTGTGGCACCGGTGCAGCAGCTGCCTGATGTCCACACCAGAGCACCTACAGTCTGACTCCCCCGAAACACCCAAGCTTCCCGTGGGAGCGAGCACAAGCCATTTTGCAAACGAACATGTATTGGGGGTTTCTAAAGTCAGGCTGAAGCTGCAAATCTAACAGAACTAGACTAGGTCCTCAGCACTTGTACATCTTGCAGGGATACATGCATTTATGAACTCAAACACATGTATGCAATTTTGATAATTTGCCAGTAAAAAGTCAACTCAGATTGGTTTAAAGCAATGGCAAAAATGCTGTTGGTCATAGCAGTACGGCTGGATTTCAGCACCAGCCCGAGCATTGACACAGTTTAGCCTCAAAGCAGTTCTGATTCCTGGCATAACTTTTCACTCAGCCTGATTACCTTTTGCATGGCCTATTTTTTATGTCTAACAGTAGTTACTTCATGGGATCCTACCTCACTTTGGTCTCTAATGTTGCTGATTTTTAACTCTTTTTAGGCTGCTATGTGTGTTAGAGCAAGTGACAACAGGAAAAATTGGGTAACATTTCTGTAGTTATAAGAGACAAGAATATGGTCTGCTTTTGATCTGGTTCAAATAACTCTAAAACAAACCCCTTAGAATTGATTATATTAGTGCAGGCACAGAACTGGAGTGAGATCAGAGTTAAGCCCATGTTAGGTATAAACAAATCCTAGGTCAGCCTTCATACACTTAGCTTAATTACTGCTTTTTCTCAATGATCAAATTGGAAAGATTGTATCAGAAAGTTATAATGAGTTATAGAAGGTTATAATCAGATTATATCACTCTGAAGAGAGAGAGAGATGGTTCAGTCTCACATTGCCAGAGCTATTTTTATGCCATTATGTCACTTCCTAATAAATGCCCTAACTGCGCGTTCACTAATGTAGCATTACGCACTTTTGAAGAGAAGTTAATTAAATTCAACCTTCACAATAGTTAAAGAGTATGTACTGTCCATTTGAACTTAATTACAAGCAAAACATAAAACTCCTCCAAATGAGATGCGAGGTATTTATGTCAACAAAGAAAACCAACACTGCTACAGGACACCCCCTTAATTCGGGAGAATTTATTTTAAAAATGTAATTCATAAAATATACAAAGCCAAACTCACGATTGGCAAAAAGCGCAGAAGTTTGACTTTCAGTGGGTTGTCTTGTATTGTTTGAGTTTCAAAGTCATCTAAGTGAGGTTTACATACACCTCCAACAAGTGCTTCCCAAGTTCAGCCCACACTGCCTTCCAGACCCCATCCTGTCCATCACACTCTCTCCCTCTTTTCAAACAACAATCTTGAATCTTTCCTTCAGGAAAAAACTTTTGATTTAACATTTCCTCTCCACTCTGTAGCAACAGCTCAGCTAAGAATATTTTTTCCAAGACATCTTTGAAATATCCTGTACCAGCAGAAGGTTCAGTGCCACACTATAGTCATCCTGCTGGCAAGAGGGAAATAGGCATTACCTGCGTCTGCTTCCCTACAGCCTTGAAAACTGTGCATGTCTGTATTTCTAAAGCTGATTCTAAGACATCAGGTCAGTGGCAGACAGTTTACCTGAACAAATCTGGGCAGTTATAAATGGTCACTCCATTTGTGATTCCCTCCCCACGCTGCTACCAGAAGCGTTCTGCGTCCTGGTGAGTCTTCCTGCCTCGGTGCAGCCAGGTTTTGAAAAGTGCTGGTTTTCCCACCAAAGACAGAAACGAATTAAGTTTGAAGTCAAAAGATGTCAAGTGCACACCACTCATGTCTCAGTACACATCAGGATGAAGCTGGCCTAACAAGCTCTGCTGAGACGTACAGTCACTGCTGTGCCAAGGTAGCCAGACAGCTTCCAGCAAGTGCCAAAAGCAGGCTCAGCAGCTCCCATCTGGCTGCGAGTTATATGTCAACTACCCCACAAATACATTTGCTCAGTCCACAGTTGATAAGACCTCTTAGGGGCACATTTGGCTTTCATTCACCTCTCTAGCTTTCTGGAGACAGGAATAACTCGCATGTTCTTCTAGACCCCTGAAATGATATAAACTGTTTTAAAAAGGTCCAAATCCACTTACTGATGAAAAAAAAATCACCCTCCTTATACATCACTCTGAATTTGGCTCACTGGATAATTTGAGATCCAAGGAATTGTGGCTGTTTTATGTAGCCTTGTCCACCATAACAAGTTTGATTGCACCATCTCTAAACCATAAATAGCAGATCAGTCACCAGCCCTGAACAGTTTCCCTTTGACTAGCCTTCCATCACCTATTCCTGTAACTTCTACAGCATTTTGCTAAATATTAAAGCTGATTTACCCCTACTGAAGTTTCAGACCGTTACCCCTTCTGCCTGAGATGACAGCTTGTCAGTGTTGGTAAGTGATAAATGGAAATATCTCGCCCTTTCATACAGGGAAATAAGAAAGGTTTTTTTCTTTGAAAGTAAGTACTTTATACTTCCCCTTAAGATGATTCATGTGAGTAGGTAATGATAATGACTTACCGTCTATACACCCATCCATCCAGACTGAGACCAAAACTCCATAAGCAGTAGAGACAATTGCCTGTGCTCATTCAGAGAAGACATTCATGCCTTTCTCCTACTCTGGGACTGATCTTAAAATAAAGCATTTCCCGGAATGAGCAATGATACAGGATTCTGGTCCATATCGCAAATCACTCTATACCATTTTGTGAGGGATTTAGTGGCACTGAATTGTTGCATGTGACCCCAGCGTGACTAAGCATGGCAGAATCAGTCTTTCTTACATTTAACACACTTGCAGGGCTAATTTGACTTATGCTTAAGCGCAGCTCACTCTGCGGTAGTGAGTCACCAGCTCAGTACTAACTGACAAAGAATATGTACAGCTGAAACTGAGACAATTGGGATTGTTTTTGTTACAAAGAGTATAACTGGCTGGGTCAAAAGCGCTACAAGTCTCTTTATATACATAAAAATTGTGCTAGAGCTAGTGGGTTCCTGCAAAATGTAACAGGGGAAAAAATAAAGTGAATCTTCTATTAAAATGTTTTTTCTGATTATACCCTTAAGGTGCAAGTTCAAGGAATGACAGGGAACATCCAGTTTGACACCTATGGGCGGAGAACAAATTACACAATCGATGTGTATGAAATGAAAGCCGCTGGATCACGGAAGGTGAGTTTCAAGATATGCATCCAAATTTCACATCTTCATAAATATTTATTCCAACAAACTCAAAAATACCATACACGCGCTGTAATAACAGGGCCCTGAGGAAACCCAACCTTCTTGCTGTGTACCCTGTCCCAGGAACCTTGTTCTATTCTGTTCCTGGACCAAACCACTCGCCCTGCGTAATATCTTCATTGGTTTCCATGACAACCTTAGACGCCGCTTTTTCCCTTAAAACCCTCTGGAGCTTTTCCAGTGACAAGCATTTTCCTGCTGTCATGGTCCTGTGCTCAACCCTATCCCCTAAATTCCTCTGTGTAACAGGCCTCGGACCTGTAGTGAGGCTGGAGCCAGTGTGTTTCAGAAACCTTCTGAAATGAACAGAAAATAAGTATGGTTTGAATTAGGATTTGCTACTCATTCTCCTGTCTCCTAAATAAACTATAGATCCTAAGTGGGATAGTTGCCTCGATCCCTGTTACAAAAGAAATTTAGGACAGATTTTCAAAAATAATATTTCAAAATAATTCAAAATTTTCTCGAGTATCGAGAGAAGAGTCTGTGCGGCCAAGGCACGTAAATCCCCCTGATTTCACCTGGCGATGGAGATTTCACCTGCTTAGTCACCATTGAGGCTCCTTAAACTCTTCTGCACATATTTGATAACAAAAATACCTCTGGACAAGGCCCAGCCATTCAACTAGGTTTACAGTGCAGACAAAAGTGTTACTTCTGTGTTGTGCAGAAACACAAAAACTAGGGAAATAGCGTAGCCATGTAGCCACAGGACCATGAAGGTCAGCACAAGCCAGATGACAAAGAGTCTCCTCGTGCTCGCAGAGGGTTTTGGATCCCGTACTGAAGATAACGCTACTGTGCCTGCATTGCTGATGATGTCTGTGCATCTAGTCCGGAGCTAGCTCAGGCATGTCTGCAGGGCCTCTATTCACTGTCGGAACTGCAGCGGAATATGGATAAAAATGTCAAAATCAAAGAATTTTACTCAGAGTGCTGGGCAGTTTATTTTCTTGTCTATAATATATTCTTATGTAGTGGATATGGGAGAATTTATTCCACAGGCACCATGATAATGTGAATTTAGGTGGGGAGAATTTAATATGTATTTTCACTTAGATTTGGCTTGTATTTATTTGCACATGGGCTTGAGAACATTGTTTCTTTAAGGAAATTAAGTAAAAGCTAATGTCCTTCAATAGCAAAAACATTGCATGAGTAAGTGTTACAAAGCCATATGTTTTGACAGTTCCTGCTATAGGTTCATGCACCAGAATCCTTGTAGACGTGTGTAATGAAGTAACAATCTCCATTTTTATAGGCTGGTTATTGGAACGAATATGAAAGATTTGTGCCAGCATTAGATCAGCTGACGTCTAACGACACTTCATCTGTGGAGAACAGAACTATAGTAGTCACTACCATCTTGGTAAGTTTTATGTTCTTAGTGTGTTTGTGTTTAGGAAACAAGACACATGGCTCCTGAGGGGTCAATACTGTGAGACTTCAAGTGACTGAAAAGTTCAGCATCTTTCAGAGATGTACTGAGGGCTTGACCCTGCAAACTTTGATGTGTCTCAGTAAGTTTGCTCACAGGAGGAGCTCACTGAGCTCAACATTGCGCTTTGCTGCTTCTCAGACACTTGAAACTCAATCAAACGCCTCACCTAAGTGAAGTTATTATGCATGTTATGTAAAGGACTGCAGGATCTGGCCTTCCTGCTGCAGGGTCAAATCTTGCACCCCTCACTCAGGTACAGCTCCTGTAAACTCCACCCCTGTGGACTGAGTAAGGGTGGCACAGTGAAGCCTGTAGAGAACTGGAACTGCTCTAGCACTGGGTGAAAAGCGACCTATACCCATGCAATTCCAAAGAGTAAAGCTCTACCTGTGTCTCATAAACAGCAGCACCCGTGTCAGCCCCAGTGCCGCTAGCAAACGTGCTCTGTACAGTATTGTTTGTGACTTCTCTGCCTGTTACAATTCTCCTAAGCATGAGCCAATTTTATGCTATTTCCTGAAGCATTGTATTTTGTACTCCTATGGATTTAGCGAGATAATAATCAGCATTTCAGCTAGAATTTTCCAAGAAGGCTAAGGGAATTTAGTGACAAAAATTGCTGCTGAGGATTTTAGCCTAGCTTCCCTTAGGCTGCTTTGGAAATATCTCCATCAGAGCCCCATTCTAGGTCACTGGGGCCTTAGGAAATTATTTTGATGGTACAGGTGTTGGGTATGTCAGTTCTTTAAACACTAAAATCTGAATTATTACTACAGTGATGCTATTTGACATTCTAATCAGGCCTAATCCTGCAAACGAAAGTGTAAATGGAGTAGTCCTGTTGTCTTCAATGGGTCCATACTAGGATTAAAATCAATAGTATGTGTGGCTGTACAACAAGCCAAGGATTTTTCAACTGCAAAAGTTTGTTCTTCTAACTTCTGTACTAAAGCAGGAAATATTGTAAATACTTGCCAGTAATGTAAAGGATAATAACAGTTCTCATTTTGTATGTTTTAAAGCTGTATTTTAC
Organism: Phaethon aethereus; assembly: GCF_964289735.1. Lineage (NCBI taxonomy): Eukaryota > Metazoa > Chordata > Aves > Phaethontiformes > Phaethontidae > Phaethon > Phaethon aethereus. The sequence goes on along the minus strand of NC_138586.1, from coordinate 6,555,170 downwards.
ATTCATAGACTTTTGATCTTTACTTTTGTTTCAAAGGAATCACCATATGTAATGTATAAGAAAAACCATGAACAACTAGAAGGGAATGAGAGATATGAAGGATATTGTGTAGACTTAGCTTCTGAAATAGCAAAACATGTTGGAATAAAATACAAACTGTCAATTGTTGGAGATGGGAAATATGGAGCTAGGGACCCTGAGACTAAGATATGGAATGGCATGGTGGGTGAACTGGTCTATGGGGTAAGTTTCTCTTAACTTTCATTTTAATGTTCTTTATAAGAAGTTATGCTCAAAGTTAATAAACTGCAAAATAAAGATCATCTGTTTGAATACCACCTTTAAAATTCTAGATATTTCTTTGTAGTGCCATTTTTATAGTCTACTTCTCTAATTGTTTCATTGCAGGAAAGTATCACTTTTTTACTGCTGTTCTCCAAATGAGAGTCCAGAAAAAATTGAGAAGTGGCATTGGGCAAATTTCAAATTCTTGTCTACAGCAGAATTTCCAGTTTGCCCTTCCTATGCTGCTTTTGCATTTGCCATGTCTCCTTTTTCTCTACAAGTCTTATAAGTGCTTGGGGGTGCTCCTCCTGCTAAAAGTCTGATCCTGTGGTGCTGGCCGTCGCTGGGTCACTGATGGCGGTTTGTGTTTGACCGGAGACTAAAGACTTGGTTAGCCCCATGGTTGCTTTTCAGGGTAAGAAGCAATGCAGGTGTGAATTTACCCACATCTTTTCCTTTTTAAAACCTGGTTGGGCTTTAAAAATCAACTGTCAGACAAAAAAAAAAATCTTAATTCAGTGCATTCCTCTTTATATTTCTATATTGGGTATACTTTGTTTAGTAAGAACAAAAACAGTCAGAATTGCCGTTTTAGAAACTTCTTTGAAAATGAGAATTTTGGAATGCAGATAAACCAGATGGAAGGGGAGAAAATTGGCTTTGCAGAAAAGACTTTACAAGCTGATATTTCATCTTTGCTTTTTTTTCCCCAAATGCTAATGAGATGATCTGTGATTCCACCCAAATCTTCTTTACAGTTTATTTTTAACAAGCTTTCCTTTATTAAAAATACGTGAGCAGAAGCTAATATTTCCATTGTCTCCTTCTGTTCCATGGCTGAGTGTAATTTCTAAGTCACCTCAAAATTTCCTTGGGATAACATATCATCATTCTTGCAAAATGTTTGGTGAGATAATGCTTTTCAAATGAATCACTCTTTTTAAAGTAATTGCTATATTCGCAAAAGTTTTCTTATTCTGCAGCAGTCAGTCCCGATGCCTTATTATGTACTTGGTAGCCCATTCGACTTAAAAGCATTTTATATAAGCAACAATGTTTTTGTAGTATTGTATTAAGGGGAAGGAGGGAAATCTACTGATCAGAGAAAGTAAGCAGGGGTCTGGACCCTTGGGTTCTATCTGCACTTCTCTGTTGCATTGAGGTTTGACGTTATGCAGGTCTTCTGAGCTGCCCATGCCTCAGTTATGCCATTTGGGAAACCGACGTTATGTCTCTTAAAGAGTACAGGTACATCGAGAACCTCTGAAGCCAAGGTTTAGTTTAGTTCCAAGCATAATTACATTGCAGTGGAAGCCTAAACCCTGTTTCCCTGTGTGTGGTTCAAGAAATACCAAGAGTGTTAGCTGTAATTGGGTCCTTTTGATATATTTGCAAGTGACAAGCAATGAAACAGTTTATTCACTTAAAAAAATAATCATACCGTATGCAAAAGGCATGACAAAAGAGAACCTCAAATTACTGCTTACGGTCAGGGCACAGGGACCGTCTACGCCAGAGGAGGAAAGGTGTGGTATGGGTCGCTGCCGTTGGGACTGGTGCCAAGTAAGATTAGCCTGTGCAGCTGCTGTACGGTGCAAGATCCATCTGGACAAAGGGCCACAAAAGTGCTCAGAGGGCTGGAACAGCTCTGCTGTGAGGACAGGCTGGGAGAGCTGGAGGGCCTCAGCCTGGAGCAGAGAAGGCTCCAGGGAGACCTTACTGCAGCCTGCCAGTACTTAAAGGGGGCCTACAGGAAAGATGGGGACAGAGTTTTTAGCAGGGCCTGTTGCCACAGGGCAAGGGGTAACACGTTTGAACTAAAAGAGGGTAGATTCAGACTAGACATAAGGAAGAAATTTTTGACAATGAGGGTGGTGAAACCCTGTCCCAGGTTGCCCAGAGAGGTGGTAGATGCCCCATCCCTCGAAACGTCCAAGGTCAGGTTGGACTGGGCTCTGAGCAACCTGGTCTAGTGGAAGATGTCCCTGCTCACTGCAGGGGGGTTGGACTAGATGACCTTGAAAGGTCCCTTCCAACCCAAACAGTTCTGTCATTCCATGATAAACAGGTTGGCCGCAGCTGCCTTTTCCACAACCCCTTGGGAGGAGCCGAGCTCAGAGAGCTCTGCCTCCTTAGCATCAAGCTGAGCCCTAGCCACTCCTTGGACCCGACCATACATGTGACCTTCCCACACCGGCAGCCACCACAGACCATACCTTAAAACAAGCCCAAAACCCACCCTGCCATTGTCATTTTCCCCTGCAAAAAAGTCCGTTCCTTTGTACTGTGAAGCAGAGTTTCAATCTGTGTTTTCTCATAAATGAAAAATTGAGGAACGTTTCCCTCCCTGACCCCCAACAGCTCCTTTCCTCACACTGCGAGCTCAGTTACTAAAGCCTCTTCACTGCAGTGCTCAATTATTCAAAGGTCAGATGCGTCCCTTGAGGTTTGACTGTAGACCCAGGTTAATGCTTGCAGCCCAGCGCTGCTGAGCTAGCTCTCCATCCTGCCGAGCTGAACTTCTGAGCTGGCAAGCTGCGCAGAAATCCACCTGGCTTTCTGTAAGCAGAGGAAACAGCCCCTGAACGCTGAGCACAAACCTCACCAGCCCTCCAGATCCTTTCCCGGCTCTGTTTGCAAACATCATGAAATACCCTTGGCCTCTTTCTCCACCTGTTGAGAGGAGGCCGTGTACCACACTCACAAGGATGTGCACAAAGCCCTTTGAAGATGAAAAGTGCTCTAGAAGTGCTAATTATTTGGAGCAAGCGCCTCATTTACGTGCCGACTTTGCTTTATCTCTCGGGGGCTTAAAACTCCATTACGGAACTAAAACTGTACGTTACCCCTAATGCCCCTGGTGAGCCTTGTCTGCAAAATGACTGTCATATTTAGCTCCTCTGGATTCCATTTTGGGAAGACAAGACGGAGATTAGATTTTAAATGCCTTTATTAGCATGTATGGAAGACAGGCATGGGGGTGTAAAAGGAGCCTGATTGGTTTTGGTACCGGTTACCCAGCAGCTGAACTGAACTGTGGCAGAAAACACAATCTTTTAGATTGCATTTGGCTCAAGTGATAAGCACTGACTAGTCATTTGTCAAATACAGCATATTCCTGACCCAACAGGCTTCTCACCACCACCTGGCACTGCTGGGACGTCTTACCAGGCTTCTTGAATGCTGTGCCCCTTTTTGCATAGCCCCATGCACACAGTTCTTTTCTAAAATTGCTCTTAGGACAGTCATAGGAAGCGAACGGCTTGTCATTTTAATGCCAAAACCCTAATTAACTGTAATTAATGTTTAGTTTGTGCCAGTTCGTTGTTACTGTCGCTCTTGCTTCCTGCGGGATGCAGTGTAGTCGGGAGAGAAAGTGCAGCCGGGTCCTTGCAGCCTCCAGACCACCGCGTCGGAGGGCTCCGAATAGCGAGGAGGGGGGAAGGAGGGGAGGGGGCTGCGTGTGCGCCGAGCTCTACTCAGAGCAACAGCGTCTGCGTTAACTAGGCCAAGTGGAACGGTCCCGGGAGTTACACGTTACCTGGGGACAGACGCGCTAAAACACTTCCATTAGAAATTCTCCCTCCCCTGTCTCATAGCACGTCAGGGCTGGTCGGAGGGCGTAAAGGTGCCGTAGGGCCCCCCGAAGTCGAGGACAGTCTCAGCTGGCCCCCCTGGACCTTTCCATGCGGCTTTGCAACGGGCTGTACAAGTGAACCCAGCTACGGAGCAGGACTTGCTCTTCGGCAGCGTAGGGAGGGCAGCCCTGGAGGCAGGGAGTTCTGGCCAAGCAGATGTTCTCAAATTCCTTTGCTTTAGACAGGAGAACCCAGAAGTCTTGTGAGAGAAGAGCTAACAGGGCCTTGTGCTTTGTTAGCAATTTTCAAGTGGTGGTGGTAGTAGTAGTAATGATAATTATAATAATTAATTATTATAATAATAAAATTCAACATAAAAATGAGGGGGTTATTTTTCAAAAATCCAAAAGTGTCAGTCCAGATTGAAGAAAACATTAATTTTGCTCTTTCACTCTGGTGGTGGCAAAATAAGACTCTTCTTCCTACCAGAAAAAACCCTACCAATTCAAGCACTATTATTTTTTAAACTAAGAGAAATTTCTAAAACATAGAAATGTTTGATGTAAAACAAAACATATGTAAAACATAGTGGAAATGTTTGACAGAATAAAAATAGCAGATAGGTAAAGCTTTTTTCCTGGACATTTTAGAAGAGGGAAGTAGGTAAATCATTCTCGGTCTGGGAGACTGAATCACTGTTCAAATCTAACCAGCAAGGCAAGTGCTGTCCTCCAGTCATCCACCCGCTAACGAGGTGCCCTCCGCTCGGGCTGACGAGCGGCAGCACCTCGCACCACGCGGACCCTGCGAGGCCGGCGCGCGGGGCTGCGTACCCACCAGCCGCCGAGTGCTAGACAATCGTCTTTTCTGTAGGGTAAGCCTCTTTCTGTAGGCTTTTATTTCTTCTTTCCCTTTTAAAGCAGGCTGCAGTTCTTCCTTCTCTGTTCAGCCAGGGGAAGCCTTCCGTCCCCCGGCCTGATGCTTCTCGCATCGCTGGGGCTAATTGGCAGTAGGGTTAGCGCAGATCTTAATTGTAACTACAAACGCTTCGGGAGTGGAACGAGCAGCCAGACCTTACAGCCTTTAAAACTCTCCTCAGGTAAAAAAAGGTCTTTATAAAAACCTTTCAGTATGTAAAATAGCGTAGAGGAACGAAGCAAGGGTGGGAAGGGCAGACAGTCCCCCGCACGCAGGCAGCCTCCGCAGTCTCGCGGAGTGGGACCACCTGCACATCTCCCTGCCGCTGGCCTCTCTGGCTCTCCCAGCAGCAGCAGAAAGACTGCAGACGGCATAGACAGCCTTTGAATCGTAGCACAGAGGAAGACTAATTCGATTCCTAATTCTCCTCCAAACGTCCGTGTGCTCTTAGCGGCAGAGCCTGGCTGTGCGGTGAGCAGGAGGAGCTCGCCCGTCACCCCGGTCTCTGCAGGAGGGGAGCCCAGGTACCGGTGCCCAAAGGCAGCCGTGAGATGCCGCTGCTCCGCGACAGGCAGAGCCTCCTCCTGTGCGCGCACGGACAGATGCCCGGTCCCTGCCCAGGCAGCCGCCGAGCCGCGGTGGCACCGCGCCGCGCCGGGGAACAGGACCGCAGCCCTGGCACAGAGTCACGCTGACGTGGTCGCAGGCTTCGGCTGACCTGCGTCTGAGCACCGACAGAGGAAGCGCGCCCGTGTCTGCAGCTCAAGAAGCAGCCGTACCTTAACGTCTCCGTCTGCATACAGCAGTAGTGTCTCAGAAGGCACCGTGGGCACCCACGTAAAGCACGCACGGACTTAACATTGACAAACTACGGCAGACAAGGCCAACTGCAGTTTTAACACCTTAATACCTTGTTACACCAGTCAGCTAATACACATGAAGATTTCAATGCAGCGTGTTGCTAGTTAGATATCAGCTGCTGTTTTTATGTAAGTGTGAGGTAATGTGTTAAAAACACATTGCCCCCGTGACCTGGCCTCTCTGTCCTTGGGTATAGTGGACCATCTTTGCAAGGTGGCTGTTACCAGCTGATACCACAGGTGATGTGTTGCTCTGTCTGACACCTGGAGACCTCAGACTGCACTTAGAAGTCCTAAAATGCGCTCAGAGGCAGTCGTCATTCCAGCGCGATCTCTTCTGACGCCGCTGCGTACCTGCATTCAGCACTTCTGGGTGCCTGGGGGTTCGGCTCCCGATGGAGATCAGGCAGCGTCCCTCTGCTCTGGTCTGCACATTCCTGGGTGCTGGCTGGCTTCCCGTCACACAAAGGTCTCGCACAGTGACTGTAGCCCAGACCCACTTCTTGAAAAGTGACACACCAGCAAAGGAATTGTTCCGAAATTGTTCCGATCTGCAGGCATGAATGACCAGAACACGTAGAGGCAGGACCATAGCTGGTATCTCCTGCTGTCTCTAGTGCATGGCTCTAAAGTTGGGAAGACTCATCTTTAGGTGTGTAAGCAGAATTCGATCCCTCCTTTTGGATTACAGAGGTGGAACCTCTTACCCTTTTTCTTTCTCCATGCAGAGGGATATTTCCATTTGCTATTTTTTCTCCCTCCCCTGAAGAGTCTCGAGGTTCGCAGCCCCCCGGGGTCAGCTTTGAACAGGGCGGGTAGTGCCTCTGTGCTGCATGTCCTCTAAATCCGTCCCTCCCACACTAGTAGGCAAAGACAGAACAAGCCTCAGAGGAATCCATGACATTTCTCGCCTGGCTCAAATGCAGCGAAGATGATGTTTGAAACGCCATTAGTCATGAGTGATTAGCAAAGCTTAGTTGTTGAGGTTCTTAACCCCTCCCCCTCCAGTTCTGCACAGGGAAGGACATGGTTGTGGTTGTGTTCTTTTTAACTGAGCTCAATTTTTATGGGTTCTGCTTATCTGCAACCATAGCAGGGAGGGAAATTCACAACTGTGCTGCAATTATTAACGACCCTTTAGAGTGCTTAGCGCTCTCCATAAGCTCTCCATTTCAAACACTGTATCTCTAAATAAATAAGCAAAGAGCGGTCTATTTTTTAACCTCTCTAGTGCAACGAATATTAAGGGCAGTGGTGGGCACCCAGGCTTGGGTGCTGGCTTGTAGCTAATCCACTCTCAGTGTCCTGGTTGTCGATGGTTTCCAGAAACCCTGTGTCTGAACCCGTGCTTGTTTCCTCTGCAGAAAACATTTGCTGCCATATTCATTTGAGGCACGAGGGTGTTTGTTGGTGTTTCCAATGTATTGAACGCCTATCAAAAATGGTAGGAAAGCAGGAAGACAGAAATGTATCAGAAAAAGAAATACTGTATCCCTTGTAATTTAAACTGCAATTTTAAATCATTTACAAAGAAATCAGTACTGTATGATATGAATGAGGACATAGTAACAATCAGGCCTTTAAAAACTGATTTGCATCAGCTTCATCCCCCCCAAAACCCCACATCAGGAACATCCTGGAACATCCTGCATGAACTTGGCTGCTCACGGAGGAGGTACAGACTTCATTGCACGCTGCATCAGCACTTAGGAAGAGCTCCACTGTGTCTACTTTGGCAATTAAAATATTACTTTGGGACAAGTAAATTTCTCCAAGTCCAGGAAAATGCTACAGAAACTAAATGCTCTTACAGCTGAACCAGCCTTTTCCTACCTTGAGCTGTTCCAAGGCTGGCTGGCCATGTGCAGAAGCGCCAGGCGGTAAGGCATCTGCCTCCCACCTAAGCTTCACTTCGCGTGGAATCATTGCTAAGTCTCTGCAGGGGTCCTGATCCGTTAAGCTTTCTCTAATAAGAATTAATTTGTAAGTACCGCATTAGTTCAACGTGAAACACAGAAGCCATGGTCAAAGTGCTTAGTCTTCCAGCCAGCCATGGACTCTGGCTACATTTAAAACTGATATTCTGTGTGCATCTCATACTTACTGACTGCAGACGTCTAATATTTAACAGTAGCTCAACAAGCAGCAGCTACAAGACAAATATGTGTTTGGGGGGAATTTATCAGTGATCAAGTTCAAGCATCATCCAGTCCCTTTACCACACTCTACCTGTGTCTCCCCAGGTCTCTCTATTACTTAGGTGATTAACACATTCACCTGTAAAGCCAGTAAACACCCAGGCATCCAAAGCCAGATGGCATTTTCAGTTTTTATATTCAAGCCACGTTAAGCTAGATTTTTGCGGTAAGTGACCACAAATTAGGTGAGGGTTTTCTCCTTGAGGAAAGCGATCACTCAAGGGGAAGAGCAATGTCCTAGTAAGCATGAACATCTGAGAGAGCTGAGGAGGGCTGTGAGAGGGTACACCAAGGCTCATGATTTCGGAATGGTTTCCTCATGTGCACAGGCGTGGTTTATTTGATTATCCCAAGCAGTGGACTTGTCCACATACACCCTAGTTGCACATTCCAGTACAAACCGTCAAGAGATATTCCCGAGTGGCTGGAGCAAATCTAGAGGTCGTGTGTGCAGACGGGCACTTGATGGAGGGAGGCTTCCTGTGGGAAGGCCGTAGAGGGCCAGTCGTCAGTCCGACAAGCCTCCCATTAGCCTTAGTCTTAAAACACGTAGCAGGGACCTCGGGCATGGCCGCATAGTGCCACTGAGGCACCAGCTGGCACAGAGCGTGTGGTACTGGGATTAACTGAGAAGATACTGAGAAGCCTTTCCCATTTCTGCTTATTTTACTTAAAAATATCTAAACCAACTATCTACCAGCTCGTAGGAGAGGGCTGGAGCACCTCTCCTGTGAGGACAGGCTGAGAGAGTTGGGGTTGTTCAGCCTTGAGAAGAGAAGGCTCAGGGGACACCCTATAGCAGCCTTCCAGTACCTGAAGGGGGCCTACAAGAAAGCTGGAGACTTCTTGCAAGGGCCGGTAGTGACAGGACAAGGAGTAACGGCTTTAAACTGAAGGAAGATAAAATTAGATTAGACATCAGGAAGAAATTCTACACTATGAGGGTGCTGAGGCACTGGAATGGGTTGCCCAGAGAAGTTGTGGATGCCCCATCCCTGGAAGTCTTCAAAGCCAGGTTGGATGGGGCTCTGAGCACCCTGGTCTGGAGAAGGTGCCCATGGCAGGGAGGTTGGAACTAGATGATCTTTAAGGTCCCTTCCAATCCAACTATGATTCTAAGATTCTGTGATCTAGGAGGAGGAACAAATCAGATGTTAATGATGAGTCACGTACATTACCATCAGATTTACATAAAGACATATTCAATTATTTTGTGGCAAAGGTTTTGATCACTTCTAATTAACATTTCCTATTAACTTTTATTCAAAATTCTACTTAATCAGGTGTTATTTTTCCACCAGAAAGAGATACATACTTACTAGTGGGAAACAAAAATCTGGTTTAAAAGGTGCACAGTGGTTTAGGTACTGGTAAGTTAAACTTTCCCTAGGAATCATTTTTTCTTTATGATATTCTTAACTACCAACAAAAGGGCATCTTTAAAAGTATCACTAACATGAACAGTTAGGGTATTTAAAAGTGAAGATTACAAAAACGTGTATGTAGGTATGTAGAGTCTCATAAGAATAATTAGTTGGTTTTTTTTTAAATAGAAAGGACACTTTTTTTTAACATTCTAGTCCCTTCCATTGCAAATGCTGACATATGCTTGAGTACCTGGCTGAATCAAGGCTAGGTTTATTTAAAGAGCATGACTTGGATCTTTTTGGTAAAGAAATACAGATACAATTAAAAATTTTTAAAAACTGTTCTGGAGTGCTATTTTTAATCAGGTAACTAAGTCATTTTTTTTCCTTCACATTCTTACCCTACCATGAAATCCAGCAAAGATTTATTGTTTGAAGAGGTTCTCGGTTCAGGGTGGTGAATGATAGATACAAGGAGATGAGTTTGTGCTTCCAGGTCATATAGCCCCAGTGCATGGTCTATGCTATAGATCTATAGAGCTAAGTTCTGTGTAATAGGATGGCAGACATTATATTGAAAAATAGTACTTGGCATTCTTCTCAGATAACCCAGGCTATTTCCTTCGCAGGGACTCACAAATCTGTATTACTGTTCACTGACCACAGAAAGGGTGGGCTGTCTGGTTCCTATCACCCCATTATTTTACCATCTGCTGCCCCTTATTGCAATGGGGTTTCAAAGGAATATACAAGTGGTAGCGCCCAAATGCACCTGAAATTCAGTGACTGATGACTTCTCTTAGGTTCCTTTCAAAGATCCTGGCCTTATCAGTAAGGCCAGAGAACCTGATGAAAGAACGGAAAAGAGAAAATTAAAATATAACAGACATAATTTGCCCAAAGTCTTCAAGATGCATGGATACAGACGATTACTAGAAAATTATGTTGTTTTAGTTGCCATCTCACTGTCCAGTTTGTGTAGTGTATATTCTTCCATTTTAACTTAATAGAAACAAACACATCTTGGTACTGCCTCTGTCTTGAGGCCCTTGCACAGATGTTGTTGTAATTTTTCTTGTTGATAATTGTCTATCACTATCATGTAGTCGTTAACTCCAGTGACTGCAAAATAGGCTGCAAAGAAAATGTTTCCTACTCACTCTTGTAATTTGTCATCTGATGCATTAGCCTGAGACTCTAGATTATGATGATATTGCAGCTGCTTTGTAACTAACTTGGGTTTGTTTTCCCTTTTCAGAGAGCAGATATAGCTGTTGCCCCCCTCACCATAACATTGGTGCGAGAAGAAGTCATAGACTTTTCCAAACCCTTTATGAGCCTGGGCATCTCCATCATGATCAAGAAGCCTCAGAAATCTAAACCGGGCGTATTCTCTTTCCTGGATCCTTTGGCTTATGAAATTTGGATGTGTATAGTCTTTGCGTACATTGGCGTCAGCGTAGTTCTTTTCCTAGTCAGCAGATTCAGCCCTTACGAATGGCACTTGGAAGACAGCAGTGAAGAACCACGTGACCCTCAGAATCCTCCCGACCCTCCAAATGAGTTTGGAATATTTAACAGCCTTTGGTTTTCCCTGGGTGCCTTTATGCAGCAAGGATGCGATATTTCTCCAAGGTTTGTTCCATGTCACTCCATCACCTTTTTGCATTTTATGGTCATTTTCTGATGCCATGGTGCATATATGTTACTCTTTCACATTTCTTTTTAATTCCAAATTTTTGTTTTGACATTCCATTCAACGCTAAGCATCGTCGTCAAGCCTCCATGCTTGCTAACATTAACCTCCAGAGTGAGTGACATTGCCTTATAATGCCGTTTATGCATTTCTGCCAAACTTATATACACCATGTTGAAGCTGTAAAATGCATGGGGTTTTCTGTTTTTAGCAATGCTTGGAGGGCTACCGTGTTTTTGCTGCATATCTCATTTTACGGTCATCTCCTTGGTGCATATAACATATTCTGCTTTGCAAAATAAGAATTGTTTATTTTAAAAAGTCACATGCAACAGCATTTTAAAACACCTCCACTCCCATCCTGGCTTCTGCTCATCTTTTTACTTTCTGCTGTGCCTAATTTCTCTAGTTTTGTTCTTCCTGAACCATCCTTTCATCTATTACTGATTTGCTTACCACCGCCTTTTGTATGTTCAGGTCTCCGTATGTGCCCCTCTAACAGTTACAGCGTCCTGCCCTGGATGTGTGTCGTCGTTTCAATCCAGTCTAATCTGTTGTCCCTGTGTTCATTGTCAGTATGGTCTAATAAGCATTGCCAGTTTCCATAAAGATGCCTTTCTTATTCCTGAAGACAGTCTTTCTGAATCAGGCTGTAGTAAAACATGTTTGATACTAGATGCAGTTTAACAGAGAGCACTGGTATTAATTATTGTAGAATTTTATTTCTTTTTTAAAGAAGCGTTTTGAAAACCAGCTGAGAATAGTGAAGCTCTCTCTAATTGAACTGCATACCACAAGTGTTTTTTGAATAATATATATATAATGTTTCTACATTTACACTGGTAAAATACTGTGGTGATGTGCCTGTGATAAGCAGCCAAGTTATCTAGTTTCTTAGTGATGGAGCACTAGTTATATTTTGTATGACAATATTTTAATAGCCTGTTCACAGCTTTCAGTTATTAAATATACCTGCTTAGTACAAACAGGATGCAGTTTTTTCCTTTTAACAAGGTTGCTAATTAAAGCAAGAGAGACAGACCTTTTCTAACTAAGCACTTGTGTTCGAAATGCACCTTGTCGATCTCTGAATTCGTACCTTTTTCAATACCTGAATCATTGAAAAGTTACCAGTTTTCCTGGTCCATATAGTGGTAGGGATCTTGAATAGCCTCACTGAAGCAAGTGGCAAAACTTCTATGAAGTTTCATGGAAAGGATCAGGATTTTACCTGTTATAATGTAATAATGATACTTTAAGTGCACAGTCCTTGCACATTCAAATCTCCTGACGATCGCAGCGAAATCCAGGACTTTCAGCGATACTGGCGTGTGCCTGTTGGTATTTGATGCGAGTCATGCTATGTTTTAAACGTCTTTGTAGCAGCAATTAGATGTCACGCCTATCGACAGACGCATATATAGCCTACCTAAAAGAGGCACACGTTTTTGCCTGGCTGTGGCCACACGTTAGTTTTCGCAGTTGTCGGTGTTTGGGTGTGCTGCCTGACTGTGTAGTTATAGCTGTTAGCCTCCTCCTCCTGTTCATACGCCGTGTTTCCGCTTTGTGCCTAAATTCTCTACCGAAACTTTGCCTCTCTGCTTGCTGTTAAAGGTGATGAGTAGTGATAACATTTAAATTGCTGTTGACCATGTGTGTGCCCAATATAAAGGACCGGGAAATAAGCACTGGGACATCACATGGAAAGCTGCAGGCATTGCGCTGTTTCCGCTAGGTCTGTTTATTGACAGTTAAATAGAAGTGCATAGGTTTTTTGTTAAGCTGTCATCTGACTCTGACATGTTCAGCCATTTACCTTATATAACGAGTGGAACATATTCTATTTTTTTTCTTCAATACTACCATGATAAGTGCTTTGGAAATACTTCTAAAAAGCAAGAGACATCTGTCCATCAGAAGCTATTAGCTCAGTATTAATACATGGCCCTCGCTTGAAGATGTTGTCCGGTTATTTTGTTATCTTTCATGATAACAGACTCCAGGCAGTTACATGAATTGCTACTGAAACAAAGAAGAATTTAGTACCTTGGTTTAAATTCCAGAAACACTGTTCCTTTGACCGATGTGTTGATTTAAGGTGATTAAATGTCAGATTTCTTTTCCGTAGAATGGACTGTTCCCCAGTATTCCATTCTTAATCCGTGTCTTTGTAAGGTTACGCCATTCACAGTACATTGACTATATGAATGTTTCATACTATTTTATTGCCATTAAAAGGGGCTTCATTCTTCCATTGTGAGTTTTGTCTGAATACATTTCTTAAATGAGAGCGTACAGCACTTGTAGAGAGATGCCGACAAGCAGTCTGGAGAGATCACTTTTGTACTTGCTGATAAAGGCTCTTTCAGCTGCCTTTGTGTGGAACAGCTGTGACATCTAATGACTAGTTAGATCTATCCTCGGTGAGTATGCTGTGTGGATATTCCAGAGGATATATCCCTATACTCTCCTCTCTGTATTTAATAGGAGTCGTCTAAACAGAATCAGATAGCAGCCAAAGGATGGGGCTTAGTGCATCCCTTGATGGAATCAACATTTGTTCCAGCAGTTTTGTTCTGCTATCAAAGGCTGCTGTGTTTTCTGCATAGTGAGCTAAAGCATTGAAAATTCACTTTTGATGGATCAAAAGTAGATTATTAAACTTACTTTAATGTGAGATGTGTACAGCAAATGGAATCGGGAGAAAACACAGTCAAATTTGTAACACTGTTCTGAGCGAAAGTATCTTTGAAATCTCTGAGAGCATGTATTTTCATTTTTCTCTTTATTCATGTGGAACAAAGAGGCTGGATTAATTAATTGCTGATGGAAAAAGACAGGGGGTTCATTAAAAATTATCTCATGAGGTTGGTCATTTAAGAGGGTGTATTTCTAGATCCCTATTTTCAAAGCAGAAGACTCAAGAGACTCCTATTAAAGGCCATGGGAATGACTTTGTGGGACTTTCAAAATAGCAATGAGAGCTGAGTAACTAGATCTTTCTGAAACTCCCACTGCCAGTTCCTATGATGGAAGCATCTCAAGTCAGCGCTTTAGATGCTGTTATTTATTGTCTCCTGACTCTGAGCTGAGGCGAGGGCCGCCTGGCCGCATGAGGCCAGCAGGAATGCTGGAGGGCCAGCTGGGCATGCGCGCAAGGGACCGTGCTTGTAGCGTAGCAGGTACCAAGTGACGTGCGCTCAGAATGCGCGGGGGTTCCAGACAAGGAGAGTTGGCACCAGAGTTGTTCAGGGTTATTTGTCAACGTGACAGCCATCTTGTATTGATCAGAAGAGCCCAATTAAAAATTGAGCAGTGAGAGAAGCTTATTATTTCTGTGTACTAGTAGGAAGTCAAATGTGTTTTATGGCCATGGGTAGAAACAAAATTCAAGCTGTTTTGATAAATAAATGACGTTTTGTTTGAATGTATTATTCTCCTGGAAACTGAATGTGAATTTGAATATTTATTTTGTTTTTCTCGTGTTACTAATTTGCTCTCATTTGACTCCATGCTTCCTTTTAAATTTCCTCTCAAGGTATGCATTCTTCCTGTTTACTTCCTTTTGAAAACACCGTCTGACCTTGTTTTGATAATTGAGTTATACTTCTGTTGTTCCCGGTCTTTGGTACTCCTCTCATGTGTTAACATGCTAATTCACTTTAAAATAATGTTGTGCGAAGTATCTATTTATTGAGGCAATTTGGAGAATGACGTGTTGGGATAAAGCATTAGTTGTTTGTTTTTAAATTACAACTCTGCACACTTGGACAGGTATGGCTTTATCAGAAAAAGTGATGCTGGTATTAAAAGCTGTGATTGATCTTTCTATAATTATTATTTGAGTAGTGGACAAACATTTCTGTGTTCACAGTACAGACCATATGAGTATTCTCTTACTACCAGCTCGGTGTTTATGTACTAACCCTTTTTCTCCCGCATCCCTCTACACCAGCCCCTGCAGTGGGTATAAGGAGTCTTCGTATCAGCAGATGGACTGGGGGGAACTGGGATCCTTTGGACCAGGAGGCTGCCAGGCCATGCTCTCCCATCTTCTTGTTCTTCGACTCTCTCTGTCTTTCTTTCCATCAGTGTCAGCTTTGTGTTTTGTTTTGTTTTTCTTTTGCCCCATCCTGTGCTACCACCGCTTACAGCTATGTCAGCCCAGGCTGCGTCTTAGTAGCAGCTGTTTAATCTTCCTTTCTGTCCTCATTGGAAGACTCTGGGAGAAACAACTTTGTAGTGACATCCAGTTTTCTTGCAAGTGACCTCAGCTCTTCTGACAACAGCTCTGGTCCTCATCTAGCAAGTCCCCTCTCTTGCACGTAGGACCCTGGGGGAAGTGCCGCCTTCGTCAAGGGATGCAGCCGTGCCCCCTCCCGCTGCCTCGCGGCTGTTCTCCATTTTTTGTCCTGTATCTGTCCGACTGGTTCATGCATGTTGCAAGATCTCTGGGACAAGATGTTTTTACCTTTCTCTGCGTGTAATATGCTGTATGAGCATGCAGCTCGACACACACTTGGTATTGTTACAGCGGTGTGAGCTTGAGGTTTCACTGGTTTGGAAAAAAGCCCATCTTCTGCACATCTTCATCCCAGCAACCCATCTGTCCTGCTAACAAAAGGGGCAGCTACCAATGCAAGTAAGACATTTGTTATGGGAAACTATAGGGCGAGTGAACACATACTGGTTTGTTCCAAAGAGTTCCACTGAACTTACCTAACCACCCTGGCAAGTCTTTTTTTCATCTTCCTATTTCAAGACCTACTGTAAAGCAAGAGGGCCACGGGAACCTGGAAACCCCAGATAAACCCCAGATAAATCCACTGTTGTATGCAGGTGGATGTTTCATCTGCTGTATCTGCTAGCCAGACTTCTGCTCAGTCTGGCTCTGAAACGGTGCATCATGCTGCAGGGAGAAGGAATTCAACTCCAGGTCTTTTCTGAAGATGGAAAGTATGTAGTGAAGGAACGAACAAAAGTGAGATGAATTTCACCTGACACAGCCATCTAAAAGCGATAGGCTGTGTTTTAGTTAGGCATCTTGGTTCCCTCCAAAGTCACGAGACAGATGGGCATCTTCATCCCAGACTACAGCAAGTGAGATACATCTCTTGCTGAGGGTGTCTGTCTCCTGTTTCTCTCTGCTGGCTCCAAAGGGAGCCTTAGGCGACGAGTTCAGCAGGCACTGCTTTGTAGTCGGCTGAAATTATGTCAGTTCATGTAAGAGGCTGATCTGGTGTGTAGGGTATTGGGTTTTACAAAGTAGCTAAAGCCAAGTCCCTGACTGGTAAGGGAGCTGGCCAGAAAGGACTTTAGCCATCTGTGAAATCCCAAGATACTGATACCTACAAAGAATGCAGAGCGAGGTAGAGAGATTCCTTGACTTCCTACATTATTCTGGATTTATATTTCTGCAGCTTACCTTTGCAGCTACTCAGTAGCCTTCTGTTAGTGAGCATGGCTGCAGCACAGCCTGGGTTGAAACTTGGAAAGCCTTCTATCCTCTTGGGAGGCCCTCAAGAAAGGCAGGGAAGCCGCCTCCACTTGTTGGTGACCCAGGAGATGTGTGCCTGCCCTGGGGAAGCGCACGCAGGCCAGAGTGATGGCGATGTCTCTCAGAATTCACACCTCAAAAGTCATTGCTTCCTGATGGACAAAGAGGTGATGCCTCACTCCTCAAGCTTCCCTAAGCTTTGTGACCACCTGAACCGCCTTGCACGCTGGTACGGACTTGGTATGGCAGTCGCTGGGGTGCTCACTGCGCTGGCAAGTGGCGCGTGCTGTATTCCATAGGAACCAGCCTGCATCTGCCCTCTCCGTGGGAGCTGCTGCTTCAGTTTCTTGGGCAGAGGAAAGTGGAGCATAGCAGTGCTTCACCTCTTAGTGTGTTTCTCCACATTCCTCTAACATATTCCAGACTGCACGCTCTGTTTTTATCTGTTGGTGATTTTTTTTCTTTGGTGTGTTCTTTAATGTTGGATGGATTTATTTTTTTCTCTCTTTTTTTTTTTTTCTTAATAGTTTAATGGGATTTTTTTCATGGCTCCAGCAATCTCAGGCTCTGGCCAAGTCTAGGCAGTTTACCAGCTGACCCCCCTGTGTGGGTGGGGTGGGGGCACATCACCAGACTTTTGCTTTTTTCCTGTTTCCATCTGTTGGTAGGACAACTTGTACCCACTGTCTGGGGATGGCACTGAGGGGCTTGAAGGAAACAAACAGGTAAGAGTTTTCTTGCTTTCTGTTTCTTCCCTTCACACAAACTGAGGACTACAGCAGCCAGGTTCCACGGATTTGATGTATCTGGGATTGATTCTTCCTCCACCGATATCGGTAGAGTTAAGGGAAAACATACAAAATAGCTTTGTCTCAGGTCCTGAAATGATTCCTGGTCAACAAGCTGTGTTTGAAGAATGAGCACCGTACGTGGTGGTGAGGTTCCCCACGCAGCTGAGCAGCGTGGCACTGGCATCCTTCAGCCCCAAACAAATACTTTGAGCTTGATGTTCAATTGCTTTAAAGCATCAAGAGCTCTTACTGACAGGACCTAGACCTCCTGACCGCTACGCATCTTGTAATTACGTATTTACAAATAGGCTTTTTTTCAGTCCTTAACAGTATCTTTTTAAAAAACAAAAAATAAAAACCACAACAAAAACAGAACACAGGGTTTTTTTCTGCTTCCTTCTCAGTTGCACTCATGGTTATAAAGGAGGAATATGCTTGACTTGGAACAGTGCAATGTGCAAATTTTAATTGATATGATACAAACCAACCTCTCTCTTCACTTCAATATGCAGATTCAGTCTGCAATTCCTGCGAGGTTGTGATGAGAAGGATACTGGGTCATTTTTCTTTTATTCCTCTGCGTGTTTACTCAGATTCCTTTTTGCAGTTTACTACATCTTACATTTTGAGAGTCGATGCAGTAAAAGGTACATCGCTGTCCTTTGGGCTGGGCAGCCCCCAGAGAGACACGGTGCTGGCATATCGCAGCAGGCAGACCCAGCCTCGGGGAAGGGCTGGGCAAGCAGAGAAGACAAAAGTCTTCTGGCAAAAGACCTCTCCAGCAGTGGGTCTGTGGAAGTCAGGACAGCTTGTACCTCTCCAAGCCTCCCATGGTGTTGGCTCAGATGAATTATTTAACTGACCGTCCTTGTTTTCACTTGAAAGACTGGAGAGAGAGTTTAACTAGGTGAGACCAGGTGCACGCCAAGTTTGCTCTCCCGAGAAAGGCTGTGGGGAGCTGGCTCACGGTCTGCCTGTTCACAGATACCTGGAGGATCTGGACAAAAAGGGTTGTGCATGTGAATTTCTCTTCAATGAAAAAGAAAAAAAAAATTAAGGAATGTCTTCCAAGCAATTTGATGATGTTGTGTTTTTCCATAGATCTCTCTCAGGGCGAATTGTCGGAGGAGTCTGGTGGTTCTTCACTCTCATCATTATCTCTTCCTACACTGCTAATCTTGCTGCCTTCCTTACGGTGGAAAGGATGGTTTCTCCCATAGAGAGCGCAGAAGACCTGGCTAAACAAACTGAAATAGCCTATGGCACTTTGGATTCAGGCTCAACCAAAGAATTCTTTAGAGTAAGTCTGTTAAATCTCCATTAGAGCTTTTCTAAACGCTAAGTACCTAATAATACGGTTTTCGGTCGTTTGTTTCTGCCCAGCTGTAATAGCTGTCCTGGTGAAAGCTGCTTTGTGCAATCAGGACAGGCCTGAGTGCAGATTTTAATATCAAAGGGCATTTTACCAAAAACGGGTGGTCTTGCTCAACCTGAAACATCTCAAGGTGGAAAACCTGACCTCTGCTGTCACGGGAAGGGATTTTTCAACCTCAGTTTCAGAACCTCAGTCC
This sequence comes from Phaethon aethereus, assembly GCF_964289735.1. Classification (NCBI taxonomy): domain Eukaryota; kingdom Metazoa; phylum Chordata; class Aves; order Phaethontiformes; family Phaethontidae; genus Phaethon; species Phaethon aethereus. The sequence goes on along the minus strand of NC_138586.1, from coordinate 6,536,409 downwards.
GATGAGCAATAACGCAGGCGTTAGCACAACATTTAGCACAGAAAACTCTTGGAGGAGTGATGCTCTTGACCTACTTGCTCTGTTTGCCCGGCTGGCAGCCGGGAATGCCATCCGACACGGATGTTCGCTCTCCAGAAGGGGAAGCGGGGGGGACGTGTTGCCGTTCATTTCTGGGCAGTGCATCGGTTGCTGCAGTCGCGGCTGCTCGGTCTCCGCTGCTCGCCCGCGTCCAGCTGTGGCTGTATCAAGCAGTCAGGGGTGAAGCGTTTGTCCCCCAGAACACTGCCTTGCATTCGCCTTGGTTAGGCGTGCAATATTCGGTGGGTGGGAGGGTGTATATGCTTTTATTTAGGATCATCTTTTCTTTCTCCGCTTGCCAAGCCACAGGCTGAACTGCGAAGGGTTTGGTGAGGGTCATTAAAAACTCTAAACAGGATCTCAGACCACTTTTATGTATCTAAAAACGTGCAACCTGAAAAGCTCTTATTTCTGGCGCCTCCGAGGGCGAACTGAAGTGCTCAGCCCTTGCAGGGAGCTCTCGGTTCTCTCTCAGCAGTGCCAATCAGATGCCATTCAAGCCGAGGGCTTTTTTGTACAGGAGGGTGGCCAGTGCTGCAGGACTAGTTATTGCCTGTCAGGCATGCTGGCCGGAGGCAAGTGTGAGGGAGGAGGGAGACAAAAAAAGCCTTGCTGCTGTAGGCTGATGAAATCCTGATGGCTCCTTGAATTTACTTAAAATTTCAGTACACGACCACACACCCATGTACATGTATGTATAAATCTGATGTAAAGCTGGAATTGAATGCAAAGGTATTTTTATGAAGCATTTGTAGTCTGCCTTACTTAAATGTCTTTATACAGAAATAGATACTCAGTAGTTCTTAATTAACTGTGGTGGCTGGTACATCACAACAGCTTCTGTTTTTATTAAAATCCTGTAAGATAAACACTGACCTTGTAAGGGTGACATTAGTGTGTAAGAAATTGTATTCTGTTTAATTATCAGCCTGAGGCAGTATTATCCACACAGCAAAAATGAGTTGAGTGGACCTGTCAGAAGCGGTAGCACAACCTCATTAGAAATATTGGTGCTGTTGACAGTCATTATGCTGTTTTTAGGGGGGGAAAAAAATCTCCTTTTGAGTGTCTCGTTGCCATCAATACAGAAGGAGGGATTGTATGGGGGTGTTTCTTCATTTCCTTAATGGTTTGACATAACAAGGAAATCCCTTCTCACCCAGAGATCAAAGGAATGAGTGTTTCGTGTGAAAGGATACAAAGTCTAGTAAATGTATGAATACTTTGTTGTGCTGTTAATAGTCTTGCCATGAGCTGTGGCTCCCTCCTGGTGCTGGAGGAGGCAGGGCTGTAAGTGAGGATGGTCTGCCAGGAGCCGCCAGCTCCATCGGGCAGCGAGAGCGGAGCCTCGGGGACGCCTGCGCGGGATGCTCCGGGTGGGCCGTGCGGGAAGGGGAGTGGCCCCTCGGTGGTGCTTCGCTCGCCTCGGCTTTCTCAAGGCACACAGCCTAATTTCAGTTGTATTAACTTTTGCAGAGTAATTAATTTGAATAGAGGGATGCAGCCATGAAACTGTTGTAATTAGAGTCTTCGGTTGATTTGAGAAGGGCAGAAGCTTTGCCTTGGATTAAATGCATATGTTCACGTAAATACTTCGTTGTACAGTCTTTATTAGCTACTTAATAAGGTGGCAATGATGGCTGAAACTTGAAATAACTCTTCGAGGACGCTTGGTTTCTGGGCGCCTGCGGCGCGGGCTGTGCCTGCCCTGTGGTTGGGGATCCTTTTCCCCCTGTGGCAAGCTCTTTTCTCACCACTGCTAGAGCGTCCGTGGGAGCAATGGTGGTCTGAGTCAGAAAAAGCCGTCAGTTCTCCTGGGTACAGTGTGATGCTTATTCCCTCTGCGAGGAGAATATCCTCCTCTGCCCATTCCCCACCAGCGTTTAACCAATTCAAGCAATAGTTTGGTTTACAGTTTATGGTTGGACTTGATCTCAGAGGTCCTTTCCAGCCTTAATGATTCTGTGATTCTATGAACAGTTGGCTGAGCGGGTCAGGATCGTCTGCCCGGGGGAAAGGAAGCTTCTGACTGAGGGGACGGCTACATGAGGAAGGTAGCGCAGTCCTCCCTTACGCTCGTCGCCCATGCGCAGGTACACACACGCTGGGTGTGAGAGGCAGCCAAATCTTCCCTTGAGGTGGGAGAAGGTACCTGGCTGTGAGCAAGAGTTCAGCACGTGTGTAGAGGCACCAGGAACAGTAACTCAGCTTTGTAGCTGGTCCGTGACTTCACCCAGGAGGTGCAGGACAGCCTCTCCAGGGTCCCGTAAAGAAGCTTGTGTGGGTATATCTCTCCTGGAGCTGTAAAGCTAAAACGTTTCTCAAAGATAGATATTAGTCAGATATTGATCTTAATGGCTGCCGTAGGCCAGTGACAGGTGCCAGACCGACAACAGCAAGGAAAAACTGTCTCCTCATGCATCGTAGAGGGACGACACATAAATGAGCTTCAGATACCCACCATCTTGTCTGCGTGAGCTAGAAGGAGCTGCTTCAGAGCCGTCAGTCCATGGCTCCTTTCTGCCAACCCCATTTCCAACTAGGATCACTTCTGAAGGTTTCTTTTACAGCATGGATACCTATCTGCTAGGAGCTGGACCGATACCAGCACCTCGTTTCAGATGAACAGATGGTAATGACTTCCAGCCACTTCAGACCCGGGCAGGCTGCAGCTGGTGACCTATTTTGTAGTCTTGGCTGTTTCCCTAAACCTCACACTGTCTCCCAGGTAGACGCTATCCCAGCTACGCCGCTTAAAGCTAGGTACGCCATTGCCGTTTCAGGCGTGCACGATGCCCGCTGTCGGCGTGACATTGCTCTCACCGTTACAGCAGGAGAGCCTGTTTTTTATAACAGTTTCACAGCAGGCACTGCTCACTTGGTGGTGACTCTCTGCATCAGGGCATTTGTCCCCCCAGTATTTCTAAGAACCAGATGAGCCTTCGTGTATTTTCATGGTTTTTGCCAGTTTCTGCTCACAAACATTTTACATTTGGCACTAATGAGCTTAAAAAGGCATTTAAATGGCAATCAATAGATTACATCAATTCCCTTTTGGCTTTCAAAGGGCACTCATCCATATTGAAAAGGAAAAGAAAGAACCTTTCCTTAGATATTTATTAACATACAGACTCAGATTGAGAGCTCCAAAATACCTTTTTCTCTTTCTTGAAAACTGGCAAAGGCCTGTACTAGAAGGCAATTTCAGATCACTAAGCTATTACTTTTAAGGATGTATCTGTTAGAATTAACATCTTCTAATACATTCAATTAAAGCTTCAGCATATCTGAGCAGCTCATCAAATCAGTATAACACCATTTAATCCAAATTCAGCGCTGAGCCTAAGTATAATACCACAGTCTAATAGGTTTCGCACCTCCAATATGCATATATTCAAAAGGCCTGACCTTTACAACCGATTAGTAATTCTTATGTAAACTTGGCTGTATTTAAACTTCAGTAGAAGCAGAACGTGTTTCGACATTAGAAATATGAATTGCTGTTGAATTTCTGGTGGTTTCTTTTAACTGATAGCAGATAGCCTTGTTAAGAGCTTCTGTAAAATACCTTGCCAAGTGTGTATTTGGTCGTTGACCAACACAGCTGACCCGCTAGTACACTTAACTGAAAACCTGAAATTTCAGAAGGTGTCCTCAAAATTGATCTGATGGGAGAAGACTTTACAGCTTGAAACACTGAGGCAGGTGACATGTAGCAAGATCATGCATTAGGTCCTTCTCCCTTTTGTGGGAGATTGGAGGCGGCTCATGTCACACCACTGCCGATGTAGTTCGTCACTGTTAACTAAGACTAAGAAAAAGGAGGCCTCGAAGGACTGATATTTTATTGTAGAACTTTGTCTTTTTCTCAGTTTCATGGATGCCCCTGACAGAACGACTCTCCCCCCGTGCCTCAGATGAAATGACTTGCTGCTCTGAAGTCAGTTCCTAATTTTTTCTCCTGGAAATGGCATTAATTGCCAGGCCTGCTAGGAATTTCAGTAGAAAGGCCAAAGGTCCTTTGGACGTGATGGTTCCTGCTCTTACAGTTGGTAACTCCTACCTGGCACTGACGTTCACGAGTATTGGGTAGAGAGTTTGACACCGACATTGATCCTGCTGTCGATAAAGACTGAGGGTCAGTGTCTGGAGGAGTCAAACAAGCTGATGGCCTTCAAGCGCAGCTTGGATACTTCAGATTTATTTTTAGGAATTTTTTGCAACACAGTACGAAACGCACAGCTAAGGCTGAAGTCTCCATTACTTCAGGACACATGGGAGCGATAGCTGACTTGAGGGCACCGAGGAGTCTGCACTTGCTTTCCGTGTGGCTCCCATCTGAAGGCTTCACTGGTCATTGCACTTGGATAAACCTGCCCAGACCCTTCAATAATATTTTGCTCGTAATTAATGTTTTGCGAGAAGGCGATACTGTTGTTTTATGCCTTTGTGGGCACCTTCAGCACTTGAAATTCCGCTTCATCAGTTTTCTTAAAAAGTGATTCTTTCCAAACCCGGTTCAGATGGTAAATACCTAAAATATGATAGAAAACTACAATTTTTAGGACACAGGAAGTCATGTGAAGGATGGCTCCTGAGGTGGTCCCCGATTTTCTCTCTTCTTGGTTTCATGAAGTCTGAATAGTTCAGTGAGAGCAGATAGAAAAGCACGAGATGCCCTGGCAAGAGACTTTGCATTTCTGTCTGCAGCTCTGGTTGCCCACGCTGAGGAAGGGTGCTTTGACATGGAAGCAAGTACCAGAAAAAGCAAGTAAATACAGTAAGGGGACTGGTGAGGTTGCCTCTTGAAAAGAACTTTAAGTATAACTTGGTTAGCTGGTAAAACTAAAGCCAATACAGAAAACAATTTGTTCAAAAGAAAAGGAAAAAGCTATCAGACAGATTAACACCAAAGCAGAAAATAAACATTAGTCTGAAAAAAACAGTGAAAGAGCAAATGAACGGATTGACTCCAAATTCCTTGGAAATTAAAAAAAAAAAAAATTTCTTTAAACCAATCAAAAGGATTTTGAAATACCTTCCACTAAAATCACTTGGGGTAATGAAAACCTCCACTGCCATTGCGGCAGCGCTGTGTAACGGGCGCATGAGGTGGGGCTGCAGCGGCACCAGCGTCACCAGCGGGTCCCTCCCGGCTCTGAAGAGCAAAGCGCCGCTGGACCCAGCCCAGCTGGCAGCATGCAGAGAGGGCTCCCCGTTCCGCTCGCTGCCGGCCGCCCTCGGGAAGGGCAGGCTGGGGCGGACCAGGCTGGTCCCGCGGGCGGGCGGCCCGGCAGGAGCACGGCACCATCCCAGACCCATTAGGGAGAGGGGGAGGAATAATGACCGTAATGCGTTCTGAAGCACTAGCATATTACACCCAGTTATAAGATAAAGAGCTCATTGCTTTCCTCTGATGATAGGATTGTGTGAAGACAAGAGGTAGGGGAAATAAATTCTACCAGCGAGCGGTTTCGGTGAGGAAGAGCCTTGAATTATGAACCAATAGCTGCCGCGCAATTTTTATGCATTCTGTGCAATCAAACGATATTGAGATCATCATTGGAGCCTGTAAAAAACACCGTAGTGAACTCTGTGCACGCAGCACTGAGGGTTTCATCTGTAGTTAAACTCTTTGATTTTTAATTTCAAAATTTATTTTGCTAGTGAAGATGAAGGGCTTGTTTCTAGCACAGCATTCATACAAATGCTTTGCTTTTGCCTTTGGATAAAAGTATGATTAGCAGTTTTAAGCTTTCTGTGTTCTTGGCATCAAGCAAAACAACACAGTCTGACATAACAAACGCCTGACAAAAATATTGAAGTGTGATTGTATTTATGGACTTTAAAGAATAGAACATCACAGAAAAGTGATAGCTTCAAATATGAGCTGCGTAGATCTTTGATAGGCAACGTGGCAGCGATCAATCAGAAAAACTACTGTGTTTCAACTGTTTTTCAACACAGGAAGTGTGAAAGACTTACTCACCCGTATAGTCTCTCCCTTCCCTGTTTGACATAGGTGGAGCTGGGCATGAATAGTAAAAGGTGAATGTATGTGTGCAGAGAGATCACAGCCTCTCCATTGCACGGATGATAGATGGTCTACTTGTGGGGGGCTTTTTCTCTTAATCTGTTGAACCTCCTTTCTGTCACATGGCTAACAGGCAGTTTTAAAGACAGCAGGAAATAAAATGCGACATAATTACAAAAGAAATGGTTTCCCTTGAAGTGATCTAATGTCTTTAAGCCTATGGGTTGGAGAGGAAAATGTATCCTTACGGGAACTAAAATTAACAGATCATCCATCATCCACTCCTTGGGAAGGAAACGTTTGAATGGAACCGGGTTTAAGGTGGCTGAACCGTTTTACTAATTTCAGCAGACCAGCCGGGATTCAACAAAGCTTTCAGCCAACACTTAATAACACGTGTTTGAATAAGTCTCTCCTTTATCTTCCGTGACAAATGGCATTTGTCTGTCAGCTCTACCTGTGTCTGTGGTTTAGGCTTCCCCGCTCACCTGTGTCCCGGTACGGCTCCGCAGGCAATCTCCGGAGGAGCAGGGTTGCCGGCTGCACCGCAGAGGTGAGCGGTTTCCTCGGGTCAGGCGGCGCCTGCGGAAGCGGCCCGTGGCGCAGGCTGGCGCGGCAGCTCGCAGTGGGTTAACGCCGAAACCGGCCGCACCACGGAGGCGAAGCAGAGAGCGCCTCGGGGAAAAATCTCTTGCTGTTTGAATGCTCTGCTTTTTGGAGAGCGGCTCTACAATAATGGTAATGACATTGCTCAAGCAGCGAGGACCCTGGTTTTTCAAGACTCTCCTACTTTACGTAATGCTGCTGTGTCACATTAATACTTGTTAGGGATTCATTTAACATACGTGGGTGCTGATAAATTACTCACAGCACTGCTACTGTTACTTTTGCATAATTAGAAAATACAAGAAGGTTTAGAAACTCTTAATGATGTGAATATGAAACATCCCCTCTTGCGGTCCGCTGGGATTTCTCCATCATTGCTTGTATATTGGCCCGTTCTGTCTGGAGCTGAAAGCTCATTAGACCCGACAGTGTTCAGACCGTGTGCTGGAAACGCCGTTCCCTGTTAATTTATTAGGGGCCAAATCCAGAGCAGGGCTGGTGTGCTGCTCCCTTGCCCAGACAAGACTACTCTGCTAAATACGTCACTGCTGGAAAGGTGCCCCTTCGCCTGGGGGCTGACGCAATCCCTCCGGCCGGCTCGGGTGCGTGCTGCCTCGTGCTCCGCAGGCGGACAGACGGACGGACAGACACGCTTGCAGCGCACGGCCCTAGTGATCCCCAGCCCCGCTCGTCTCCCCGCGTGGCCTCGCAGCGTGCTTCCCCGGGGCGAGCGCTCGCCCGGCGCTGGCTCTGGCCGTGGGGGTTTACGGAGACGGCTTGTCTCGTGGTAACGACTTCCATTTTAATTTCCCCATCAGTATTGCAACGGGGAGGAATGGACGGCAGCAGTAAAGTGAGGAGGTGAATACAGGCATAGTCTGAAGTTCAGTGCTGTGCCAGGGAAGGACGTCTTAAAATCCTGATTTACATTCCGCTCCTCAGGCTGTTGCTGACACGTCAGCAACACCGAAGTGACTCTTGGCTCGTCGGCTTGCGTGAGCGAGCTCACTCCAGAAAGATGGCTGTTAAAGCAGCCGCAGCACATTACCTGCTGCTGCCAATGCTCACGTTTCCAAAATGACCGCGATACGCAGGAAGAAAGTCTCAAAAGAAAACTCCTACAATACCGTATTATTTTTATAAGGTAGTTTCTTTTGTAATCGGGCCCCTCTGTACATCAGGTGTGGAAAGACGGTAGCGTTGCTGAAGCCTGGAGGGGTTTTGTAGGCTGCTTCCCTGGCTGCCTGTGCGGCGTGGCCGCCGGCGCGCCTTCCCCTCCACCACCTCCACCGCCAGCCACCGGCTGGGCTCCCGCCCCGGCTCCGCTCGGGGCAGCGGTGCTGGCGGCGGGTGCAGAGGGAGGATGGTAACAGCTGCCATACTGGGGTTGTCCGAGTCGCAACGCGGGATCCGAGAGGCGAGCGGGCAGCCCTGGGCTTTGTGGGCCTGATCCTTCAGCTCTCTGGGCTTCGTTTGCCCCAGCTGGGGAAGGGAAGTACCATTTCTAATGCGGAGGTTATAACGTCATTAATTTGAACGACAAACCAACGTGACGTTGTCTCCCATCACAAACTTGGCTGTGAAATACTATTTTTCACCAGTTCACCCTTTCTTTTATATTTATGCATGGGTTGTCAAAGATTGCATATTCCCGCAAATACACAGCCTGGTTTTTCATTCGCGTACCTGAACCTTGCTTATCTGTGGCATACCACAAATTCATAAGCCTTGGGTAGAGTTTGGTAGGTTGGGGGTTGGCCTTGCTAAAAGAGAAATGCCCTGTGCATGCTTGAGGCATCTGACCTACTTTCTTCTGCCGAGAATGTAAAAAAACCAAGACGTTCATGTAATGATGGGATTGATTTTTCTGTCCATATAGGTAAGTAAATTGCTGGCGTCACAAGTTATCGGTGGCTAAAAGCTGTGACATTGATCTGTCAGACTTTGCCCTATGCCCTTCAGTAAATGGCATCTCTGCTTTCATGTCCGCCCTTGGGAAGGGCGGCTAATGGTGCCCTCTGGCCTTCGTGAGACCTACTTTTTCCATCTCAGTAAAGAGCTTGGAAATGTCAGGCAGAGGGACCTTACGAATAATATTTATCATGTTCTTGTTATTGAGGTAGCGTCATTAGGCCGACCTCCACGCGCTCCAGGGCCGGCGCGGGGCGGGGGGCACGGACCGCGGTCCCTCGCTCCTCCAGCGGCAGCTTGGGAGCACCCTTGAGGGGATGACCCAAGGCCCGGCGTGCGGGCCCGCGGCCAGGCGGCAAATCAAAGCCTTACCCAAAAGGCCACGACAGTGGTAGCCACTCCGTTGCGCTTTCCCCTGTTGAAAGTCTAAGAAAGCAACTGCTTAAAACCGGTGGATCTCAGAGCGATCCCAGGCTCGGCGCCGGCGGTGCTACCAAGGCAGTCTTCTGGCATTTTTTCACTCCTGTTTAGTAACTTGCTTTTTAATGGTTCATAAACTGCTGGATTCATTAGCTGCTGTAGAAGAGCTAATTGCACACGTGGAAGAAAAGCAATGAGTGATGATAATGAAGCTAAGGTTCACACTTAACTACCTAAGTTCGTATCAGTGAGGCGTACCTCACCAGAAAGGCAGTGTGTAGTATTCAGATTAAATACCTGCACCGCTTTTAGTATGGACCTTTGTGTTCCGTATCAGCAACATCTGTCTGACTTGGGGCTATAAATTTCCCTCGTTAAAGAGCTGTAAAGCGGTCAGAGGACTGGTGTAGCAGGGGAGGGCGTTAACTCCGCTGCTTTAGGTCCGTTATCGATGTCTCTGCCTACCTTGGTGTGCTTGCCGCGGTCAGGATGCTCCGTCCGCTTCGCGCTTGTCTCACTCCCATTTGCTGCGCTTCTCTGTCGGATTTACTGCATTTCAATGTATGCTGCCCTACTCCAAGGTGTATTGAAGTTTACGTAGCCTGGACGCAGCCCTGAGACCAGGCAGCTGTAACTGGCTTCCTTCCAGGTCTTCTCCCTCTCCAGGATGCCCGTTCCATTTCTTACACTGATGCTGCCCAGCATGAAGCGTTCTCCTGCTCTTCCTTATAGCCCAGCTCCTGGATTGCTGGGGGGACCTTATCTCTTTCTCTCCTCTCTCTTTTTTTTAAGCTTGTTTATCACTCTCTTCATTTTGAAGACAGGATTAAAAAATTTAACATCAGTATAATCTAAGATTTTAAATATACAGAGTAAAAAAGGGAGGATATATAAATTAGTTTCAAAAGTAAAATTGATTTGGATTAATTTGGCTCATGACTGGATGATCGACAATAATTACCTATAAGAGAACGTTTTGAGCTTGACTGCTGGGAAATAATTTCCTGGCACCTGTCATAAGAAACAAAGGACCATTTTGATCATTTTAATAAAATATCCCAAGGGCGTGCATGAAGCAGGCATTTTGAAGGAGACTTGTAGGTCGTGGAGGAGGCAGCAGAGAGGGCAGAACATTCTAAAATGGGCAAAGGGCATCCCTGTAACATACTTTAACTATAGAGGAAAAATGCTGTTTCTTTCTGATTTAACAGCTTTGCTGCTACTCAGTTGTGTGCGGAGGTGACGCAGTGTCACTTTTAGCAGAAGCGTGAGACGGATGTCTGCAGAGAGGGAGAGGTAGTTCAGTCAATGGGAGGAGGCTTCGGTCACGGAGATATTTTAGAGCTAAATTTAACCAATGTCAAGGAATCATCCAAGATGTCTGGGTTTTGCAATGTATCTCAAGGCGATTTGAGATGTACAGAAATGAAATCAAGGCATCTGGTCCCGCTCAGCTGGAGCCAGGTTTGCGGGTGCTGAGTTTTTGTTGTTGAATGGATCGAAGAAATGGAGGACGAGAGGAAATGGCCTCAAGTTGTGCCGGAGGGGGGGTTAGACTAGATATTAGGAAAAATTTCTTTACGGAATGGTCAAACATTGGAACAGGCTGCCCAGGGAGATGGTGGAATCATCATCACTAGAAGTGCTCAAAAAACGTGTAGATGTGGCACTTCAGGACATGGTTTAGTGGGCATGGTGGTGTTGGGTTGATGGTTGGGCTTGATCTTACAGGTCTTTTCCAACCTTAATGATTCTGTGATTCTGAAATGACCATGACTGAGAGGTCCTGTAGCGCGCACCCAGCCCCGTCCAGCCGTGCTTCTCGATGCTGTGGCATGCTGTGGGTTTGTTTGATTTTTCGTTTCAGTACTGGAGCCAACCACACATCAAAACTAGGAGAATTAGAATGAAGGGCAGTGTTAAAATTGTGGACTGATTGGATTGACACCTTCTTTTAAAATAAACACATCGCTACCCAGAAGCAATGTGTATTTATGTACTGGTTAGTAACGGGCCAAACGAAGTGAGGGCTCAGCATGAGCTGCCTACACCTCTGAGGTGTTTGTTGCTCATACTTCTGCATAAATATCCCAAATAAAGAAAAAACCCAGCACTATGGACGGAGCAAAGGCCAGCTCTTTTTATAGCTGCAGTAAGGCTGCGATAATGAAAAGATGCTTTAATGTGTCCCAAGGCCTAGATGAAACACTGAAAATGTTGCTTTTAAGAGAAAAATGATAATAATATCCCCTTGAAATCCTGGGAAAATATGTGTGACGGACTTCTTGAGAGCAATATCAAAGAAATGAAATAAGAGTTGCAGAGCATAGGGAGTTACTGCAGTTATGGGCTTTGAATTGGTTTAAATCTTTGCTTTTAAGCTTTTTTTCTAAATATCTCTTTAAAAGTAACACTTTAATGAGAGTGGAAAATGGTTTACTGCCGCTGAACTCTAGCAGCAGTGCAGATCTGTCAGACCTTACCTTATTTTGGAGTCTAAATCCTTTCTCTGCTGTCTGGCCCCTCTGGCCGGTGTCGGACTTGGGACAGGGCAGGGAGGTACGCAGGGGCTGGGAGGGGCGGCATGAACAGCCGCAGAGGAGGGCAGGTGGGTGAAAATGTTCTTCCAGCACGGGATTTGCATCTGTAGAGTTAGAAAGGAAAGAAAGATTCCTTTTCTGAAAGTCCTTTGGGGTTTGGGTTTGGTTTTTTTGAGGCAATTGGAAAATGGACAAAAGGAAAACACTTACTTACTCAGAATACCATCCTTCATTTCCTCTCGTTGCGTCTTTGTCCAGCTTTAGTCAACTGGCCATCTCATGTTGTTAAGCAGGTATAAAATCTGGCTCCTGGGGCAGAAAATGCCCTTGAGCACTTCTGAGTGGGTTTGCAGGTTCCTCAGCTCCTCTGATGGCACTGTCCCTTTCTCCGAGAAGCCTCTTCCTAAATCATTGTTTTGGCCTCATTAGGAATTTAGGGGAACGGCTGCAAAGAGCAGCGCTAACTGATCAGGACCCAGCGGCCGGAGTCCGTCACCTCCCTGGTCCTGGGTTCATCCATGGGTCCTCACTTAGACCCCCCAGCCAGGCTCTGGCCACTCCAAAACCAACACGTGGCTGCTGCATTTTATTTTAACCTTTCCCAGTCCGTATCTGCTGTGTTCATTTTTAGCTTGCATTTGTGTCTACTTCTACTAGATCAGACTGCTATGCTCATTTAATTTGATAATAACAAGATATTATGAAAATCCCACTTGGCAGAAGAAGACGCGGGTAGTGATCACATAGAAATGTACTGATTTTTATCCACCGCATCGTCCAGAAGAGTTCAATGGCAGGAGCAAACTATAAAGCATAAGCTGTTTGTTAAAGGTGAAAAGAGATGCGGTTTCGAGTCGTGGAATTCGGGTTTTTGAAGCATGAATGATGATATTCACCCTTTGCCCTTGGAGCAGGGATCATGCTTTGTCTGGACTGCTGGCAGCCCTGAGCGAGCTGTGGGCGCTCATCAGGTCGCCGTTACTACGAACAGCGCGCAGACGTATGAGCGGTTGCTCTTAAGTAGTCAGGCCAGCTGGAAAGAGCATGGAAGAACTTCGCAAAGACAGATACTCTGGTGTGAGCTCGGAGATGAAACGGAAAAGAAATTCTGGTTTATCTGTGTGATTAAAGGAACACTCTGCAGAGGAAAACATGCAAAAGCACATGCAGTGCACGCGCAATATTTGAAGGCTAACCATGTCAGCTTGCCGAGAGACATAAAGAGAAACAGTAAAGCTGTGTTTTTAACTTCCCATTGTCCCTTAGATGCCCATTTGCAAATACGGATGGGCAGGTGTGTATTATTTATGTGAAGATGAAGGTTGTAAGGACAAGCACCTTGCACCTTGCAACCAGGACATGCCGGAACTGCCGTTGCTGACGCGGTCTGTGTCGGCTGGTTCCGTTGCCTTTCTGCGTGAGGGAGCTGCACGAGAAGAGCAGGCAGGTCGGCCGTGGGCCGTGCCTCAGGCCACGGCGTGCGCTGCCCGCGCTGCCGCGTGCGCCGGGGCACACAGCCGCCGCACGGGCTCTGCCGCGCGCGGGGCGCGAGGATGGCGGCAGCCGGCGAGCCGGTGACGGCCGCCACGTCCCGGCCCCTCTGGCAGCCCCACGGCCCCTCTGGCAGGTGCGCGGCAGCAGGGCTGTGCCCTGGGCAGCTCCCGGCAGGGAAGGAGGTGTGAAAATGTCGCCGTGCGTCGAGGGGGCTGCTGGAAAAGCGGGAGAGCCAGGTCAGCATGCTCGGAGAGGGCACCCCAGGGAATCGGCGATGAACCGGCTTAGCAGCATATTTCAAGCCGTGGGTCTGCGGGTGCCTGGCCAAGGGCCCCGTGGGGCATCTCTCCTCGGGCAGGACCCACGGGCCCGCTGTCAGCTGGGGCTCGGAGCCGCCCCATCCTCCAGCCAAGAAATGGTCCCAGCAGAAATCCCGCTTGCGTGTTTTTCGCACCCCAGCACCCAGCCAGCTCCGGGCGAAGCTGCGCTGCGTTGTTGTCACTCTGATTTCCTATTGTCGATTGGGCTGGTTTTAATTGGTTTGCAGTTTCAGTTGTTTTTCAGCTCTTCAGGAAGGACAATAAAATAAAATCTGGCCCTCCGTGCTCCTCTCCCCCCGCCGAAGCGTCGCGAGCTGCGCGTGTTAATCTGAAGAAGGGTGGAGGCAGGGCTTACTCCCTGTGAAATGCTTGGAGGCTGATGGTTAAGCATTACGTTATTCAAAACACATTAAATTGTCCTGAATGAGAAGGAAACATGTCTCGATCATCAAGCTGATGGACATGAACAGTCTTCTGCCACAAGTTTGTTTTATTTGAACTAGATTTAGCTACTGCCTGCCTCATTCCCATTCTGCAAGGAAAGCTGTGGACAGGAAACTGGCAAGGAGTAGGAGGCATAAATTCAAGATACCCACAGCTTGGACCGAAAGCCTTATATAAATCCTCTGGATTTCCAGACTTTAGAGAAGTACAGTTGGCATTACTGCCTTCTGTCAACCACGCAGGAAAGTTTAACCGGTAGTCCAGGATATGAATGCTTAAGAGTCCGGAGGTGGCTTTAAGATGCGAGGGTGGTTTAAATGTTACTGGTGGGGAAGAGAGAGAAGGGGAAGTAACACATTTCTCAACATTTCCAGGTTTACAAAACCTGTATGCTGAGCTAGAGGCTGTTAGGATTGGCTTAGTCTCAAAATGAGGAAAACAGAAAAAATGTATATACAGTACATGCAAGCAATTAACCAGCAATTTTTTCCAGCTTCTTGCTAATGTTTGTGCTTGGTATCTTTTAGGAAAATGCAGAACTGAGTTTTTGAAGTTTGACTATTGGTTAATGAAGGATTTCGTAGTTACTGTTCATAGCCCTCCTACGAGCATCGCTATTAGAAGCCACTAGAGCTGCCCTGGTCTCCTGTATCGCTGCTGTGAAAAGGAGACTCCTGCCTTGCCGGCAGCTTGTACTAAGCGAGTGTCGGTGTTTCCTAGCTGCGAGTTAGCACAAAAACCAATGCTGAGGATTTGTGCGAAGAGGAGAGGCTCCTTTCGCATCTGTTGGCCGTGATGGATGAGCTAGGATTTAGCATCCTTCCTCTGCTTCAGCAGCAGAGCGGCACGCGGGCAGATAAGCCCACCGCAGAGCAGGGACTGCGGCGCTGGGACAGGCACGCGCCGTTTCTCATCCTGACGGGCTGCCAATTACGTGGCAATTAGTAGAATAAATGTCTGAGATATGTTTCCCCCTCCCCAACCATTTTACGGCTTGGTCATTGTTCAGGGGGCAATGTGTCTTTCCCCGAGCTACTCTGACTTTTTTATTCGTTAGCCTTAATCAGTTACAGGGTGTTAATTATACCTCTAAGCCGACTAAGCCCAAGGAGCTCAGCCTTGTGCCCTTGCCAACACGGCTCTTCATTTCCCTCCTTTCGTCTCTCCCAGAGGTCAAAAATAGCCGTCTACGAGAAAATGTGGTCGTACATGAAGTCGGCCGAGCCCTCGGTGTTCACCAAAACGACGGCGGACGGGGTGGCGAGGGTGCGGAAGTCGAAGGGGAAGTTTGCCTTCCTGCTGGAGTCGACGATGAATGAGTACATCGAGCAGCGCAAGCCCTGCGACACCATGAAAGTCGGCGGCAACCTGGATTCCAAGGGCTATGGTGTAGCAACCCCCAAAGGCTCAGCATTAAGGTGGGTGGAATAATATAACAATATCCATGTTGTTATAGTATTCCACCTACCCTGATGTATTGTGTTGTCATTTTCTTTCTTGTGGATTTTGAGGTAACTTTAAAGTTTAAAATCTTCAATATTCCATGGAGTTAAATAAGACGGTAAATTATGGTTTCGTTTATTTAATGCATCCATTTTTTTAGTGTTCTCTTCGTGTTGTCCTTTCTGATTGTTTGTTGCTGTTTTAATTTTACAGTTCAATGGCTTTTTCAATTTAAATGGTAAAAGCCGAGTTAACCTGCCATATGTGACGAATGTTAACTGCATGATGTGGTGTTCTTGTTACTTTTTTTCTCAAAGACGGTTGCCCCATCCCGCACACTTCAGTTTTGAGCAGATGTTATCTTCCATGCCACCTTCCAATATTTAACCCTGTATTTGCTGTACAGACATTTTGATAGCTCCACGTTCTGTGAAATTTTAGCCAATTTGTCCTCTTGTGCTCCTTTTTTTATACGTTACGATTTCCTAAGCATTTGTGCATTTTTTCTTACAAGTTATGTTTTATCGTTTCAAGAAATGCTGTTAACCTGGCAGTATTAAAACTGAATGAGCAAGGCCTCTTGGACAAATTGAAAAACAAATGGTGGTACGACAAAGGAGAGTGCGGCAGCGGGGGAGGTGACTCCAAGGTCAGCCTCAATGTCACCACAATCGGGTACCTTAGCAAAGAGTAATCGGCAAGGCTGTTATTTTACTTCTCAAGGCAAAAAAAAAAAAAAAAACAACAAAAAAACAAAAAAAGAACACAGATTAAAGCCATTTGAATAATTGTGGTGGGGGCAAAAAAAGCCATTTTCTTGCCCAGTAGCTCTTTCAAAGAAATGGTCTTATTTAATATCGTCAGCAGGCTTGGTCAAGCTTGGAAACCTTCTTTAACTAACAGATAGGAAGTCTGGTATTGGTGGGACCTAAGCAGAGCACATCAGTACTTGTAAATGTACAAGAAAACGGTGATTGCATCTGGCCACCGTACGAAGCCCTGAGGACGAGGCTTCGGTCCTTCTCCATGACTTAGCTGTGATGCAGAGTGGGTTTTGAGAGTTGTTTTGTCTTTACCAGGGCCAGCACAGGGCTGGAGGCGAGAGGGCTCCCTTCTCCTTTGCTTTTTAGAGGCAGGGTCAAGCGAACCAGTACCAGCACACGCTGCTGTGCTGGCCTGAACGGGTGCCACCGGAGCCCCTGGGAGGGACTCCGGTCTCCGGAGAAGAGCTGCTTGGGTGGGTCGGGGGGCAGAAAGGCGGGCTGCTCATCTAACTGCAGCGGGGGTCAAGAGATGAGAGTCAAGCAAGCATCATAGCAAAGACGTAATGTTAAGCAGAGATGATAGTCACGCGTTCCTGGTGAAATACTAGCAGTAACAGTAACGTACGAGGAGCTAGAGCTTGCAATAGGCAAAGCTGAAACAAAAGATAGGTTGCTTGCAAGAGGGGAGCGTACTGATGCACTAAAATGGAAAGTAATCTTGAGGAAAGAGATTCTGGGAGTTTTGCCTAGAACACTCAGATGTCACCCTTCGTACGCCACTGACCAGCCTTCCGCGCCCACCTGCGCAGCAGTACTGCGTCTGTGCCTGCGGTGCCTTTGAAACAGATGAGGATTAAAATCCTGTGGATTAAAATCCTGTGCCAGTGGTGGCAGTGGCAAAGCTGTCACTGCCTTCTGCTGACCTGAGGCTTCCCCCCAGTCTTTCAGGCAGCCTTCATGGCAGCCAGACTCTCCACGTTGCTTTAATGAAGTGTTTGTATTGCAGAAGTTAGCTAGTGTGCTTTCATATTGCCAACCTTACCCTCCGAAACTGGCGATTTCGGCAAGTCTTTAACCTGGTGAGGAGAAGCTGTAGCTAGAGTAGGCTGGGTGTCATTGGTCGCCTTGGGTGCAGGAATTGCCAAGAAAATTAATTTAAAATACAGCGTTATACTGTAAAGTACTGAGATGAATTTTCATAGTGACACTCTCCTACTGCTAGTAAAACCAGTTCCTTAAGGAACACTAATTCCTAATCTCTTTTACAAAAAAGGTCCAAGCTTTGGTCCAAAATCAATAATAACGGTATTTTCAGTAAACCACAGTTTCGGACAATTACTGCAAATCACTGCTGCATTCTGCTAATAAGAGTTGCTTACAGTTGGCTACGTAGGAAATTACTCAGCTGCTCATCTCTGATGTTAGCAAAAGCCCCTGTGTGATAATAGCGGAAGGAAAAGCTCTCGGATTCAGGTCTGCTCAATAACTGGGGCTCCGCAGCGCTCACCAGCAGCCTGGAGCCGAGCGTGAACTTTTTTACGCTTTTTAGCTCTGCCGCTCATCCTTCACGCATTTTTATACATTGTTACACTTGCGGTATATTAAATGTTTAATACTCTCCTGGGATCCAGCACCGCATTGTCTAACGCGGCATCCGTGAAAGCAAACTTTGTGCAAACCAGCTTCCGTGAACTTCACCGCTTTGAGTCTGTTGAATTAAACCCAGCCGACTAATGCCTACAGCCCTAAGGAGGCTGAAAAGGAATTTGTAAATGGTCGTAATTAAGGCAGGGCCAACCTTCTATTTTGGCTTGTGCTGAAAGGCCTTTTCCAAAGAGCGATACCATCCCTCGGCAAGCAGTTGGCCCTGGTCAGTGAGGGTTAGGGGAGCGGAGCCAGGCGTGCCACCATCTTTGTGTCCAGCGAAGAGGGAAGGGGAGCACACACGAGGCTTGAATCTGCGCATCACAAAGCGCTGCCTTTCCCGTTTGTCATAACCCGCTGTGATGACGGGCTAGTTGTTTGTCTGAGCTACAGACGGCGGCTCTCGGGGGCACGGCTCAGCCGGCGTCGTCCCCGGGGAGCAGGACGGGTGTTGGCGAGCTCCTCCTTGGGGGGAGAAAATCCCGCAGAAGACTAAGCTAGGGGAGGCGGGGAGGGGCTAGTTGTTGTTTCTAGAGACGTCGTAAATCAAAGGGCTTTTTCGTTACGAAGCAGCTTTTCTGTGGAGGAGGCGTTTCGTAAGCGCTGCAGGCTGCAGGCTGCGGTGCCGCGGCGTTGCGGCAGGCGGGCAGATGCCTTCCCGGCAGCGCACCCCCCCATCGCCGGCCGCTGGCGCCGAGTTCAGGCTGTGCCCCAGCCCCGCGGGAGCCCCGCTGCCCGCCGGGGACGCGAGCGCTGGTGCTGCCCTCCGGGCGCTACGGCCCCGAAGCCTCGCTGCCCTCGCGCTCCTCCTCTCCATCCTCTCACCACAAGCCTGAGCTGCCCTCGTCATCTCATCCCATCTCCCTGGTTAATTGTTTATATGAACGCCGCTTCGTTTATAGAACATTTCAGAGAAGTTGCTTCAAAACTGTTCTTTTTTTTTTTCCCTTAAAGGAGGTGATAGCTGGGGGGAACTGGAGAGGACGGGGTGATGAAGGTGCCTCGGGTGGAGATGCAGACCTTGCCCCCCTCAGACAGGGCGGCACGGGGACCGTTACGCGCTCGGGGCGGCTCTCCCTACCGGCTGAGCTGACAGACCACGTCTCTTAGCTTAGCCCGTAGAGACCCAGGCTTGGGAAATGGCCGCCCCGAGGTTGTAATCGGCCGCTTCCTACCTGCTGCCGAGGGGTTGTGCGTAGCCGTGAGTCGTTGCAGACTGATGGTGCCAGTTTCTTAAGCTGAACTCCTCCGTGCGATCTGATACTCCAGCTTGCGCTGAAAGCCAGAGGTAAGTATGCAGCCTGTTTGCTTGTGCCGGTGCCCATCGTTGTACCGCAGAGGACCTGGTCACACGCTCATCCTCCCTGCGGTTTAGCGTGCGGTTCACCTGTGCTTGGAGAGGAATGATTCCAAGTTGCGAGTCCTCCTCTCGTTATCGTGTCTTCATCGCCACTGGAAAATTAAACAGCGACTTCAAATTTCACAAGGATTTTGAGTCTTGCAGCAGGAGGAAGAAAAGGTATTCAACTGACTTTCTGCAAGTTTTTTAATCCGTTCGGTTACGCAGGCTGTAAGGTTAGTCCTGTGAACGTCCCGTGCTCCTGGGGTCCACTTGTAATTTAAGACTAAAGAGACTGTGCTGTTTAATGAGCTCGTTCCTGTTTTAATGAGCTCATTCTAAAGGCCTCAGCTGACATACATGTCTCATTTTCAGTGCTACCAGTGTATGCCAGCGCTGGTGAGGAGCAGAGGGTGCCAGTCTGCCCTGCAGTGTTTTGGCTGTCAGTACTGCCCTGGCAAAGGGCGTTACCCCGCTTCGGTAGCGGTCCTTATTTAACAAGTCCAAAGGAGAATGTGCACCATCCATACGTAATTTGTCTGTGATGCATGTCCATAGGTGTGAGCTGACTTGGCTGCTGCAGACGTTCTGGTACGTGCATCAGAAATTTGTTCACTTAGCTGTCCTAAATGAATGCGAATTTAGCTTCATCCGTTGGATTCATGGCAAAATTATACCATCTTCCAATTCTCTTGTACATGTGAGCTGAGTTCTCAATCATGAGAGAATGCAAAATAGCAGTTATAAAAAAAACATCTTCCAGGAAATATGTTACCGCATATTATGAGTTTGGAAACTAATTATTTTGTTTGTTATACAATCCTGTCGTCTGCGAGCTGAGTGACAGCTGAATAGGACTTTGAGAAGGAATTGACAAAAAAGGGTGCAGACGGGGGTAGCGGGCTGAGTGACTTAAGTGAAACTAATTATTCAGTTGCATAGGAACAATTTTCTGCTAAGGTAAATTTCTATAGTTCTGCTGTTGATACATTTCTTGTATTATTGTACCTTCACGATAACATTTAATGACAATCAACACAGATTGTTTAAATGCAGCATATCGCCAACTTCACATGCCAAGATTCCTTGCTAATTATTTGACTTAATTTCTTTAATATATTCCTTTTTAGGCTGATATCTCTTTTGGAGTACATCTGTGAAATGACACGCAATGTAATGCTGCTTCATTTTTCAGTTGTTTTGTTTTTAATCGTAGGACTTTTCCGGCATGCTAGTTGAGTTCTGCCCCCAGAGCCATGCTCCATAAAGCATCACATTCCCAAGCCCTTCCGAGCTGTGAGCGTGGTCATTAGCAGATGGGATTTGTTCCCTCATTTCTCTGTGCTATTTTGATACATTTTCAGCACAGCCGTTAGCATTTGCGGCATAATTTTTTTAAGTGGCATATTTTTAGAAGAAATCTGTTACGCATTATTTTAGATGGTACCTGACATCTAAAGAGCACCATTGCCAAATGTGTTGCACGTTAAAGAGAACATTTGGGGAAATGGCTATCTTAAAGAGATGCAGCACAATTTATTTGAGCAATTTGTTTGAAATTATGTTCATCAGCATGAATTTACTTGCCACCCATTCTGTAGGCCTGGGTTATGAGCTGGAAAAAGATAAAATGGCTGGTCAGAGCCAGTGATAGTAGCACAGAGCTAATTCATGCTCAGAGCTAGGAAAGTAATATAGAATTACTGTGTTGTGCAAATTAGTGACAAGACAAAATAATACTTTAAAAGGAAGACATCAGAATATTTGTTTAATTGACAGCTATTACTTTATAGCATAGTAGGAAATAATACTGCGTATGTTTTGTGCCAATAATGAAGTCTAAATGCTCTAGGAGTTCATCGGAGCATCTCGCTTAGAGCATTGCCAAGAAGGGCAGAGAGCCTGCTCTGGTTTGCAGAAATGCCCGTGCTGTTGTGCAGACTGTTTGAGGGTTATTTTCCCCGGGATGAAACTAGGAGACTCAGAACGAGACTTTGGGATGAGCAGGTTGCGCAGGCTGGGAAGGAGCTGGTGGAGTCAGGGCTGGCATCTAGGAATCGGGAGCTGTTTTGTTTTGCCTGTATCTGTATAACCTTTAGCATCGTGGGGACCAGCTTTGCTGCCTTGGCCAAGACGGACCTGAGTGTGCAAAGAAACGTGCTCGTGCAGGACGCACCGTGGCAGAGCCGGGCCTCTTGCAGTGACATTACATCCTGTCTTTATGGCCGCAAGAAATCTTGGAGAGAGACTTGTGACTCATGCACCCGTTTTGGTAATACCTGTGGTGCTGCAGTCAACGTCCATAAATCGCTTGTGTGAGTCATTTCTCCTGCACTGTAAGCGTCGGGATGGGAAAGGCCGCGGCAGAGCTCCTTGGGACTGGAAGGGAAAACCAGGAGCTGGAAGTGGGGCTCCAGGTAGCCGGAGCAGGGCCCTTCCTTTGAGCATCTCCCTGGGCGTCCGGGCTTGGCTGTTTCCTCTTTGAGGGTAACTGCTGTCACTTAACATACAAAGGGAAAAGTAAATGCCTTTTTTCTTCTTCTTCAAAGTAATCCTAACGTTTCAGCATTGAGCTCACGTGGACGCAGGCACTTGCGCTGCTCTGGTGGACTGCTCTGCTCTCGCCGGCGCTGTAATCACGGGTCGGACGCCTCTAGCTTTATACAAGCGACTTGGCTGTTCTTTGAATGCCTTGTGTAGCCTTTGGACTACGCAGCACCTACCTGCAGCCTGCTGAGGAGCCCGAGAGCAGGAGTCGCAGAAGAAGCCGTCCCAAGAGGAAAATAAATCATAGAAGATGGGGGGAAAAATGGATGTGTCTAGAGGCAAGAGAAAGAGAAGGTGAGGGGATAGCGCGCACACGAGGTAAGTTGAGTCTCTTGCTCATATCCGTCCAGGTTAGAAAGAATCCAGGCAATGACAGGAGAGATCCGTGTTGCTGTTTCAGATGATGTTGGTTTGAGTATGACATTAAGTGCCTGCCTCCGTGTTTGGGTAGCTCTTCCTCCCACCCCCTCACCACATCTGTACCTCAAGTCTTGGGCACTGCTGTAAATGAACTACGAAGACTTGTTACAGCTTGCATTTCCTAATCCAATAGGCACGTGTTATTGCATTAGCACTTGGCACTTCTATTAAATTACGATCCTGTTAGTACAGAGTTTAATTTGTTTGAGCTACATTTATGAAACATATACTTTCCTAGAGACAGTTGCTGCTGACAAACACAGGCTGCAAGCTCTGCAAAGAGTGGAGGAGCTTGCAGTCTTGGCTGGTAACACTTCTGGCTCCGTGCAGGTGTATTCAGAGTGTGCGTAGGTGTTACGATGGCATCATGCATCTGTGTGTGTCTGCCACATTGCAGCAAATACAGCACCAGTTAAAACCCTTGAATTTAAAATGCATACCTAGTTACTGCAAGGAGAAACCCCACAGATTCCACAAGGATACAGTGGTTGCTCCAACCTGCCTCTAAAAAAAAAGGCAAGAAACCTTGAACAGGCCAAAAGAACGCTCTTTGTGGAAAAACACAGTCACGAAGACTAGAACAAAGTTCTGTTATGGAGAACTATTGCAGCTACTAAATACCCAGCAGTAACTAAAAAAACCCGTCCCCTGATGGATCATCTGCGTAGCGTTCAGATGGCTGTTGCAAAACCTGTGTTCAGCACGCTTCGCAAAGCCTCTCGTTTTCAGGCGTTTGCCATCCGAGCAGAACTGGAAGCCAGCATGGCTGTGCAGGCCTCGCTAATGCCCTTGGAGCAGCAGCAGTCCTCGCAGGCTGACAGGCTGGAGAAGCCACCGCCCGGCTCTGGCTCCCACAGTTGCCAGCTCTGTTGCTGGCAATGTCACAGCAGAAACAAATTTTAAAAATTACTTTCTGTGCTGCTTCATAGATAAGATTTTTGTCATCCCGTGACACCGTTCAGTACAAAAAGGCACGAAAGAGGCAAAATGTGCAGTGACCTCTTGAAGGAGAGTCCCAGCCCAGCTGTCGGCGACGGCCACGGACGAGCCCACGGCCAGCGCTGGCAGCCGGGGAGCTGCGGTCCCAGGGTGCTGGTCCCCGGCACCCAGGGCCTCGGCGCCTTGAGCAACAGCGACCGCTTCTGGCTCCGCTGTTGAGGAAAATCAGCGTCCTTCCGCCGGGGGCTTATCGCTGTGCCCGACGCCTCCGAGCACTCCCCCAGCCGTCAGCATGCAGTGTATTTCTTAGGTGGCTGGGGATATATATGGGGCTTGAGGTGCCGAGCTTTAATCGTCTAATTTCAAAAGCTGTTTGTCTTTTCGCACTAGATGGCTTTTGCTTTTATCCCTTCCTCTGCCCACCCATAAAGCATTTCAATCCCTCAAATGTTAAATCTTGTAGATGTGCAACTACTGGTAACTGCTGGGCAGGGAAAAAATGGTAGCAAAGAGCAACCGAGTATTCATTCCTTAACGAAGAAATGCCTGGTGCTTTTCCCACGAGTATTAGATGTTCAGTGTGAAGTACAGAAGATCACTTTTTGAGACAGAAGGTAACAAATAGGAATAGTGAGTGACCGTATGTTTTTATGCCCATGGTTTCAGGGCTCTGTTTGCTCCAGCTTGAAGTACCAGGTAACTCTAAGTCTTGAAACAAACATAGTGGGTTTTAATAACGAGCCCATTTCCATCCGAAATCTTCCCCATCCCTCACGCGTGGGTGCGTAGCAAAACATGAAGTTGTGGCACGGAGACATTGCTAAATCGGTAAATTATGACAGGCAGATAGATCTGATCTCGGAAAGAGCAGAGTGCTTGGACAATGCATTCACCCGCAGGTTTTGTACCTAGTCAGAAGTTATTTCAGTAACAAGATCTGACAAAAAGTCCGTTCAGTAGTTACAGATCAGGCTGGGATTTATAGAGCTTGGGGGAATAAAGTGCCTTATTTGATTTAGATGGGTCTTTAACCTCAAGCAATTCCCTCTAGAGAATAATGCTGGATGTGGTGTCTCTTCCTAGATTGTGTCTATATTTTAATGATATCAAGATGGTTGTTAGTGGGATTTTTATGGTATCCTGTCAGATTAAGCAGAGTGCCCGGGCTTGATTTCTGCATTTGTCGGTGCCCTGTGCTGCCGTGCGCCCGCGCAGGACAGCTCGGAGGTGCGTGGCTTCGAGGGCTTTCTCTGCAGTGCTGGATGCGCGGGGCTGAAATCTCAGTGCAAAGCAACGGTGCAGTCGTTCGGGGTCGTTCTGCCTGTCCCTGTCAGATACTTACCTCTGAGAGCATGGTAAAGGTGACACTTCCCACATGTCTGCAACAAGCTTCACGCTCTGCGTCCCCTGAAGTTAGTGGAGATTTGCCAGTGATACCAACAGGAACAATGAATTCAGTGTTTTCAGTAGTTTTGCTACTGAAGCATTTTGAGTTAAGAACATGCTTGTTTCTTTGCACCAAAGTCCACTTGTCTTTCCTCTGACACTACGAGGTGGATTTTAGAAACCCAAAGATTTAACGTCTAAACTCTAAACTCAATGTTACAGCATTGTTGGTTGGATTGTGCTGATGGCAGCAATCCCGCAGATGCTCCACCCAGCAAGGACAGCTTTGGTCATAAGAAACAAGAGAAAAACAGTCATAAGAAACAAGAGGAAAATGCCTGCTGCAGAAGTGAGAGTGCTCTAAATGTCAGATTCATAAATTAAAGGGATTAGGTAAAAATAACAGGGATTAAAAATAAAACAAGTCAAAAAGCACTTCATAATGTACTAACCAACACCTGGTACCATCATGGACTTTCGCCTCCGTCACATCACTGGGATTTGGAGGGAAGGGCGAAGAGCCCTTGGTCTGACTGCAGTGGCTCCGCAAGTGTCACAGGCTACCTCAGAGGCACGGCATCGTTAATCTTGCCATCTTCAGAGGGCCGGATTTGCCAGAAACCGCCTGTGGCTTTTTTTTGCTCTGAGCCCACAAATCAGCAATAAACCTGGCCTAGCCAGATACTAGTCCAGATTTACAGCTGTCTCGCGCCGCCGCAGCGTGACGCAGCCGGAGCCCGGGGGTGCCTTTGGTGCTGCCATGTTGCCTCCCCTGATGTACCCGAACGGCCAGTGCCAGGGTACATTAAAACAGAAGGAGCTTTGCCGTAAATGCCGCATCCCTAGTGCCGTGTGCCTGCATTTCCACAGCGCTTCTCCAGCCAGAGTTATTTGGCATCTGATGTTGTACCGATGGGAAAAAAATGCAAAAGGGCACGTTAGTGACCACACAGGATTTGATGCCGTGGCAGATGCAGTATTAAGCACATTGGGAACTTGTGTCTTTGGCCTTCTAGCCAGACCTGTTTGCAGTGGACGGGGCTCCTGATGGCCATGTTTGCTGTACGTTTGGAGCCAGTGTTCATCGGCCTTGTGAGGAGGATACCCATTGCCGCTGGCCTTAAATTTCGTAGCTTCATCACTGAGTGAACTCTCTGTCCCTGGGTGAGATGGCAGGCATCCCTCCCTGGTGCCGCTGGGGATGCAGACGTCCTGCCTGCGTAGCACTGCGGAAGCCACCAAGCCCTCCTGCGTGGGGATCGCTCACAAGAGCAGTGGGGCTGTGGTGGTTGGAGCTCTTGCCCGGTGGTTGGCATCCTCCTCAGCCAGCCAGGCAGCCGAGCATCCCTCCCCGGGCTGAGGTGCTGATCGGCTCTTCTGCAGCTTGCACTCTGCTATCCTGAGCCTCAGCCCTGGGTACGAGTAGAGGAAGGATGTTTTCAAGATCAGAGAGGAGCTCTCACTGCTGATGTCATTCTGGTGTCATTCTGATGTCTTCCTTCAAGCTCATGGGTGATTTCTTCACCCTCTACCCCCCCAAAAAAAGCTGCATTTGAACTCTCAAGGTGCTGCAAGCAACAGTGCTGAGAAGATGCCACACTGTACCCTGTACACCAAATATTCTACAGAACATCACAAACTGGCTGATGATGGGTGGAGGAACGCCTGCAGTTTTTAGTCTGTAAAACCCGGGTGGCGAAAGGTGCCAGGTCAGCCCTCGGGCAGTTCCATTGCCTGGGCGATTCTGTGCAACCCATGCACTGTCCACCCAATCCTGCGCAACTCTGAGGAAGCCCTTTAATTAGTGCTTTGAAGAGCTTTTACTTGGTGCACTTTTTCTTTGCAGGTCCCTTTTCTGAAAGATTGCATCTAAAAATTCTAAATTAATTCTGAGCAATGGTTCATCTGGTTTGAGAGAAGAGTGTGCTGTCTGCCACATTTATTTGCTCTCCTTGGCAATGATAATTTTTGGGTATAACATTTATATTGCATCCATTAGAGCATAGAATGGGATGTGAATTATCCAAAGCTGTTCCAATCACCACTTAAATCTTTATTGATTGTGAGTAATAAACATGACTACGGTGTTTGCCGAGACTTTGTGCCACTCAAACACTGGTTACACACAGCCAACGGAAGTCTGTGGATCATCGGATGAGATTTTCAAGACCCAAAGTGACTTTTGCTCCTAAATCTCACCTGTACTGGTCACCGGCTCTTCTCTGTATCTCCTGCTGCGACTGGGGAGGACCAACCCAAACACTGGGCTACAGAGCCACTAGCATCAGTACATCCTACTGCTCATTCCTTGAAGACGGCCCCTTCCTGGCAAGATCGGGATGTTCTCTTCATAAACTGACAGCACTTTTCCAAGAAGCTGGTCAAACTCTTCTGCACAGTCCAAGTTTGTTCAGGGAAGGATCCTGTTTGCAGCACCAGCACATAAACATGACGGCCGGTAACTGGAGTCAGATTGCCCAAAGAGCAACCTGGCCAGCTTTTGAAGTTGGATGTGGGACTTCAGCCTGCTGGGTCTCTTTCTTAAGCTGGTAGAAGCTAGAGTGATGGCACTAGATAAAACACCTGGTTTTGGGTTATCTATGGGTTATCTATCTATGGATGCAAGTAAAATCATGAAAAGGAACCTAAAAGGTCATCAATCAAATTAAAAACCTGTTATGATATGTAATTTGAGAGGGGCAGAAGTTACATCTTCTCACATTTGGGACTGATAAAGAACCATTTATTTGATGATTAGTTTACTTTTCTTCTACTTCAAACTCATTCTGGCCAGAAAGAAATATCATCATGCCACCAGTTTTCTCAATGGAGATAAAAATTACTGCAACTAACCTGAAACAGGTGCAGTGGTGAGAGGAGGCAGGGCAAGAAGTCCCTCACACAGTGTGAGGGTGTCATGAAGAGAAGAAGAGAGAGCAGATGGGCTCTGTCATCGTGTTCCATCTTTTCCATATTAATGGTGTGTCTGGAAAATAGATAATAATGAAATAGAAAAGTAATAGATGCTCTACAAAGAACGTATAGCAGCTCTTTCTTCTGAGGGATGATCTCACACATCAGCGTAGGGAACGTGCTCAGCCTGGAAGAGATGCTGTGTTTTATGCAAGATCATCTTCATGACAAAGAAGCGCTGTAGCAATTCCTGCATTTGGAGGGAGAGGTGGCCAGGACTTCTAAACTGAAGACAAAGATTTGGGGACCTCCTTCAGGGGTGAGATTTTACTGAGTGAGTGCACATTGCTTTTCAAAAATCAGTTCACTTCGTCAGCATCATCTTGTCACCTGGAGGTACCAGCACCAAGGGGTGCATCAGAACTTTTGGGGCTGGTGTCCCAAGCCAAGAGGGGCCAAAATGCAGCAGGGAGGAGGCCCCAAGGCCACAAGGAAAAGGGAAGAGGGGGTTCGCTTTGGGATGGTGCCACGTTGCCTTTGGAAGAAGACTGGCGCCACTTGTTTTCTTGATGGCTGAATAAGGGGAGGTAATGCTGCCAGCAGCCAAGCGGAGTCTTCTAACAGGGAAGCAAAAAAACCAAACTGCTGAAAGACTGATAAAACCCACCTTTGTCCCAGGTGTAAAATCATGTTTGCAGCAGACTCTGATAAAGTGAAGCCTGTGAGAATGGATAGCCACTGATCTTCTTAATGTCATGCCTCTCTCAAATAAATCAACCATAGCAAATGTCTTAATTTGCCATTGGGGGCAATTCTATTCAGTATGAGGCACCTGGTACCATTTCTCTAGACTCAAGTCTTCCCGTGATTTGTAGATGTCAGCAAAAAAAATCTTAGCAGGGTTCGGTAGAGCTGCCCAACAGATCCAACCTCGCATGGTTAAGCCTGATTCAGCCAAACCTACTACATCTGGATTAAAAGCACAACCAAGCAAACAAAGAAATCCTTCCATTATGGTGAGGAAGAGAAACACTGCAAGTTTCTGCCCAAGAAAGCCATCTGGAATGCTGACATCCCGATCCTAACTGCCTCAGCTCATTTTCTTGGGCATAGAGAGTGCAACAAGAGAGCACAAGCTCTCAAACCTCTCAACATTTTACTTTGATAAAAGCAACCAAGCTACTAGAGAGCTGGGCTGGAAACCACGCAGCGGGAGATGAAAAAGAATCCCGTCATAAGTAAAAGGCAGAGGAAAAACAGCTGAAGCCACCCGGGAAAGCGCCGAGGACCTCATAGGATACGAGGTCCTGTACAGCCCAACGACAGCAACCTAATTAAAAAAGCAGCTGGAAAGCACAAAATTATCCCAGGAAAAAGATGAAGAAATGGAAATCTTTTGAGAGAGAGACCCAGAAACTGAGGAAATGATCCTCTGAGCCGTTCTTGGGGCAGCACAGCTGGCCAGGGAGGCAGGCGGGCGGCTGGGGGCCAGCCTTCCCTGGGACCCGGGCGAGTCATGTAGTTCTTCTGCCTCTAAGGCAGTTTAAGAAAGTCGCCCCTCAAACACACAGTGCCAGGGCCGGCTACGGCAAACCCTCTGCCTACAGCCAACCGCAGAGCCCTATGCCTCCTCTGTAATGGCAAACAAAACGCTTTGCAACTTGGTAGCCTTTGACCTGCCGCCGTGGGCCGGGCGCCGGCGCTGCCCGGGGGCCTTCTTTGGGACGGGCCGAGTTGCGTGCCAAGTTGCGCGCCGAGGCGCGGTACAGGGATGCGCCTTCGACGTGCGCCGCTGACCGCTCGGTGGGAGAAACGCCACGATCCAGACGTGCCCTTCCGCACCTCCGTCAGGGTCTCGGCCAAAGCCGCGCCTGTGGAATCGAACAAGGCTCGGCGGCTACTCGCAGACAAGCAATCGGAAAATGTACCAGCAGCCAGGCTCACTTCTCAATATATTTATGTAACTCGGGAACCTGGGAGCTGAGTCGTCCATCGCGCAGCAGCTCGCACTGCCTCCCCGCGGTGAGGCGCCGGACCGGGCCTGCAGAGGCCTCGCGCCTTCGGCCACCGCCAGGTCGCCCAGGTCCTGCTGCGCGGGGGAGCGGCTCGCGCAGGCAGAGGTCTCGGGATTAGATCCTGGGAGCAGACAAAACGCTTCCTTCGGACTTGGATGGAACAAGCCGTGTTCCGTGCTCCATCCGTGCAGCACAAAGTAGTGCCTTCTCCAGCGCTCCGGGAGGGCTGCTTGGCTCAGGTGCCCACGTTTGTCCCAGCGAGCGGAGCAGCGGCGCCGGGGGGACGGGGCGCGCTGAGGCGGGCCCCACAAGCGTCCCCCGTGCCGGGCAGGATGGCTTGTGGCCCTTGGCGCAGGAGCAGCCCGGCGCGGTGCCGGCGCCGCCGGCAAAGGGTCGGTGGGCCCGAAGGACGTGGCGGCTTCTCAGTGCTGGTCTGCCCGTCCCGCTCTGCTCTTCGTGCCCGGACAGACGGACAGAGCAAATCGCCTCTTTCCTGCCTGGGCTGAGGTATTGCAGTACCGTGCCGGACAAATAGGGCCGTGACAAACTATAGTGAAAACCCCGGTTAAGGCAAATTCCCATCTGTTTAGTTAAGATAATTTTAGTTTACTACTTTTTTTTTCTTTTTTGGCAGTTGCGTGTGTGCAATTAACTGCAATCTTGGCTTTAAAAAAAAAAATAAAGCACCCTAATTAGCATGTTAAGCCTCCTCATTTCCCAATACTGTATAATGTTGTGAAAGCTAATCTATAATGTATTGGATGTTATGCAAATTCTCTGTACTCCATATGGGGTTTATAAAGGCATGCAAATTAAAAATAGTGTTTGGAATAGGACTGGGGGGAGGGGAAAATTTGCACAATAAAATATGCGGATGGGAGAAAAGGTGTTTATAACCTTCTCCCTATTGTTTGTGTATTCTCAGCTGCACAATGCTTTTCAAAGCGGAGAGATGTATTGCATAAAATCTCTCCAAACTGGATGGTTTTTAAATGAAATTTAGAACGAGAGCGCTGTTCCCTGCACAGTAATCCACATGGTGCCGGGGCCTGTAACGGGTAGGCAGGGGCAGGCGCCTCTCGCTGGCTGGCATTGCCGTCGCGCGGCCTCTTGGAGCGTATTCGCCCGGGTGTCACCGGGCCCTCGTCGCAGCACGGCCGCCCGGGAGGGTCCACGGCAGTGGCTTGGCCACGACCTGGCCGGTCCCCGTCGGCACGAATCAGCGGGGCGGGGGCATTGCCCGCAGCAGCCGGCGCGTTGCAGGGTCTGCGGAGCGTGCTTCGATCCCGTGCGTGGTTTGTGACCCTGCCCACGGGTGGGTGCACACGTAGCTGTGACACGGCGGGCTTCTCGCCGTGCCGCCGGCTCTAGCGCAGGGGCTCCGTGCCCGCTGCCGGAGCCGAGCCAGCAAACGCGCTCTGTCTTGTGCAGCTTGTCACCACCGCCCGTCGGCTGTGTCCAGCTGAGAGCGTGCCACCTTCCCCGATGGATACTTAATTAGATTACAGCTGCTGCTTAAAAATAGCCATTTCACAGAAATAGAATCTTGGCTGGTGTCAAACCGAGGCCCGTGCAGACCAGGAGGAGCGGTGCTGCCTCTGCCCGGCCAGCCGGGAAGCTCTGCCGGCGCAGGCAGCGCTGGCATCGCTGCCGCTGGGACCAGGGACCAGCGGTTCTCCCCACCTCCATGGCTTTTCCCTGCTTTCGCCCTCCCTGCTGGCCTCGGGAACATTCCGTTCAGGAACTGTTGAACACGCTTGTTTTTCTCATGTCACCCCACGACCTGCCTGGGCTTGGCCGAGCGCAGCCTGTCCCGCTCTCCTGGGGCTGCCGCCCTCCACAGTGGCACCCCGCGCCCGCCCGCCTCCCGAAGGGCACGCAGCACCTCTGAGGCTTTTCGACACCAGGCGCTGACAGGTCCAACGGCCTCCACGGAGGGAACAGGGCTTTTCTTCACCAGCTGCTGCTTCCCGTGTCCGCCTGCCCCAGGCGCGAGGCTCAGCCACTGCTGCCACTCGAGGGCTGCGAGCCCTCCCCGCCTGTGGACATTTCCCTAAATGCCGCCATGTAATTAATCTTGTAATTAAGGTGTTTTTTATAGGTTGTGCTGCTCTTTCTCCTGAGTCTCTTCGGCTCTGCACTTCGAGCTGGAGGGGGGGAAGGCGAGGAGCAGCGAGAGCGAGAAGTGCGGCTGGCAGCGGGGCAGGCGTGGACCGAGCTCCTGCATGGGGCTGGAGCCGCAGCGGCGCATGTTGCGGGGCAGCCGTGCGTCTGTCTGCCTGCTTGTGTTCCGTGCGAGGTGGCACAGCATCGCTGAGGATGAGGACCCGTCCCTTTCCTCACCGCCGGATGCCCCGCATAGCCATGGAGCAGGGATCAAAGCTGTCCAAGCAGGAGCAAGCAGTAAAGGAGTCCCCAACACAGGGAGCTTGTCTCGTGGAAACGGGCAGGAAAAACCCCAAGACATCACATGAGGAGGACATGGAAATGGCAAAACCCAACGGAGGGCTCCTCAGGCGCCGCTTTCCCACAGGGAAGGGACGGGGGAGCTCGGATCCTCTTGGGCTTGCGGGCTCTTGGCAGCACCGCAGTCAGCAGCTCTCTGCATCCTGCTGGCACTTCCCACCCGGGGCACTTTGAGCCGGCGTTTCCATGTTCATTAATCTGTGTCATAAAGGTTTGCATTTGCTTATTTACCGCTATCATTCCCCGGACCGGCTCAGGATGCCGGAGAGCAGCCGCCCGCACGGTGCCTCCGAGCTGGAGAAACCACCGCCGGCAGGGAACAGCCGTCAGGGCTGGCAACATCTTCCCCCGTGACATCTCCCTGGGGTTTTTTTTTGCTTCGCAGATGTGCACACGCATGCACCCCGCCTCGGGGTCTGGAGCCGTGGGTGCTGTTTTACCCTGAGAGGCCACGGCTGCCTGTTCGTGGGGCTTGCTGTCTGTTAGTGCAAAACGAGGGGTCCTGCTAGATCAAACCCACCATAATCCGTAAAGCTACTGTGGATGCCTGTGACTGCACCAAACTGGGAAATTGGACTTGCTTTGTTTCTGCTACCTTCATTTAACAGTGAGTGCCGATTACTCAAAGCGATATGGGCAGGACCTGGTAATATAGTGTTGCTCTAGCGTTAACTTAAGGGGATGATCCAGTTGCCTGCAGTGTAAATACTTTGTGGCCAGGAACCCTGCTTTATCGCTTTGTATAGTTTTAAAGTAGTTTAAAGATTGAATAACATAAAATAACATAATATAATGTTATTTATGTTATTTCCCACGTGAAGAACTCCTGTAAACCTTGCAGTATTGAAACTCAGTGAACAAGGCATCTTAGACAAGCTGAAAAACAAATGGTGGTACGATAAGGGTGAATGTGGAGCCAAGGACTCCGGAAGTAAGGTCAGTCGCTGAAGGTCTTTTTGTACTGATTAGCAATCACATTTTGACCCGCTGTTTGTTTATACAAAGAATGACTTTCAAAAGTTGGTATTTACATTTTGAAGGTGGAAAGAAAAGGATAGAAAAAATAATTAAGTAAGTCTCTGAACGTGACAGCATTTTTCTTTTATGCAGTAACAGACTGTAGTTGTAAGTATGTTTTACTATTTGAGTATTCTGCTAGAAAAACATGGAACGAGAAGCCCCCAAAGCCTCCCAAGCTGGTATCTTCATTTAAATGTGCAAGTTTCAGCACAGTCAATGTGTATTATTCAGGCCAGCATCTTTTCTTATTTTTAGTTTTATTGAAAAAACACATTTTTGTTTCAAAATCATGACTGAGATTCTGTACATGTCAGTTTGGGAAACAGCCATGTGCTTGCTAAGGGTGGAAGATTTCAGGACAGACCCATGATAAGGAAAAAACGCCCTTCCTGCCCTATTTCCCAATCCAGTTTGAAATTGGTTTGATTTAAAAAAAAAAAATAGAAATACTATTGGTAACTCATTACATAAATATCATATATTCTTTTTTATTCTGCTTTGAACCACTTTGCTGCTGTACCGCCCTGTCCCACGCCAGCCGCGCTGCAGGGCCAGCCAGCCTCCAGCAGCTCCTCCTGCAGGACCGCTGCAGACCCCAGAGGAGATCCCACCCCTGAGGTGGCAGGTGGATCAACCTAGTAGCTGCCCACTTAAATTGCAGGAAATATTTATTTACACTATTCGGTTAAAAGAAAATACAGAGGATTTTTTTTTTTTTTTAAGGCTTATAGAGCCATCGAGGAGGAAAACACTAGGAGTGCTGGGCTTGCTGGAGTAAAGGACATTTTCAAAGGCACTAAGAGGAGGAGAAATCCAGTTCCAGCTGAAATCAGTCGCAGTCGAGTGCCTAACTCCCCCGGTGCCTTTGGAAGTGCTCTCTATAATCATTCAAACAGAAAACTAGAATTTGGAAGCACCCTCTCAATGTTGGAGGACAATTTCAAGTTCCATTGAAGCCAATAATAATAAAAATTCATTGATTTCAGCTGGACTGGAAGTTGCTTAGGGCACAGCCCTGTAGCTGTTGTACGAGATAAATTTGGGACTATGGGACAACTGAATGCACAGCAGCTGCAGAAGGAAACTGTAATTGAAAAGAGGTGTAAACGAGTAATATCTTTAGTTTAAATGGCAGGCTGCTGGCTGCCACTGCATCTATCCCAACCGCCTGTGAAACACACGACACTTTCAAGGTAGCTCATATTTTATTCTGACTACGTGCAAGTTTTGCTGTCCCTGGAGATACTCGTAAACCGAGTTCCGTCAGCAAGTCGCCCCTGGGCACAGCCCCGTGCTGCAGGTTGCTCTGGCATCTGCCTGTCGGGTGTGCTGTGCCGTGCCGTGGCGCGGCGTGGAGTGCCGTGCCGTGGCGTGCTGTGCCATGCCGTGCTGTGGCATGGCGTGGCATGGTGTGGCAAGGCGTGCCGTGGCAGCCGAGCCAAGGGCTGTGCCGGCATCCATCCCGGCATGCAGCCAGCCGGCCCATGCAGCAGCAAAAGGGTTGCAGCTTTATTTAATCTGATTACGGAATCCCATTTTTAAAAATGAAAGCCTTCTCCCCCATCTGACATGTACTGAAGGAAGGTAAACCCTGGCCAGCATTTTTTGTGTTCCAGTGACTGGTTTGGTTCAGTAACTCGCTCTCCCTCGGTCACCCAAGGTGCTAGTTTAGCATAGGGCTCTGCTGCTTGACCTTAAAGTAACTGACCACCTTCCCAGGGTGGTTTTTTTCCCCTAACTGTTGACAAAAAGGTAGATAAGTTTAGTAGCAGCTCAGTAATTTTATCTACATTCACCAAAACCAGGTGTGTAGCGGTTTGGGTTTTTCTTTCTGTAGTTTTATAGCAGCCTTCCGTAAAACCCGCCGTTCTACACAGCCGCTGCTTTCCCCGCCGGCGCTTTCCCGAGGTGCCTTTGCCACCAGAGGCGCGCGGCCATCGGCGGGTTCGCTCGGGGGCTCCGACGGCCCGAGGGAAGTCAGCGGCCAAAAAAAGTCTCGCTGCCTCGGAGCGGGCCAGGGTTTCGCCCGCCGCAGGGTGGGAGAGCGAGAGCAGTCGCTGCTGCGCAGCCCCGGGCTGCGGGGACGGGGGGACAGCACTGCCCCAGCGTGGGACGCTGACGCCTTGAGTGTAGTTACTCCAGCTAGGACTAAGGGCAAAGTAGCCTATTGTCTGTCTGTCTGTCTGTCCGTCCGCTCCTGACAGCAAAACTAACGGTGTGGCTGGTTTCTCTTAGGACAAGACGAGCGCTCTGAGCCTCAGCAATGTTGCCGGGGTTTTCTATATCCTTGTGGGCGGCCTCGGGCTGGCCATGATGGTGGCGCTGATCGAGTTCTGCTACAAGTCTCGGGCCGAGTCCAAGCGAATGAAACTCACCAAGAACACGCAGAACTTCAAACCGGCTCCCGCCACCAGCACCCAGAATTACGCTACGTACAGAGAAGGCTACAACGTGTACGGCACAGAAAGCGTGAAAATCTAGGGGTACGGCTGCGGGCCGGGAACTAACACCCTCTGGGTTTCCTTCCTTCCTTCTTTCCGGCCTTCCTTCCTTCCTTGCTTTTTCTTTCTTTCTCTCTTTCTCTCTCTCTTCTTTGTTTCTTTCTCTCGCTCTTTCTTTCTTTCTCTCGCTCCTTCTTTCTTTCTTTCTCTCTTTCTTTCTTTCTCTCTTTCTCTCTTTCTCTCTCTCTTCTTTGTTTCTTTCTCTCTCTTTTTCTCTCTCTCTCTTTCTCTCTTTCTCTCTCTCTCTTTCTTTCTCTCTTTCTCTCTTTCTTTCTCCCTTTCTCTATTTCTCTTTTCCTTCTTGCCTTCCTGCCTTTCTCTCATTCTTTCCCTTCCTTCCTTCCTTCCTTCCTTCCTTCCTTCCTTCCTTCCTTCCTTCCTCCCTTCCTTCCTTCCTCCCTTCCTTCCTTCCTTCCTTCCTTCCTTCCTTCCTTCCTTCCTTCCTTCCTTCCTTCCTTCCTTCCTTCCTTCCTCCCTTCCTTCCTCCCTTCCTTCCTCCCTCCCTTCCTTCCTCCCTTCCTTCCTCCCTTCCCTTCCCTTCCCTTCCCTTCCCTTCCCTTCCCTTCCCTTCCCTTCCCTTCCCTTCCCTTCCCTTCCCTTCCCTTCCCTTCCCTTCCCTTCCCTTCCCTTCCCTTCCCTTCCCTTCCCTTCCCTTCCCTTCCCTTCCCTTCCCTTCCCTTCCCTTCCCTTCCCTTCCCTTCCCTTCCCTTTCCTTTCCTTTCCTTTCCTTTCCTTTCCTTTCCCTTCCTTCCTTCCTTCCTTCCTTCCTTCCTTCCTTCCTTCCTTCCTTCCTTCCTTCCTTCCTTCCTTCCTTCCTTCCTTCCTTCCTTCCTTCCTTCCTTCCTTCCTTCCTTCCAGCTGTGGGTGATATTTTGTTGAGTGCATCAGCAGACTGCTGCAAAGGGCTTTTGAAACATTCTCAGAGTATAAAAGTGATTTAAGTTTCTTCCCTGAACCGAAGCTTGATTCCATCCTGTATTACCAGCAGTGATAGCTGGCCTCGTGCTGGAGTGAGTAATGCCTCTCTCCAGCACTGTGCTAGGTCAGAACATATAAAAATATTTTGTTAATTGCTGTAAAAATTACTGTAATCAGAATTTGCTTCTCTCTTGCTAGTGACCTCTCCCCTTTCTTTTTGAAGCTATAATGAGGTCAGGTAAGTGCTTCTAGGAAGTCTCAAAAAAATCTACAAGAGAACAAAAAAGTCTACGCTAGAAATCACGGTTTCTAAAGCATGAAAAGTTGAGTTGAATTGCTGAAAAACGACTCTGGAAAAGCCTGGTGAGCCCATCGCCCACAGACTGTGCCTCTCCCCAGGCTGAGCTTCCCTGCCCCTCGGTGCTGGGCAGTGATGAAATCTTTCTGGTTTTGTTACAGATCCTCACCCTGACAGCACGCAAGAGGAGAAGCAGCAGAGAATGTGGCTACTTCACAGATTCGGACCACCTGAGCCAGTCGTACTCTCTCCGAGGTGTCAGGCGTGACACACATTGATGATGGTGCAATGTACTTTTAATAGGAAAAACTGATATTTTTTCCTTCAGTGCCTTATGGAAGACTCTGAGACTCACAACAATGCAAACCATCACCGAAATATTCTTGCTTTGCTTGAAAGAAGAAGAAGAAAAAGTAAAAGGAAAAAAAAGAAGAAAAAAAGAAGAAAAGAAAAAGAAAAAAAGAGAAGAAAATAAAAAGAAATAAAAGATAAAATGAGAAAGAGAAAAGAGAAAAAGGAAAGGAAAGGACTGGTAATAAGATATTAGTGTGTGAAAAAAAATTCTTGTAAAAAAATCAGTGCAACAAAAGCCATTCTTTGATACCACTGCACAGTAAGTGAACTTGTGTCCTGGAAGCAAACCGCAGCCGGTTTCATCGGCCACCCCAAGCGTATCAAATTATGAAACTCCTCCTGACACAAAGCCTCAGAAATCTGCTGCGTGCGAACACGGACTGGCCTGTCACTGCTTGTATGAGCTGATGTCAAGATGTTTCAGTATTTACTTACTGGTGGTGTGATTTTTTTTTTTTTTCCCGAGCCACTTTAAACTCTCCAGCTAATTTGAGCAATTCTGTATAGCAGTAAAAGGTGTAACACCTGAAGAAAAGAATCTGTGCGTTAAAACCAGTTAAGGTCTATGGCTGTGAATCTGTAAATCCAAAAGAAAGTAATCTGTGGAACTGCATGTCTTGCTTCCAGATCAGTAAATTAATTTCTTGACAAGGTAGCTAAAGTGCGGGCAGAAAATACTGCTTTTTTTTTTTTTCCCTCGATCATCAGGCATACCTACAGGTGCTTTATTAAAATGACATTGGGTGGCTTCTTAAAAAAATTAAAAAAAAAAAAAGGAAAGCTACTTGCTGTTTAGGTTCAGACCATATATCTCTTTTCTTGCTGTGCATTTGCGTTTTAATTCACTGTTTAATATCAAGCAATGAAGCAAGAGAAGCGCAGGTTAGTTTTTCGCAGGCCTGCTTCCGCCTCGCCCCAGTTCTCTCACAGCTGTGCTCAGCTAACGCTTCTCCGTCACGGGCATTTTAAAACAGAAGTAAGGGAAGAGGATAGTAACTCAAATTAGAGCTGCAGTTCCAGAGTAATATTAAGCAATCTAACATGACTCCTGCTAGTACTGTTCTATTATCTCAGCTCCTGCCAACTCTTGTTTCATGGCCATGGTGGGAGGATGCTCCTGTCCTTGCCCTCTCTGTAACGAGGACGCCGCGCTCCAGCCGCCGCCGCCGCGACAGGTAGGGGCTCGCCATTACTCACATCCGACGTCTTAGACAGCAGCGGCGTTTCGGCCTTGAACCTCTGCCTGGAAACTACTTAACTTCATCTTTAAAAAAAAAAAAAAACAACAAAAAAAGACAAAAAAAAATACACCTTTAAACATATTGTCAATCACACGGGAAATGTTCAACGGAATATCTGCATACTAATTACCTCTAATCGACAATATGTATTTTCTGTAGTTTACTATAGAGTTTTATTTCATCAGTAACATACAATGAAAAAGAAACTCATTTAAACCAGTCTGACCCTTAGGCGTTTAGTTTGCTGATGATAGATTTGAACTTTTAATAGGATTAAAAAAAAAAAAGAAGATTATACAGGAAAAGTCTTGTTAAAAATAAGTATTTCTGACAAAATGTAATATAAAATCATTTTAAAAACGCATAGGAGAATAATTTATTGTTCGAGTTTTTAACAAGATATTGATAAAAAATTGTTGTTTTGTTTTCATTTTCTTTTCATGAAACTGTGATTTTTTTTTCAACTTCTGAACGCGATCACGTCCCCAGCAAGGGCGAGCTAAAGCTGTGCGGTTATGAGTTGTATTTAAAACAAACATTTTTCTTAAAAGCTGTATAAAAGATGTATGTTTATCAAACCAATTTTTAAGAGTGGAGGCTTCACACCAGTGAAGGGAGTTTGGTAAATGGTTCAATATTTTTTAAACTTGCATGTAAAGCTAAAACAAAACGTGTTGAGTGCTTACCAATTCTGGCTACCAACTTCAAGCTATCGGAAGTTCGGCAGTAGTCTCATGATGATTTGTTTTGGTATATTTTTTTCGTTTGTTTTGCTTTGGGGGATTTTGGGGTTCTTTCCCTTTTCCTTTTTTCCTCCTCTTTTTTTTTTTTTTCTGTAATTTAAGTTCCTATTTTTGGTCGTTGAAACTGCACTTCAGTGAGCAGAAAAAATTGCCAAGCAAACTAATGGCTGTAAAAGCATAAACTGCATGTGTGGGCATCAATTACTGAGCCTCATTTTAATGAGGTGTTGTACAAAGAGTTTTAATACATTTTGTAAATAAAATTGTAAAGAAAAAAAAAAAAAGAGCCCCCTGATCTTCTCAGTGGAGGAGAGAGGCCCTTTGGCCAGGCAAGCCTGTCTCTCTCCATTTGGGGTGCCCCACAGGTATTTAGCTTGGAGGTGCCACCGATGCTTCGCCCATAACGCTGAACCGAGGATGCTGCTGGAAATACGGATTTCTGTTTTGGCACCCTGCAGACAAGCTAATTTTTGTTGTCTTGATGAGTGAAGCTAGTTGATTTTGGCCGGGTCCGAAGGACGCCCTGTGGGGAAGGGGCAGGGGAGAGCCCCTGGGTTCTGGAGTGGTTCCCTGGAGTGGGCAGCAGCGTGGGTAAATAGGTTTCACGGATGTTGACTGTACAAATGTATTTTCATAGAATCAAAGAATCTTTGGGCTGGAAGGGACCTTTAAAGGTCATCTAGTCCAGCCCCCCTGCAGTGAGCAGGGACGTCATCAACTAGACCAGGTTGCTCACAGCCCCATCCAACCTGACCTTGAACGTTCCCGGGGTGGAGCATCTACCACCTCTCTGGACAACCTGGGACAGGGTTTTCGCCACCCTCAGTGTGAAAAATTTCTTCCTTATATCTAGTCTAAATCTGCCTTCTTTTTAACTTAAAGCCATTACCCCTTGTCCTGTCGCTACAGGCCCTGCTAAAAAGTCTGTCCCCATCTTTCCTGTAGGCCCCCTTTAAGTACTGGAAGGCTGCAATAAGGTCTCCCCGGAGCCTTCTCTTCTCCAGGCTGAACAACCCCAACTCTCTCAGCCTGTCCTCACAGCAGAGCTGTTCCATCCCTCTGAGCATTTTTGTGGCCTCCTCTGGACCCGTTCCAACAGGTCCATGTCTTCCCTGTGCTGAGGGCTCCAGAGCTGGATGCAACACTGCAGGGGGGGTCTCACCAGAGCGGAGCAGAGGGACAGAATCACCTGCTGGCCACGCTGCTTTGGATGCAGCCCAGGACACAGTTGGCCTTCTGGGCTGCAAGAGCACATTGCCGGCTCATGTCTAGCATTTCACCCACCAGTACCCCAAAGTCCTTCTTGGTGGGGCTGCTCTTGCTCCCCTCATCCCCCAGCCTGTACTGATACCAGGAGTTGCCCTGACCCAGCTGCAGGACCCTGCACTGGCTTTGTTAAACCTCATGAAGTTCACATGGGCCCGTTCCTTGAACTTGTCCAGGTCCTTTTGGATGGCATCCTGTCCCTCAGGGATGTCAACCACCCAGTCAGCTCAGTGTCATCTGCAAACTTGCTGAGGGTGCACTCGATCCCACTGTCTGTGTCATTGATGAGACATTAAACAGTCCTGGTCCCAATACAGACCCCTGAGGGACACCACTGCATCACTGATCTCCACCTGGACGTTGAGCCGTTGACCACTACCCTCTGGATGCAGCCAGCCAAACAGTTCCTCATCCACCCAACAGTCCACCCATCAAATCTATCTCTCCCCAATGTGGAGAGAAAGATGTTGTGGGGGACCATGTCAAAGGCCTTACAGAAGTTCAGATCGACAACATCGGTAGCTCTTCCCTTGTCCACTGATGTAGTCACTCCATCATGGAAGGCCACTAGATTGGTCCGGCAGGATCTGAAGGGAAGCCATGCTGGCTGTCTTGAATCATATCCCTTCCTCCATATGCCTTCTTAGCATAGCTTCTAGCAGGTTCTATTCCATGATCTTCCCAGGCACAGAGGTGAGGCTGACAGGCTGGTAGTTCCCAAGGTCCTCCTTGCTACCTTTTTTAAAGACAGGTGCAAGGTTTCCCTTTTTCCAGTCTCCAGGGACATCACCTGACTGCCAGGACTTTTCAAATATCATGGAGAGTGCAACTACATCACCCCATTCCCTCAGGACTCTGGGTTGCATCTCCTCAGGTCCCATAGACTTGTGCATGGTCAGGTTCCTCAGGTGGTCACGAACCTGATCTTCTCTGACAGTGGGAAGGACTTTGCTCCTCCAGTCCCTGTTTTGCAGACCATCCCCTCGAGAGGTGTGGGAAGAGAGATTGCCAGTGAACTCTGAGGCAAAGAAGTCGTTGAGTACCTCAGCCTTCACCTCATCTGTTGTTACCAGTTTGACAGTCACGTTCATCGGCGGGGGGTACGCTTTCTCTGACCTTCCTTTTCTGGCTGACATACCTGTAGAAGCCCTTATTACTCTTTGCTTCCCTTGCCAAGTTCAGCTCCAGTCGCGCCTTGGCCCTCCTGACCCCATCCCTACACAACTGGGCAGTGTCCCTGTACTCCTCCCAGGATCCCTGTCCCTGCTTCCATTGCCTCTCCATTTCCTTCTTGCCCTTTAGTTCGCCCAGCAGGCCTTGACTCAGCCATGCTGGCCTCTTGCCTTCCTTTCCTGATTTCTTACACCTAGGGATCGAGAGTTCTTGCGCTCTGTGGTTAAATGTCCTTAAAGATCTGCCAGCTCTGCTCTGCTCAGTTTCCCTACAGTTCCCACATGTTCAGCAATGCCTTTAAAAGAAAAACTTCACCCAACATTGCAGCTAATCCCAACTCTAATTTATTGAGCTCACCTCAGCCACCGTTTGTTTTTTCCAAGCCACCACAAGCTATGAACCTTTGGAAGTAATCCTGGTATTGATCAGCCAGTGTGCCCCCAAATCACACCCCAGCAGGGGCAGCCCCTCCAGGGGTACCCCTGGCCCATCCAGCCTGGTGGTCCCCATCAGAAACCAGCTCCTGCTGGGCTCCTTCCTGGGGCCACCACGGGTGATGGTCCCCTGCGAGCGCCCGGCATCTGCTGGGGCTGAGCTGGGGCAGGGCTGCTGCTGGGGGACGTGAAGCTCATCTCCCAAAAAAGAGAAGTCCAACAGCGAAGGTCCTAGGCAGATAGCGCCGCTGCAGAGTGGGCGGGGGGGACCTGCTGGCCAAAGCACACCCTGAAACCCAACCAGATGAGC
Organism: Phaethon aethereus; assembly: GCF_964289735.1. Lineage (NCBI taxonomy): Eukaryota > Metazoa > Chordata > Aves > Phaethontiformes > Phaethontidae > Phaethon > Phaethon aethereus. The sequence goes on along the minus strand of NC_138586.1, from coordinate 6,494,428 downwards.
TGCGCGGGGTGTCCCCATGGCGGTGCCTCTGGGGAAGAACATGTGTGGGGTGCCGAGCAGTGGGTCCCGGCCATGGGGCTGCCAAGCGGTGGGTCCCAGTCATGGGGCTGCCGAGCCCTGTCCCGCGCCCTGAGGAGCTGCCGCCAGCCACTGGTGCTTATCGTACGCGTGCGCAGCGGTGGGACACGGGGGCTGAGCCCACCTGCGTGTCTTCAGCAACAGCAAAACAAACTCGGGAATAAGCAAGGGCTAAGTAAGAGCAATAAAGAGCGATTGTGTCACCCTAAACCATCCTACAAGGCTGAAGGTTTCAGGTTGTTTTGGGAAGCACGCACGGGCGGCAGGGACACGCGCCTCCCTCACCTTGGCCTTGGGGAGCCCACGGTGAAACGAGCCTGTTTATATGCAAAGTGCCCACACAATGAGTGCAGGGAGGCGTGAAAAAAAACACCCTTCCGTCCTTTAGCCTTCATTTCACGCTCAACATCCGGGCCAACATGGGCGGGCTGCATTCGTCTACCGAGCGGTCTTGACCCTCTCTGCACCGCCCGACAGCCGCACACAGCCCCACACCGGCCATGGGGCTGAGCGATGCGCCCTTCCCCACGCACCTGCCAAAACGTGCCGCTGCGAGCAGGCCTTAATTTGCCCTTAGTTTGCCCTTAGTTTGAGCCCCGGTGCTGAGTGAAAAATCCGGAGTAATTCACCCATTTTCCAGAGCCACCAGTAGAAGCACAAAGGCCTTCAGCAGTGTTCAAGTTCAGACCTAAAAAACCCCACACCCGTAGTGGCTCCTCCTCACAGCAACGAGCGCACCTGACAACAAAATAAAATAAATACTAATGCACTGTAACAGAATCCCCACCGTATTATTATGGCGTAGTTTTCTTTCCAAGGTTTTGTGCAAAGCACTGCAACGTTTTTTGAATAAAAAATCATTATTTATGGTTATTAAAATAATAATGTCATGGTTATTAAAAGTAAATTACAACATTCTTTGGTGCTCATATTCATCATCTCAGTCTGGAAAATTGACTTTATTTGCAGGCAGCAATACATAAACAAGCTCTGGATAATGATAGCTCTATTCAATTAAACTAAGGGATTTAAGTGCAGAGATAATATTTTCATGGATGTTATAAATTTCAAAGTAATATTAACTCAGAACATCATATACCTACAGCTGGTACCAGGGAGGACAGTGCCCACAGCAGCAGCAGCACCCGCACGCCGGCACGCCGCTGCGCTGCGCTCGGTGCCCCCGCGGCACCGGGGCTGCGGCAGAGGCTGAGGCTGACATTATGCCCTGGGCTAACGCCAGCGGGGTCGGGGTAGCCGCTGCCACGTCTCATCCAGCCCGGGAGCCCCAGGCTGGAGCCCCGCCACCACCGTGGGACCCCATCTCCTGTGTGGTGCCCTGTGGGGAGGCAGGTTTGGCCAAAATACCCCCTTCCCCCAAAACACCCCAGTCCTGCTCTGGCTCTGCGCTCAGGCTTCCTTGCTTTTATTTCATCAGTCGTCAACAGAGGAATTACTGAGGAAAAACAGAGACCAGTTTGTAACGTGGCAGCATCAGCAGAAGTGCTTTTCCAGCTGGCCCCCGGCTGCGCGCGCCGGCCGCCCCGCGAGGCGAGGAGCAGCCGAACGCCGCACCCAGCAAGGGCGCTGCCGTACGCACCCCGCAGCCTCTGCCCCCTCCGAGCTCCCAGGCTCTGCGCTGCTGTCGGCTGCCTGGCGCGGCCGGTACAGCTCGCCGGACGCGCCTGCGGCGCCGCGTTCGCTGGGCGCCGCGGCACAGGCAGAGGGCTGGCAGCGCCTCCCGGGCTGGCGCAGAGGGCAGGGTAAGGAAACCTCGGTGCACACACCAAGTAGTTATTTATTGCCGTTTCTAACATCGACGTGTTAGCCAGAAATGATTTAATGGTGGCTGTGGCATTTTAGGATGACAGGACATCTTGCAGGAGAGCGAGAGGAGAGCATCCCGCTCCACAGCAGCTTGTAATCGAAGGGCCGGCGGAGCAGGGTCGGCGCCACGAGAAGCGATGGAGCACGGGGCGGCGGGGAGCGGAGCCCAGGCTTTCCGGCAGCGCGCCGTTTCCCGCCGGTGAAGCGGCTGTTATCGCCAAGCGAGCGGCAGCGCTGGCGCCTGCGGCTGAGCTCGGAGCCCCTCTGCAGCGGCAGGCGAGGATCGACCCGGGGCGAGCGGCGGCCCCCGGCCTGCGCCGGCAGACGCTTACAGGGGGGCGAGTCTCCCATCGTCTGTTGTGTTGCGGTTTCAGGTCTCTCTTACTTCATTCTAGTTTTAGGTGGTGTGAGAGAAGCAGTGAGGAGCTGAAGGCGGCGGCAGCAGCAGCAGCAAAGCTAAAGCCGAGGGGAGAGGGCTGTGAGGAAGGGCTGGGGGACATGGCAGGGGATCAGCGAGCTGCCCTCTGAGAGCGGGGACCTGCTCCGACACCGCAGGGCTGCACGGGGCTGAGGCACGGGGCGGAGCTGGTGATGGGTCCACAAAGGGTTAACAGGGGCCCATGAAAGCACCCCTGGCCTCAACAGCAAGGAGAGGGTAAGGCACATAAAGCCTCTAAAAAAATGCACAACACAAACCACAGCCACGATGCCGGTAATGACGGGTGCTTTAGATAATGTTTAGCATATAAATAAAGTAATTGACCAATTAATGAGCGCGTGGCAGATGCTTGATACGCTGTAATGAGTAGGGAAATGTATGATATAACGCAGGAAATTGATTAAAGGACTATAAAAGCGGAGCCACAGCGAGCTGCCTGTGATGGGCTTCGGGTCAAGGCCACGAGCGCGGGAGGGGGACAAGGGGTTTGGGCCCCGCTGCAGAGACTGAGCGGGGCACAGCGAGGGAGAGAACGCCAGAAAGCCATGGGCCCGGGGGGTGTGGGACCAGCCAGGCCTATCCCTGGCTCCGTTCCCCTGCTGTAAAAATCCCCCCTTTCGGTCGCTAAGAGCCCAGCAGCGCCTTCGCGTTCAGCCACGAGACCGCGTTCTGGTTTGCGCCTGCGGCGACGAGTTGTAACGGTGTCCACGAAAGCACGAGCAAAGCCACTGCGACGCTCAGCGGCTGCGGGATGCGGTCCCCTCACGCTGCCCTCGGCGGGAGCAGCACCCAGGGCGGGACGGGGTCCCCTCACGCTGCCCTCGGCGGGAGCAGCACCCAGGGCGGGACGGGACGCGCGTCCCTTCGGCAGCCGGCCCACCCCGAGCCCGGCCGCGGCCACCGCCTGCCCTGCGAGGGGCCGAGGGCTCGCCCCAGCCTCGCCCGGCTGCACCCCATGGGAGCGGTGGGGCTCGGCCAACCCCCTCCTGGCTCACAGCGCCCTGGTCTTGCGCCCGTTTAAGCCCATCTCCCTCCGACCAGCTCTTTCCTGCCCGTGCTGCCATGACAGCTTTCCGTGCAGGGCCGGCGTTTTCTGAGAGGGAGAGGGGTTTGCTGCAGTTTTTAATATCATTTGCAGCTTTTCAACAAATATTGGCTTTGAATTCCAAATACGGGCTGAGCAGGCTAATTACCAAAAACCTACAAAATTAATGTAAGAGCCACAGTTTGATCAGAGGCAAATAAATATAAATGGTATTTATTTAATATTCCCCTGCCCTTTAAAGAAGGGAAGTTTGCCATATTCAGGCAAAATAGCGTGTTATAAAATAGCTGAAGCTGTGACCAGATGCTGCAGATCACACAGAGCGATTAGAACATCGCGTCAGACAGGCCACGCCAGAAACAGGGCTTAATTAACGGGTGCCTTGTACCGGGCTTTCCGGGGGCCCCGGGCCCTGGCAGGGTGCTCGCCCGCCGCTCCGGCCCGTCTGTTCTTCCCCTCAGCCCTCGGGAGCGTAGTGGCCGAGCCGCGGGGCGCAGCAGTGTCGCCCGCAGCCGTGCAACCCAGCCAGCTCCGGGAACACATCCCCTTCCTTCCACGCCCTCGCCAGCCCTGCGGCGCTCGCGGACCCCCGCCATTTCACTCCAGCCCGCCCCGTACAGCTCCCATCGCCAAACGGCCCCCCTGATGTCTCCACACATGCGGCTGAGTCTCTGCAGGGACCGCCGCAGCGGAGAGGGACCAGCTTTCCTTTGGAATGTTTTCTTGGGGGAGAAAACCTTCCCTTAGGCACGAATGCGGTGAGAGACCATTCTTGGGCCGCTCTCGGGAAGTCAGGACATCGCAGAGCACTTCCCAGTTATCCCAGCTTTCACAAAGTTTGGTAACTTCCTGCGGACTGCTTCGTCCCCTCCTGCGGGGACGTGGTGCCTCCAGCCTGAATTTTAAACAGTTGTTTCAACTCGCCCGCACGTGCCTGGGCTGACATAGTCCCGTTTTGTCTGGCGGTTACGCTGTATTCGGAGGCCCCAGGGGACCGTTTTCTTTGCCCAGCTCAACCCCATCTCAGTGCGGCAGCCTTGGCCGCGGCAGCTCCGCGGGGTGGCCAGCGGCCGCAGCCCCAGTGGGCTGCCACGCAGGGCCAGTGGGCTGCCACGCAGGGCCAGTGGGCTGCCACGCAGGGCCAGCCAGCCAGAGCCTCGTCTCGCTCACACTCCAGTAAATGCCCAAGGACTAGAGTGACTTTGATGGAAGCATTTCATTTTAGACTGCCCCAATGAGTTCATTAGAAGCGCCTGATTATTTAGCTTGGTTACACTCCTTTTTAGTAATTCTTCCTCACCTCTAATTAACCAGTAACTCTTCCCTGACTCCCTTTCCAATTTGTCTGTGTCCTTCTTAGGCTGTGGGACAAGGGTCTGTTAATAGTCTCCGATTCATTCAGAAATAACCTCTAATTAATGACAAAGGTAATCCAAAGCGTTTTACTCATCAAGTCTATAAGCACTACAATTTCTTAACCTTCAGTACTTTCAAATGCAACCACCACCACCACATCCCTCTGTCCCAGCTCCCAGATTACAGAAGACACAAACTGACCATCCCAGAGCACCTGGGACGCTCAACCTTCGGTTCAAGTTCCCTTTGTATTTAAAAAAAAAAACGCCAAAACCCAACAAACCACCCAAACCAAAACCCCACAATATTTAGAAGACAATTAGGCCTCTGTGTTTAATAGCACTAATACTTAACACAAAAAGCTTAGGGTTTTTTATCATTATAGTCAGCAGATACTGTTAGCTGTAGGTTTGCTTTTGTTAAATGTTGGATGCATACAAAAAAAAAAGTCTATTTCTAAATACTCCTGGGAATAAAACAAATTAATTTGCTTTGTGGACAGTACCTGTAGGCCACGATCACCTCCTGCAATTAAAAATCTGCCAAGTTACAACTCCTTACAGGGCAGTTCTTTTCAGCAGGCACAAGCTCCATCTCTCAGTCCCATCGTCTACTTCAGTGTCAACAGCACCAGGCACTCGGGCACGGCAGTAACTCAAATCCCATCACCGCTGAAAACACCTGGGCTCATCGCATCAGGCACAGACAAGGGCACATTAAACAATTTTTTTAAACAGAGAAACAAAATTCTAGAAGGAAAAAAAAAAATTGCTGTATTGCAGTTATTTGAAAGGTCTTTATGTTGTCGGCATAATGTTCCTCATTGTTTGCCACGTATTTTGTGAACCATCAGCTGTTTTAACCACTAGTTAAAACAACTAATTCATGAAGAAGTTTTCTTAGGCTCAATACTGTTAAACACACTACCATTTTAGCACGGTATGTATTTACTGAAGGAAATCCACACCTTTGGGGGGACAGGAGTGGAAATCAGTCATGAACGTGACCTAACAACTTCCAGAGCGTCCATTTCTTACCCAGGTGACATCTGAGACGGCAGCTTCACCCAGGCGACATACCATGCCATGCCAGAAGCCAGGCAGAGTCCTTTTTTTGTCAGGCATGAAACTAAACTGGTCAAAGTGAACTAAGACACTTTCAAGACCCTCTAAGTCAGTCTAATTTGAACTAAATTAGGAAATGGGCAAAAGAAGTGCCAGAGATTTTAATGAGCTTCGGGTGAGGAACAAATGCCTCAAAAGACAGACGTAAACTTGACCGAATGCAGGCAGGCAAGCCCTGAGCTTCTTGAAGCCCCTGGAGAAGCGTAACACCCCCGTCGCTTTGCGGCAGGCGCCGCGCGAGGTAACCAGCCCTTTGCACCAGATCAGCAAGGCGGTGCAGGGGTGCAGGCAAGGACAGAAAACACCCTCCCGCAACTCCAACCACCATCAGAGTCTCCTAACAATACATAAAGCAATAAAATGACCACACAGAGAATGATTTACGACCCATTGAGAAAACTATTGTTTATTTAGAAAAAAGGTTACACTGGTAGAATTCAGCAGATAAAAAAATTCTTTTTTTTTTTTTAAAAATGTCATTGTGAAACTTTTCAGACTAAAGTTCAGCAATACAAAGCTCCTGTAGCTGTAATTGAAACTTAATTTATTTCAGTTTTGAAGAGAGCATTTCCAATCAATCTAAAAACAACATGACAAACAAAAGGTGTGGCAAGGGACAACTGAGCACAGGTTTAGGTTGGGATGGAAGGGACAGGGTTCATTCTTTGTTTCTTTAAACAAGTCAACGTTGTACACATAATATACAAATAATTCCTAAGCATTGCATGAAAACAGTGCTCCCACTTGACTTTTTTTTTTTTAGTCACTGATATTAAAAACAGGCCAAGTAATAAATAAAAACTGAGTTTAAATGAGGTAAATCCAAAAAGGTTCAATAACTGTTTATTTGTGGTTTTCAAACATCTAAAAGAATGCATTTCAGATTGAAAGAATTACTAAACTCAGGCAGTATTTTCGACAACCTAAAGTGGAACTCTGTACACATGAAACCTCATTTGCACTATGGCAACTGTTTGTTTGCAGCACATTGTGCTAAAATATGGAATAGGTAACACTTTCAGCCAGGTACTGAAAATAAATGTGTAAGAAACTAAGCAACAAGTTAAAATACAGTAATGTACAACTCAACAATTAAATCCTCAGCATGGGGAAATAAAGCAGAGAACTGAATAATTTAAGGAGATGCAGATGGGTCCTCTTCATTCACAAATTTCTGTGCAATCTACACTCTGGAAAATACATTTCTGGTCACAGCTGTTTATCTTCCCATTTCAATCTCACCTGCAACGAAGGCATACATAATTGGAATTAGATGTTCAAATGAGTACTGATCTCACAACTCAACATTTTATTCCATTCACAATTCAAAGAATAAGGGGGGAAATAAAACTATTTTCATAGTCATTCATTCATTTAATCCACAGCAAGAACTGTATTAATGTGAGCACTGCACTGTAAGTAGTGAAACACTAACCTAAAGATAGAAATAAGAAACAAGCAGTCACTTGTGAAGGTAAAAACTCTCAGAAGTACAAGCCCCTCAAAATGTTACTATCTCTAAATCAGGCACGAAGTAAATGCAATCATTGTACATTAAGAAGAATGTTATAAAAGATTTAACAAACAGAAGCACAGGATTAGATCCCACAACTGTGTTGCTATAAAAAGCATTTTTTCATACTTCACTACAGAAAGGATCGGGTGTTGTCAGTATTCGAGGCCAGATGCTCCAGTTTAGGCCATTACATGGTGGGATATGAAGTTTACTGTGCGACTGACATTTACCTAAGCCCTTGTTCCTTAAAACATGATGTAGTTCTAACAAGACAGTTGTGCTTTTTTTAATTGATGACCACCCTCACTTTATATTGAATTGCTGGTCAAAATAAAACTTCACATTTTAATAATAAAGAAGCTGCAACTCCTCAGTAGGGAACTTCATCTACCAAGACTGCGCTACCTCTGAAGACTGTCCTGTCCAACACCATTGCTTGTAAAGCAGAATCAACTACAGCAGGTTGCTCAGGGCTGTGGCACACCAAGTTAGGCTTTGAATATCCTAAGGATGGCAGCTCCACCACCTCTCTGGGCAAACTGTTACAGTTTTTGACCACCCCACCCCTGTATCTTTAAATGGAATTCACAACAAATCGTGTTTGTGAAAGGTAGCATCACTTTCTAAACCAACCAAGACAGTCACGAAAACAAGATGAATGTTCAGCCTCATCGGTCCTTCTTCAAAATCTGGAGACAAAGGACTTGTCCATTTAAAAACATTGTCGTCCCCCTCTCTGTAACAGTATCAGTTTGATAAAAAGGAAACCTGTCTGCCTTAGACGTTGTTCAGTAGTCAGAACAATATTACTCTATCAAAGCAAATAATCTCAAACCCTGAAAAATGTGTGACTGAATAAAAAAATTGTTTCTACTTCATTTTTGCTTATGTTCACTTTGAATGCTTGCTGAACCTACAGTGTTCACAAAAACAATTCATCAATGCTAAACAGAAAACAAACATAAGAATTATAAAGCACTTGAACAATTTGTGAGAGACAGAAGCCATATTCTTTGATATTTGTTAAACATTATCAGTTATTTTCATGTTTACCCAACATATACACACTTTTTAAAATGTAAAATTGTCCACTGCTTTATGTAGAAAGATTGGTAGCGGTGTGTGACTCAAGTTGGGTAGGTCAGGTGAACGAATTTTAAGTTCACTGGGGCACTTTCCTTCACAAATAACTGAAAATGAAACATTCCGAGACTGTTAAAATGGCTGGATGCAAAGAGGAGAAAAAAATAACACCCTCATACGCTTAAAACTAAATTTAAGTCTCCACATATTTGCATAGGTCTGGGGGAAAAAAAAAAATTTCCGAACACTGTCAGCTTCGAAGAACAATTTATTTTTCTAAAAGCTCCAGTCTGAATATGGGTTACTCAAAATATTCTGAAGTTTCTTTTCTTTCTGCAAATAGTCAATGCCTCCATGCGAAAGTTTTCCTTTGGCTTCTTCCTCCTCAAATCTGATCAGATAAAAGATTAAGCAGAGATAATGAACTGACTTACTACACTATATAGCAATTTGGTTTAAAAGCTAGTGCTTTTGTTAAAGATAAAATATGAAGAGGATACAAAACTTCAGTTTCCAACATATTAGGCAAGATAATTGTTAATTAACATGTAGAATATCAAGACTGATGACTATCAGGATCACATGGATTCACCTTTGCTTTTGTATGGCAACATTTCTTGGAAAGAGGGCCAAACATGCAACTGCACCAAACACTGCTGACACCCCACTCCCCCCTCCCGCCCCAACAACAACAACAACAACAAAAAAACCCCAACACCTTTCAGCATCTATACATTCTCTATGCTGATGATGAGGAAAGTTTTCCTGCCTGGAATAGAATTAAAAAACAAACAAAACAAAAAAATCCAACCAAAACAACCAAACAAAAACCAAACAACCACCCCCAAAAAGTCCCTCCAACACAACAAAAAAAACCCCAAACCCAGCCCTGGGTAATTTCAGCGCATTTACACTCAGGCTGTTTTTGGTTTTTTTAATATCCTCTACCAGTCAAAAGAAGCCACAGGAGATACCATGTGAAACAGAGTAAATGATAAAAATCTTTACCTTGACTGGAACAATCTTCATTATCTGTGCTTGTCTGAAGATTTATGAGTAGATTCAACGTTAAGGAGAAAATATACTTTACTACATAAAACAAAAAGGAAGCTCATTTTCTGTGTTTTTCTGAAATGTTAATGTGTTAAAAGGATATTGTTTCTTTTCTTCTTTCCCTCCAGTACTGTCTCGTTTTTCTTTCTTTTCTGTTTTTTCTTTATCATGTCTTGATTCCTTTAGAAAAACACATATGGGAAATAATTTTATTATAGTATACATTGTACAGTCTGATTAGAGGGATTATACACATTTAAAGTTATAACTAGCCACAGATAAAAAAAAAAAAAAAAATCAGTCAAAATGACAGTAATCAGCTTCTGTGATTTTTTGAGATTATTCTAGCTTCGTCTTACAGTTCTATGATAGCCACTATCAATAAAGAGCTACGACAACTGGGAACTGTTATTTGGCGTTTTACAAATACGACTACAACATACCTGTTTTCACAAAAAAAAGCTGTGCTGACACATGCACTTGAAAATCTGAATATAAGCAGACTAGTTTATATGTAAATAAACCCTGCTTTCACATATTTGCTTAAACCACTCTGCAAATACACTTTAGGTTTTGAATAATAATCTAGAATAATTTCAGAATGTTCCTGGCTACTGCCAAAATGAACTCTTCCTCCAATTTATCCTGCTGCAATATTTAGAGCCCCAAGATACCAGAATTTCCCAAAGCATGTTCCTACCCATTCATAGCTTATCTTTTTAATTTAGGCCATAAAGCAGCAGTGCAATTCAGGAAAGAAGAATCATCTTGTTCTGTCAACAGCAGCAACAACAAAAAAGTGAGAATAGCTTACTTTACCTTTTTGCTACCAGAGGAGCTCTTCTCCATCTTTTCTGCTTTAATCGAATCACCCTTCTCTTTTCCTGAAGATTTTGATTTATTCTTCTCCTTCTCCTTCTCATTTAAGCGAGGGGAATCAGAAGGACTTTCACTTTTACTATGCTTTGAAGAACCAGCTGAAAACACAGCAGAAAGTTGTAATTCACAACAAGTAAAAGCCTAATACACACACACACACACACACAAAAATATACGTACTTGTCCCATTTTCCTCTTTGCGCCGTTTAGTTGAATCCTGTGGTACCTCTCGGTCACTGTTTGAATGATCCTGGCACCAAATACAATTATGCAGATGTTAGCAAATTAAAACATATTCCTCAAGTAGCACCTGCTTAAAATGTTATTTTGGAGAGCTAATTTTCAAATACTTAAAATGCAACTGAGTTATCACATCTAGCGTACAGTTTCTCGAGATCAGTTTTCAAGGGAAAAAGTTTTGAATACATACTGTAAACAGACCTTTGAAAAAGTAACAGAACAAAAGCAAAACAACCCTGATACGCATCACTTCTGCTTGGGTAGGCTTGGACAACCAATTATTACGGCAAGGATTTTGAATACAAAAGTTTTACAAGTATATACCAACTTTCTAAACTAGTTTATAAAAACTTCACCAACCCTTTTTCGATCTTTCCTGTCCTTTTCATCTTTCTTCTCTCTTTCTCTGGATCTTTCCCTTGACTTGTCCAAATCTTTCTTGTCCACTTCTCTCTCCTTACTCTTGGACAGTGTTGGAGTAGTGTGGTTAATGTAGTGCTGTTAAATTAAGGCAATATCACCAAATATTAATATGTATTCCTAGATGTGTAAATACAAAGACTCTAACATAACAGATCTAGCTCAAAGAATGAAATTAAACATTAATACTATACTAGGAAAAAAAAGTGACTGAAGACACTTTTAAACTTGTCATCTATAATTTAACCTATAGCTTTGTTTTCTCAACACTGGAAATTCAAGAACACCTTCTCTTAACTGAAACACTTCCATTAAATACACACATGGTTCACCAGTATTGTTTGATACATGATAGCAGTACTAGTGAAACAGGATATGCAGCTTCCTAGACTGACAACACTTGCAATCTTGCCTGGAATGAATGAATGGAATCAGCTGCTTAAAAAGGTTCTAATTAATTTTTAAGGAATAATCTTAATCCACAAAGTATTTAAGACAATACTTTGAATAATGTTTTTTTTAATCTAAAGTAATACAAAATTCCACCTTAAGCCTTAACTTCAAATGATAAAGCAGCCAAACATAGAAAAGAACTGGTTTTGCTCCATAATGTGTACTAGATTGTTGTTCCACTCTCATTTCTAACCAGTTTTTATACGCTCTGTAAAACATATTAATTTCACAAAGATGAATATTTTTAATACAAACTGGGGTTGCAGGGGAGAATAGAAAGTAAGTCACAGTAATGTCAAGTGTAATGCTTGACAAAGCTTAAATGCTACTGTGTATATATAAGGTAGCACATGTATTATATAACTACTGATGCATTACAGTAACTAATTCTGCCCTTTTAAATACAATTACATAGTTAGATCTTCCCAAGAAATACTTTCCACAAAGTATCAGTAAGAGCACTTTTTAAATTAAAAACACCCTTCCTTGGTATTTTATACATTTAAATTACAGCAACACACAGATTTAAATCAGTATACTTTCCCCAGTTCCATAAGCTATCAATTTTACTTGGGAAAACTACACTATATTTTAATTAAACTGTTCTATTTCTTTCTAGAGAGACATCTTACTTAAAAGGACACCAAAGAAAGAGGTAAGTGGAAGATTAGTTTAGAACATTTGAACTAAACCAAATATTGTTTGAAACAATTTTCTCTGTTAATTAAATTAATCCTGTCCTACTCCAGTTCCCGTAAATGTTTAGCTTACCAAAACTTGACGTTACTGGTCCTATGTTAAAAGTCACATCGACAATGTTAGGTCTCTTTTCCTTTTATTACTTAACTGGAATTTTATTATCCTCCTGCTCCAGAGACTGAACCTTCAATACTCCTTTCACTAGATACTGTCCTTTCTACTCTTTTCCCTCATTCCTCTTTTCTTGCTCCATCTCCCACATTGCCATTCTACACGTAAATTTATCCTTGCTCCCTTTTTGCTGTCAACTTTCAGCGGCGGCTTGCAAGTATGTTTTTTCTACACAGTTGTCTCCCAGAGATGCTTTACATGTGAGAAAGCAAACATGTAGCTCTGCTTTCTCCTATTCCATTTCTTAAGTTCACATGGTTGTTCACGACAGATTCCACCGCTCTTCTACTATCCCACTACAGAGTTTTGGAAAACTGCATCCATCCCACCCCCCTTTACAAGGAAAGGCTGGATTTAGCTCATCTGGCTTTATCAGCTTGCTTCTAGAAATGCTGCTAACTGAAACCACATCAAATTTGGGGCACTGTTGTATGCTGTGTAACTTGGACAAAGGCCACATCAAGAATAAACACAAACCTAACTCAAGTTTGGCACCGTTTATTTTATAACCTGCAATGTAAACCAACATTTCATTGGTCTTGCCCCAGAAATCGGGCAAAGTCAAGACTAAGGAAAGCCTGTAAGCATACAACAGCACTAGACTTCTACTAACGTTCAGTGGAAGCTGCAGCCATAAATCTTACAGGCTTCTGAATATCCCATTCTTTCCCCAAACAAGTACATGGCAGTAAAGAGCAGCATTTAACTTGTCTTACACCATGTATAGGGAACACTGTCAAGAAGTGCCTTAAGTCTCTTAGAATGGCACTGAAGAATGAAAATTAGTTCCTTAAGTGAAAAAGAATAGAAAATAGCATTTAGAAGAGGAAAGAAAGGGTTGGATACCCTCTCCACTCCCCAAGCACTTAAACAGTAAATCCATCCAAAAAAAGCCACACAACTGCAATACACTTCCAGTTAAATCTATACAAACACATTATAGTTAATTCTAAAATTTAACTTTTCAATTGACTAGAAAAACAAAGCTGTTTGTTGATCATTTAATTACAATTAGCTCCACTGTCTGCTTGATTACCACATCAATGTGTTATTAAGTAAAATAAATAGTTTTAAATAGAAATTTAGCTTAACTAATGAAAACTTGAGTGAAGTTTCAATTAACCAGTTGAACCTTGACTAATACAGTAAGGGAGGGGAAAAGCAAGAATATTATATAGACTACCACATACCACACTTCAGATAGATGTGAGCTGAAGTCAAATATTATAGTTTTCTAATTTCATAAAACTGAAATATACAAGATATCATGACAATGATTTATAAATTTTTTTTTTTTAAAGTATATGGATTCAATCTATAAACACTATAATTTCGTCAATTGTATGAAGCAAAGGATGCTTCCTATATACATCTTCCCTGTAAGTAGGCATGGTTGGTACTGGAAAGATTCAATTTAAAAAAACCCATCAGCAAGTGTCCATTATAAAATCAGAGCTATTTTGAATTAAACCATATAAAGTGTTCTGAACATTTTGTTTATACGAAGAGAGTTACAAGTAAAACAGTAGTGTAAATATAGAATAGGAAGTGATAATCCACTATATTCAATTATTTTAAAAATGCTTAAGTAATCCTTGATAAACCCAGAAGTTACACAGAGTCCTAATGCTCAGCATTTTCTAAGTGACAAACATTTGTGCTGTTTAGTTACACATTGATACTGACTGCATAATTAAAAAAATCTTATTAGCAACTTTAGAAGATCTGATCCATTTCCTACTAGCCACATACCATAATACATTACAAGTTTACAGTATTTGTGACTGTTACTTGCAAGTGGTTTGAGTTTAAATAAAGCAACAGCATAGTTGCATAATCTGTCTAAAATACAATATTCCAAAATGTCATTCAACTCATACTCCACTCTACTCACGCTTGTCAGGCCACCCCTGGAATACTGTGTTCAGTTTTGGTCCCTGCCATGCAAAATAGATGCGGACAGGCCGGAGAGGGTCCAGAGAAGGGCCACAAAGACGATCAGAGGCCTGGGAAGCCAGCTGTATGAGGAATGGCTGAGGGAACAGGGTCTGCTCAGCCTTGGGAAAAGAAACTTTACGGGAGACCTTATCACCACATTCCAGTATTTGAAGGGTGGCTGAAAGGAAGGTGGAGACTCCCTTTTTACAAGGGGTCACATGGAAAAGATGAGGGGTAATGGGTACAAGTTACTCCTGTGGAGATTCCGACTAGACACAAAAGGACAGTTTTTCACAATGAGAACAATCAGCCCTCAGAATAATTTCCCCAGGGAAGTAGTGGGTTCCCCAATATTGAACACTTTTAAGATGTGGCTGGACAGGATGCTGGGTCATCTTGTCTACACTGTGCTTTTGCCAAGAAAGGTTGGACCAGATAACCCTTGAGGTCCCTTCCAACCTGGTATTCTACGATTCTATGAACTCTTGAAAGCATTCTTTAGCATACATTCTCATAAGATACTGAACCTGAAGCGTGTTTACAGGAAGCAAACGCGCAAAGATAATCATTTAGGAGGTTGTCTGTGGTGCTTAGAAATATCGTACCATAGCACTAAACATGAATACAACAGCAGTAAGAGGGCAAGAGTACTGATATTCCAGAGAAGTATCTCAAATATCTTTTGTTTTAACTATCTACTGGTTTTTAGTTGGTATCAAAAAAAGAACTAACAGTTCTTAGAACTATTTTAACTATCCAGCCAAATAAATAGCTTAATCACAAGGACGTTTTATGAATTTACAAGTTTCGGAGAGGACCAAAAAAAGATGCTGACCCATAAAACCTCTTAAAAATATTGACAGAATGGTAAATTCAGGGGATTTTCACCATGTTGCTCCCATATAACTATCCCTCTCTCCTGTACAGATGTTCTATATAGCACACTGAAAAAATCCCTCTGTTACTACACTAGCATTTGCAGGTATGGAATTTGAATTTTCTGATGGGGTTTGCCACAAGACCCAAAGCTAAGTTCTCTCTGCAACAAAACATGAAAGTAAACTTTGGTGGTGTCTAAAAGATTCAAACCTTTGCTGAAGAGTCCTTGAGTTCGTTGAGGTTGTCCTGTAGAAAATGAATGGAGATGACACGTAAGCTGGAATAGTTTTCAGAGGAACTTTGGGAAGCATGGCTGTACCCTCGAAACAAAAAACAGCTACTCCTTCTGGAATAAATCTTATGTTAATACTGTACACTGAATAAAGCTAGGAACTGAAATATTTTTTAAAAAGAAAGGAGAGAAAAAAAAAAAGAGACAGTCATATCTATTTTCTAGACCCAATTATTAAGTAAACTACAAAATGTGTTTATATCTAATTCTTCATAAAACAGTGAAAAAGCACTCTCCCACCAAGACAAAATATAAAGAAAAAATAGTCTTAACTCTAACTATAGCTGAAACACAGGTGAAAGAGGTTTAAAATGTTTTTAAGCCTGTATCTTCTCCACTTTCAGTTAAATGTGGTAGAAGTCACTCTAGAATGACTTTACATTGCCATTTATAAAAAACAGGCAAGGAAAAACTTCATCATTTTGAGTAGTTATCACTGTCACCTGCTTCCCCAAAACTAGTAACAGCTGAGTTCTCCAAAATTAGCCTAAATCTTTCAAGTAAATCTTACATAGAAAAAGATGTACTCTTTGAAAAAAGAGAAAAAAAAGAAAAGCTTGTTCTAAAGTTGGTAAGATGGAAAAACTTGTTCTAAAGTTGGTAAGATGGTGAAGTTTAAAGGCCCACATAATCCATCATAGTGCTCTTGATGAAGTATTAGTAACTTACAGTTTTAAATGTTCAACGTACTGCAAATTCAAAGATTCCATGAACATAGATGGTTTAGAAACAAAATAAATATGGAGCAAGGAATGGCTACCCTGAGTCTTCAAGTAGGCTACGCCCATGGTTTTGTGCTGCGCTTGAATGCTTGGGGTTTCTCTTTGCTGGGTAGTAGGCTTGGTTGCCACATCTGGTTTTATCGTAACGCAGGGCTCAACATGGTGGGAACCCATTGGAAATAAACAAACCTCGAAGGGAAGGTACAACAGAAGCTGCATGCGCACTGAATATACACAACTACAGGAGAACTGATCACCAAGGAGACTTTAAAATGGAACTCCTTTCAAGACTCCTCCTTAGAAGGCACATATCGGTATGATGCTCATCAAGAAGCCTGATGAATTCAGAGGTATCGTACATCCCGTATCATCCAGGAATCTTCAGTGCTATAGATTCTTCAATAGAAGTGCAGAAAAATATGCTCCACTCTGCTGCAAAGACTCATTTGCTTGTAGCTACCATTGCACTCCAAAAAAACTGACTGCTTAAAACAATGAGGCACTTCTGTGTAAAAATTCTCTTGCAATTTCCACACACTATTTACAAAATTTGTGCTAGGTCCTTGAAGCATTATTTTGGTTAATTAAAAATATTTTTTTATAGAAAAAAAGACAGTCCGCCAATAAAGAAAAGGAATGCATTTTCTAATGCCACATAAAACCTCCAGTGGTTCCAGTGTATACTTGGCACAAAACTTGAAGGAAGTCGAACATTGGCATCCCAAACTTGTGAGCCTAACATGGGTGCTGCCTTCCTCAGGCTATACTAACCTTTACTGTTGAGGAATGTGATGGAGAAGAATGTGTATCAACTTTGCGGCGTTTTTGTTCTGAGGAAAGAAAAGAACAATAGCATTATTGAAACATATTTAAAAGAGCATAATCTAATAATATGGCTTTCTGAAGTAACAAAATAATTTAAGCTAGAATTCAATTTTTACCACTATCTTAAGCTATCTAGAGTTGCCAGCATGCCTTGACCCTCTTTATGAAAGTCTGCAGGAAAAGTGTAATCTGAACAACTGCTGCAAAATTATGCTCATTTCAAACTTCCATTTTAGGTAAACCTGTATCTGAATTTCAGTGTTGCTATGAAGACTCTGAAAAGGTGAACCCAATGAAAGGCATTACAACCCTCCTTTACTTGGTTTGCCTTAAGCAGTACAAGTATAAAACTCAACATCAGCCTCAGATTATAAAAACTTAAGATATCAATATTAAGGATTTGTCAATCCTTAATATAAGAAAGAACTGATAAAGCTTACCACGTCCTTCGTAAGGACACAAAGGCCTACCTCTTCCACATCCCCTGTTTTCTTTCAGTTCAAAGGTTATGATGAAACACTCAGAGTACACTCTAGAGGTTTTTGCGTTAAATTTTTGCAAAACTTGCAAGGCCTCATTTATACAAATGCCTTTTAATAAACGACCATTTAGACTTATTCTAAAAAAAATGATAGGCTTTATGAAAACGAGCACTTAACTGAAGACATGTGAAATTCACACAATTCACCTTTTGGAGATATCCTACCTACCTACTTTGGGCGCTAACTGTATTTAAAAGCCAAAGCCAAAATGCTAGCTATTATGTAGCAATTCTTTCTCACCACTGCTAGCATTTTTTGACACTCAGTGATTTTTCCAGTGACACGTTCTGTTTTTCTAGACAAGAACAGAAATTAAATACACAAACTTACCCCTCTCAGATTCTGATGTTTCTGATCGGGGAACAGGTGACTTCAAGGACCCAGCTACTGGCATCTTTTCTCCTCCTTTAGCATTTTCCTTGGATTTCATTTCCTTCGCTACATCTCTTTCTCTGGACGGCTCCTTTTCTCTCTCCTTTTCTGCAGTTGACTTTGACTCAATGATGGTAACAACTGTCTTGGACTTTTCTTCTTTTGAAGCTTTTTCTTCCTTCTTGACTTTTTCCTTCTCTTTGTCAGATTTTGGAGTTTTCTCCTTGATCTCTCTTGGTTTATCATCTTTATTTGCCCGTTCTTCCTTTGGTTTATCTTTCCCATCCTTCCCAAGTGCCTTCATCTCTGGAGTGGCAGCTGGAGTCTTGTCTTTTTTTTCTTTATCTTTTTCCTTCCCGCTTTTTTCTTTATCATCTTTCTCTTTAATAATTTTGCTGCATCAAAAATAAAAAGGCTAATTAGCCTGCATACAAACCCAGCTATAGTTTTATCACAAAAGAGCTTTACTTCTGATGGTTTGATAGAAACTCCTGAAACAGTCACTGTCAGATTTCAGATTTGCTGTCTCTATCAGAACAAACAAATGTTTTCCTTTGTTTTATCTTTATTTATCTAAAATGGAATACATTTAACAAGTGTCAGACCAGTACAGTTACACATTTTGGAAGAAATAATCTATAAAAATAAATTAATAAATAAATTTACTAAACTTGAAGAAATGGAAACAATTTATATGGAACCTGAAAGTAAAAAAGAAAAGGCAGGTCAGTTCCCAGTTTAATTCTATGGTTTGGAAGGAAGAAAATAGAAAATGTCAAAGCATAATTTTTCTCACCTATTAGAAGCACTGTTTCCATTGCTTGTTGTCACCTTCGGTGTAGCGTTGACAGCTTTATTAATAACTTTCACCACACCCTGAGACTTCTCCTTTAGTTTCTCTGTTTAAAAAAAAAAAAGAGGACAGCTTTATTGCAACAAGTTAATATACATCCTGTTGGTTGAAATAATACAAGTACCTAAGCTACACATGGTCTTATATGAGTGTGCTAACAGTTAAAATAGGTAATTAAATGCAGAACACCCTCTCCCAAAACCAGCTAGAAAATAAAGAACACACACTGACTCTATTTAGTATCGCATTTATATTTTTTTCTTTTCAGTTTTACGAGCCAGATTTTGAGAGAGTGGCCTGTAATGTCAGAAGAATTCTACTAGATAAAAATAATAATAATAATCATAGGTTTGTTTACCAGTCTCCTCAGTAGTGCCTTCTTCGAGTCTAACTGTATTTATTGTGAGAGATGTAGGCATCCCAGCACCACCTGGCCCATTTTGTACTGTTGCAGCTACAGCATTCCTGGCAGGTGGGTCTTTGTGGTGGAATTCATTTTCAGGTATCATGAAAGGCTTCCTACTTTTCAACTGCCCAGAATAGCTGCAAGTCGCACAGATTGTTAAATATGCACAAACATAAAGCAAAACATGGGTTGAACTTTAAATGAGGATCTAATCTAACAGTTCATCTGTTATTTATTTCACAGATTTTTCCCAACTGATACGCAGTTTCTTCCCCCTTTATCGATGAGCTCAAAAGGGAAAAAACCAAAACAAACAAACGAAACACCAGACACAGAAGCCCTACCTGCACACCATCTTCACCACCACCACCACCACACACGCATACACACACACCCGTGCCAAACACACAGAAGAAGCAGCCTACTGACAAAACTTAAAACTGTTAGGGCAACCTGAATTGCCCAGCAAGCACACATGGATGGTTCTGCATTCATCACAGAAAGATGTAAAACATAACTACACATTTTAGTTTAGCATTTTAGAATCATATAAACTTCCAAAATCTAAGTGGTCATGTAAAATAGCCCTTGGCTTTCTTCATTTTACTCTCCCTCCTACCTACTTGCTGCTATACTATTTCTCTAAATTTAAGCTATACTCTTGTGAGTGGAAATCTTTACTATTTAAAATGTTTTAATAGAGTCTTGTAAAGGAAATTAGTGATCATCCAGCACAAAATGAAAGTTCTCATTCACACGGCCAGCCCTGAGATGCAGGATAGTGAAATCTTCTGTGATAAGGTAAAAATCAAATGTTAGACTGTAACAGTTCCAAGTCTTTAGAAGCCTTTCATGATCCACTTTTAACCACTTTCTTAAAGTAAGGTGTTGTTACCCCATAGCCAATGCATATAGGTCAGGTCTCTTCTCTTTCTCTTCCTGACATATCTTATGTACTCTTCTTTCCAAGGCTTGGCCCAGGTTCAGCACTTTCGGATACCATGGAAGAATTTTGGTCAGCACAATCAGGATATTTCTGATATGTGTATATTCACCTGTTTCAAGGCAGTGAACAGAAGCCTAGAACACAAATTAAATGTAATTAAGTCGTGGTTTTTTGTTAAAGGTTCGTAAAAACTAAGTTTTTCAGCATCTTTATTTACCTTAGTTAATTTATAGTGCCATTTGTGTACCACATGTCTAAAATTCTCATAATCCAGTTGATCAGCTTTATTTCCACCATCAAATCCAGTTGCCCGTAATATAGTTAGAAAGCCTGGATAGTTGCCACATTCCTACATGCGAATACAGGCAAAAAAGGAAAAAAAATATTTTCCAGGAAGCATAAACACAGTAATTCTGCAAAAGTTAATACTATAACCGAAGCACTTTTTCACTGATTCCGCTAAAGACTAAGACACAATCACACTTTACAAGACTTAAACATAAATAAGCTTTTAAAAAAAGTATGTGTGTAAGTCTTAGTTGTGGCTGAGAGAAAAGGTTATTCACGATTTAACTAGCTTTTACAAGGAGTATTGTGAGTTTCCATATACTCCCGAAATTATCTTCAAGACAAGCTATTTCTTACAGAAATGCAAGATGTTTTTTAGACACTTTTTTTTTGACACTATACAAAATTACTTCTAATAAAACTACATGAATTACAGAAAGTCAATTCTAAGATTATGCCATCAGAAAAATTCAATCACATGATGTTTTTGCATCTAACTAATGATTTCACTAAATCCATTTTTATTGGGACAAATTACACAAGTGGCTTTACATATTCTCATGAGCAAACACATTTTAATAACTTCACATACCTTTTCATATATGACTCTGTCACTGTGCCATCTAGTCACAGTCTCCAGCATACAGCATAAAAACCTGCCATATCTACTAGCTTCATTTTCAGTGCAACTTGCAACTGTATATATAATATCAGAGAAAACCTGTGAATATCAGTAATAAAAAGTTACAGTGACTTTACTGAATTACAAAACGAATGCAAATCAACAAGAATTTCAAATTTCTCTTATCTAAACCACCATTAAGCTGATTTCTAAATATAAAGGAGATCTCTTGTAAAACATTCTCAGTTTGCTTTCAAGACGTTATTACCCCACTGCTTGGCCCAGAATCGAAGCACTGCATATAGCTGATGCTGACATACACAAGTTTTCCATAGTTAAAGTGTGTCTTCACTGCCATATAACTGTTTTGTTTTCAAATTAATAATTTATTTGAGCAGGTAGAAGTAAGCACCTAGCAAAGCTGATGTGAAAGGATTTTTTTCCTGGCCTCACAGGTTTGTCAGATCGGTCTCGGGCAGTTGCCTACTTTTGTCACCTAGAACATGGACTGAGTATTTGAGTGAGAATGCTCTTTTGGACACATGAAAACAAAACAGATAACTTCAAATGTCTCATCTCAAAGGAAACCAGACAATCCTAATTAAATGTTCACATGAAAACAATCTTCACCATAACTTTTTACAACACAGCCCCATACACATCCTTTTGATCAAAGCTCATAGTCAATTCTGTTATAACTGTACAGACGATGCACTAACTTAAGAATTTGACTTCTTACAGCAGTAAGTGCCAGAATTGTTCTGATACCCCAGAACAGTACAGTCAGCTGGTACTATTGGAGCTGAATGCAAACTGCAAGATTCTTCCACCTACATTCTCCCCTGTCTTCCTCCACAGGAGAAAAAGAATGGCTATATGAACTATGAGAACAGCCTGAACAAATGCCTCCTCCAACTGCCTCGTTTGGTCCAGAAAGTCAGGCTGCTACGGCTGTCAAAAATACTCCCCATGCCACCATGGGAGTCCCTTCCCTCGTCTCAGCAATGATACAAATTAGTCTGCTGTCTGTAGCACCATTCGCCAGGGTGAGAAGGGTCCTAAGGATGCTGCTTATGGGGGTCAAGTATAAGACAGTTGATACTAGAGCAGTCAGGCACACACAGATAAAATGGGAGGGTTAGATGAGGCCGTATTAACGCAGAACACTGGAAGGCTGCAAAACCTGAATGCACCTCCTAAGACTGTTGATGACTTTGCTCTGAAACTCTAGTCTCATTAGGATAAGTAAAAAACAAAATTTCTTGAAAAAAATCCCCTGAAGCTCTAGGAAAATTTGGTTTGTACATTCTGAAGTACAAAAGGGAACTTTTGATTGTCACAGCTTCTAGAATTAAACATAGGTAATGATTTTGTTTATCTCTTTTGGGAGGCAAGGGGGGAGGTACTAGTTTTGCATGCTCATAATAGTAATTAAGTACACACACAGAGTTCTAGCTACTTACCCTGTCATAGCAGAGAAGCGTGGAGAAGTTGGGTGTTTTCTGCTGATGCACCAGTTCTACAAAGTGAGCACAATAAACTGCATCGATTGCCGAAAAAATGCATCGAGGAAATATACATAGCTGCAAAAATTTTGTGATAGTCTCATTTTTGGTAGACTCTTCAAAAACAAAGAGGTTGAGGGGGAAAAAAAGAGAAAGAAAAAGTTAATGGGTTACCACTAAACTACTCTTCCCAAGAAGTTCAGTATCACACATCAGACCGCTTGTATTCCAGACATATCTTTGTCACTGCTCAGAAAAAGTGAAAATGCACTTAACTATTTGAGGACGAGGAGGTGGGTAGGAGGGTGGATGTAGCAAATATTTCTTTCTTTTTGGGAAAATTCTTCTATTATGCAATGGGGGGGAAAAAAAACAGGCTCAGAAAAAACTTTGGTAAACTTCTCCAACTGTTCTGCACATTAGCAAAAGCAACACCATCTGCTATTTCTCTAGAACACTTGTTTTCTCATTTCTAGATGAGGCTGACTTTCAGCTCAGTTTCCTTAGAAATGGAAGAACATGCTGGCTATGTGCAATCCCTTAACAAACATTTTTCCATATACCAAACAATTACAGGAATTTAAATAGAGGAACAGTCTTCAGTAAACCACTACCCCAATATACACACATTTTGTGAAAGTTTCGTTCTACCACTGAGTAAAAGACTGCACTGTATGCTCAACAGTTACCTGTTCGTTTGACCAGCCACTGGTTGGTTAACACAACAGTCAAACACATACCCAAACTGGTCCCATGGCAGCTCTTGCCCAGTTAACAAGGAGCATAAAAACAAGCTGGGAGGGATGTACAGCACAAAAGGAAGGTAGGAAGAAAATAAATGTACGGATGAAAGCACAAAACTCAAGACTGCAAATGGATGCCTTCAACGGAAGAACAGTCATAATCCTCAATGAGGGCAACTGGTGTTTTCGCACTAGGATTCTTGCACAGGCTGCAGAGCACAAGCCATAAGACCCAAGATTTACTTGTTCTGATTCTGTGATGCTCATGGAATAAATCTTGTTCAAGAAAGGTCTGTCAGCTTTTACTTAACTAAAAAATTTATGTTCATTTTATTTAATTTTAGTATCTACCCCTCAATGGCTATAACAACAAGCCTTTGACACTCGGGGAAAAAAAAAAACCAAACAAACCACAACTAGACACCCCACCCCCTGCAAAAAACCCCAAGAGAACCACAGCTCATAGAACAATCAAGTGTGTAAGTTTTACTTCAAAAGTGTAAAAGTAAAGCAAGTAAAGCAGCCAGTCAGAATAGCTAGTTTCCAATTGTTAAAGTTACCAGTGTACTTATTCTGCCAAAAATTAACCAACTCTTAATGATATAACCACTATATCGAAAGTATCTCCACAAGAAGCCAGTCTTTTTAAAAAAAAAAAAAATAATAATAATAATAATTACTACTACCGTGGATACACTGTTCAATATCCTCATATAGCACAATTTCTTGTGCTATAATAAAGATAATCTTGTGCTAATATAACGATAATTTGTTTCAATGGGGAAACTGCTGAAAAAATTAAGTTTGTCTCCAGTTGCAATGCTGGGAAACTTCTTGCAGCTGAAGTCTAAGCACTCAAGAGCCAATAATAAGCTATTCCCTGTACCCCACAAATGCCTGTATTATTAAGAGTACATGTTTATACACAGATCATATCTACACAAACAATTTTCTACATGCTTTTGGGTGCTTCCTTAAGCAGAAAAATTTATCAATCAGCTGTAGATGTGTCAGGTAGTAATTCTTCATCCAGTAATTTCATGTGGCTAATTAGCTGTCCGTACCAGTACATTAAATATTTATAGGGAATAACCTTTCTTGATTTAACTGTCAATGTTTCTTCATTAAATCAGTTGGGTGTATCTTACATGAGTCGGACAATAAAACGCTTTTCCACTGGATTATGCTAGGCTCCTTGGGACAGACGAACACTACTTCCAGTTACAAACTGAAAGTTCTTCCAGAGAAGAAAACTGACCAGAGAAAAATATTTCAGATTAACCATACTAGTAGAGTTCACAATCAATATGAAACATTACAGAGGCTTTGTCAGAGAAAATTTGTTCCGCTTCCTGCGTATCTGCCATTTGAAACATTTGCATGCCGTTTCACTTCGTGGCGCTGTTAGGCTGGCACAATATTTATCTGGTGACTGGAACAGGGTTTATGTTACCACTCAAATACTGGCATATTGCTCCTAATCACAGGACTCAAAGTAAGTTAACTCAAACCACTCATTGAGAGTTCACATGCCTTCTTGCAATGTAGCAATTATACTAACTTAGCAGCATTCTAACTACAGTAACTAAATGCAAGCCATCTTGCAATTACAACTTTCCACTGAATTGGTCAATCTCTTATTTACTTCCTAAATTAGTGCAATATTTAATGGTGTTGGCATGGCAAGAAACAAACAAAACATATCCATGAAAAGCAACTACTCAGCATTTGCAGCAAAGACACATTAGATACTAATTAAAAGTCTACCTTGCTAACAGACCTCAACATATAAAGAGATCAAATTTAAAAATCAACTTCAAAGTGTTAGCGCAAGCTGAACTTTTAGTTCTGGGGACAGTGATGACTACAAAAACAACCAGAGTGTTTCCCCTACACACACTTACTTGCCAGAAGCCAGTTATCCTTCTCTAGTTTCAGTCTCTGTAGAACCCTCTGCACATGCTCCAACTGCTTCTTCTCTTCTTCAAGAAGCTTGTCCTGAAGAGCTGTGCAACGTTCTTTTTCTTTTTTCTTTTTATTTGGAGGCTATAAAATGTCAATGCAACTCATTTAGTACTATACTAACACTTGCTATAGACAGAGCAATTAAATTCCTGATAATGCTAAAGAATACTTGAAAAGCTTTCTATTTCACTAAATGATGTTCTGCTCTAGATCAACTGATTCTATGAACACCCGCTGACTAAAGTTAAGACAAAAGTGAACAGCTAAGCCATAGATATAGGGTGTCAAAGATTGCTTTCTGAAACACAGATTATCCAGTAATTTTCAGTTAGTGAAGCCACTGGTACTTTTAATGAGGGAATTATAAGAAAGAGTCAATCCAAATTATGTGAATGTGACAAATCAGAACGGGTGAATCAGGTGACATAAAACCTCACAGATCTAAAAATCGACCCTCATACAAGATTTCACAAAAAAAAAAAAGTGTCTTTCAAGGTTAGAAAGTTCAAACTAGACCATAAAATTATATAAACATACCATTTCCTGATTGTCATCTATGGCTTTCATCTGGACCTTAAGTTTATTGACTTCTCTGTCATAGCTACTATGTGGGACGGCAAGGTCGTACATTGTCAAAGACCAGAATGTAGCATAAAACTGTGGACTGATGTCATCCCAAACCTTGGGAAGGTGCAGAGAAATCACAGCATCATGAACAGGAGCCATCACCAGCTCACATGATGTAATGTATTTGTGAACTTTGTGCTGCTGTTTATTTCCCTTCTCAGCTTTCTTTAGTTCATCATACTTTGACTGTGGGTTAAAAAAAGGAAAAAGAAAAATTTGTAATCTTTGTAGACAAACAATGTAATTTAACTTTTTTCAAAAGCTTTTCTATGTAAAAAACATTTACACACATATAAAAAACATTTACACACATAAGATGTCATTTACATACATAAAGCACTCAAAAACATTGTACAGAACTTTTAGTGCTTATCCATATTGGATGGATTTGTATTTCTTCATGATGCTGCTACCTGTTGTTACAGTAACACATTATACTACACCAAGTAAAAACTGCTCTCGATATTTAACATTTTATGTGCAGAGACAAATTTATTTCTGACACTTCCTGAGATACCACACATCTTGGCAGCTGCAACATTTTCCTCCACAGCAGAAATCCATCTAAAACATCTGCAGAAGAACGTACACCTTTGGGGGAACAGGGAGGGAGAGAATTCCTACTGATCACCTAAACCATCAGAACAGACAACTCCCTTTGCTGCAACTTCTGTCAGTTCTGTGAAAGCTGACACATGGGCCATATTTTCTATGCAGAATAAAGGATAAGCTGTTCCAGCCCATGGCTTCTCTTTCTAGCTCAACTCATAAAGCTTCTGCAAGTTTTTTCTTCTCCAACAAACTTTAGCAGGAACCTAACACATATATTAATAACATGCAATAAAGCATCACTAACAGCAAGCAAACAGAAGAGTTCTACTCACTGAAATATGGTGTGCATACATGGGTCTCGAGAGGAAAAATGCAGCATCATGAGGTGTGTGAAACTCATTACAGAGAACGTCAATAGAAGGCACTCGCTTAATGTAATCCTCTGTGCTTAGGTTGGATGCTAAAAATCCACCAAATTGTACCAGGGTGTCATGGCACTACATGTGAAAAATACAAATATTTAGCAACCAGTATTATTTTGTTCAAAAGTGAAGTTAGGCAGATCTTAAAAAGAAAAAGCTTTCAAAAAAGTTAACACCACATAGAGGAGCAAGAATTTTCTCATGGGGGAAGAGATGCTAAATTTTCCATGCCACAGACTTCAGTCACTCAATGCTGACTCAACTCTACTTTCACATAAAAAAACGCCCCCCCCCCCCCCAAAAAAAAGGCCACCAAAAAACCCCAAGCCCTACAAAAGCCAGCAGAACTGTAAGAGCATTCTGTTCTACCAGAATGAAATGAAACTAGTTCCTACTGCCTAAGGCAGCAAAATTCAGGCTGCTGCTTTAAAAAAAAAAAAACAAAAAAACCCAAAGAAAGCTCCTCTAACAAAGATCAGAGAAACATAATAGAAATATACATTACATACAATATACATTAAGAAATAAGAACTTAACTTTTTATGACAAAGGATGTTTTAATCTTTCACTCAGAGGTCACTTGTCAATATAATATATATTTAATAAATCCAGGTATTTTACTGAGATCACAGCAACTTATTTTGAAAATTCTTATATATTCATAATTATTGTGCTGAATTCTTATATTGTGCTGATACACTAGAAGTTACCAAAGAAAAGGAGGGGTTCTTACAAATGCAAGTGTTTGTACTTGCCTGATCATACAGTTTTCCCACGAGCTTCAGATGTTTTTCCCCTCCCTCTTGAAAGATCACACCATTTCTCTGTTGAGCCATAAGCAGGCACAGTGGAAGGGCAAGATCATGGTCCAATAACGCATCTTTCAATCTCTGAGAAGATTTTTTTGTATTCCTGATTTGGCCAAAGTATCCACCCTGTGTAGTACAGAAACAGTTGCCCAAGTTTGGAAATAGTGCATCACAAATGGAAACCATGTGTGCTTCTGACTGCAGAAATACTGATGAATTAACATCAATACAGTTTCCTGTCTGCCAATAAAACTCTCTCTGGATCCTGTACTGCAATGTATGTATATAAGAATCGGAAACTAACTGGCCTTTCCTACTATTAATTAGTCTTTTAGACAGTAAATGAAGAGTGACATTTCAGCTCAGGCATCACAACACTGCATTTTAGACCTAGGTCTGCTGCTATCTGCTCAAAGTCTCTACTCTGTTTCTAGACTACCGTTTTTAAACTACTCAGGTTTTCGTTCCAATTATAGCATTCAACTCCCTAGAGAGTTGAGTCTAGGTCAGACTCAACTAGTTGACCTAGTCTGACCTAGCTGAGTTTAGGTCAGACTCAACTAGGTCTTTGATGCCAAAGTTGCCAAGGCTGCAACAGTTTTAACTGTTAAAATGGTTTAAGATGTTACTCCACTCAACAGGGAGCTACTACCCCCAGAGCAGGGCTAAAGCAACAGGACTGCACAATACACAAGCTCACTGGCTGCTGTAATTTGCAGGTCAGTCATCTATCACGGGATAATGAAGGCTGCTTTCATTAATATGAGATGCTGTGAAGCACAACAATTAAGGCTCATGTATACATGAGCCATTTACATTGTGTACATGAGCCATATACGTTTTGTCTTGGCTGCCTGTCTGCAAGGCTTGTAAGCTCAATGGAGTGGGAAGCTCTCTGATGAAAGCAGTAACAACTTTCCCAGCTATACTGGCAGAGTTCATGAATTAGACTCTTTAGAACCACCATTAATAAGCAATAGCTACTATTAATTAAATTTAACAAAAACACACCTCAGCTTTTAGTTGTTCTCCACCAGTCATTGCTTCCAATTGTTCCATTGTCATTTCTTCTGTAATTTCTATTCCTGCCATTTTCTGTACTACCTCTTTTAAAATAAGTAAATCAAAGCTGCACAGAAAACAGAAAAGTGAAGTAAAAACAAGAAAATTTGTTTAATAAATGGAAGCTATGACATTCAATACACAGTATAACGCAACACCGTGATGCACATTAAAATGTTTTAATTCTTTTCTGAAGAAGAAACCAGTATGCTGAGTGCACAAGGATTTCTTTATTGCAAGTAAGTTAGTACTTAAAAAAAAATGCAGGCATTCAATAGCTGGATTTCAGAACCCCTTCAGAACAATTTCATTGTTTTTGAAAATAATAGTGGGTGTGGTGCTATTAAGTATCAACAAAATAATCATAAAAGTTTATCACTCCCTTTTGTTGTTTTACACGCTTCATACTGTATCTATATAGTTCTTTCATGAACATGGACTATTTTAAATTTTAATTAAATTTTTTAGAATAGTACACAGCCTTAGAAATTTACTGGCAAAATTAGTCTGGAGAGGTTACCTGGAACACAGAAAACATTTTTTACTTAAAACACAGAATATACAAAACACTCCAATAATCATCCCGTTCAGAGACTAGGCTTTATTTACTTCCTGCTCTGAATTCTATATGGGCAATGACTTTTCCTCAACAGATCATTCATGTTCACTCAAATCAGCCATATTTTCCAGTAACTTCTGAAATGTGTGTAACCTGCTCATAAGAAGTATTGATCCATGCCCCTCAAAACAAAGTTTAATATTTAAATAATTTATATTGTTTATATTTTTGTTTGCTTTTCCAAACATCAGCATGTTTTCTGTCTAGGAACTATGCAATACCGGCATATAATCCCATTCAAATACTTGAATACCCCAGTCCTATGGAACTGGTCATAGTGGTAAATCCATTCTATTTCTACAATCGCAAACTAAACTGAATATTAAAAATAATTTCTTTTGGGTTTTTTGTTTGGTTGTATTGTTGTGTTTTTTTTCCCAAAGCACTTAATCTTATTAATTAATTCTGGGGAAAGACAAGAAACATTACTTACCCTTCCTCTGTAGCTCAATGTGATTGTACCATCATCAGAAAACAAAATAAGTTTGGGACAGGGGAGCACATGAGACTGAGTGTCTACATTGCAGGGAAGGGAAAAAACTAGATTTCTCAACAGAAATACCCTAAAATAACATGCTGCGTTATCTTCACTGGTAAGCTGTCTTTCAGTAACCATATGGGGACTCATAATAGAAAAAAGTTGATACTCACCTATATGATAAAAATAACACATTAAAATTAAATAAATAAATGAACTAATAATACTAAGTGATGATGATGGAAGGACAAAAGGAAGATTCAAACTGGAAACCTTGCTTAAAAATTTTTTTTTTGAGTTATGATTAACACTGACATATCAAGAAGCAATCAACTGCCATTAAATAAGTTGGACAAAGTATTTAAAATAATATTAAAATGTTAAAAGCCATCCCTGCAGAGAAGGCATTATGAGAAAGAAAAATCTAAAACTATAACAGCCACACCCTTTTGTATCACAGATACTTGTTTTTTAAATAATGTACAATCATTTCTATGACAATACCACAGACCAGCAGAGTGGTTTTTTCCCCCGTCTGATTAGTTGTTAAGAAAATTGTGTTAGAAGAAGTTACAGATGAAGAATCAGTACTTCAAAAATAGTATGTCACAGCTAGACAATTAGAAGAAAAATACTGTACCAAAGAGGGTATTATCCTTTCTGCTATTTAGATTTCTTAACCTTCCTGGTATTATGCACGGAGCTTTACCGCTACTAGAGTAACTACTGCATCGAGCGCCCATGTATCAGCAAACACGCAAATAATACATTATAAAAATTGTGCAAGACTTGCCTTTTCCCAGCTTTCAGTTGGTTGGCTACATATTGAAGTAGACCAGCAAGTTCAATTGGGTATTTTCGGAAAACTGCACCACAAAAGCTAGCCAGACCTAATGCAAGGAGAAATAGCTGTGACTGCACCTCATGAGATACTAATCATTAAATAAGCATTAACGAAATACGTGTGGAATGTTAGAAATATATGTATTTTTGCAATACATAAAATACATAATACACATAATACATAGAAAAAATTATTTCCTATTGATTAAACTTGCCAACTCTCTGTTTTGTTTTAAAAATTAGCTGTTAGATCCAAGTGAAATATTGATCGTAATGATCAGTAGTATGGTAGATCATAGGGAAGGTGAAGTATTTTTAACATTAATGTAATAAATAAAACAAGAATACTAACTCTGCAGCCAGCTCGAGATTGTAGTGTCATCATGCTTCATTCTTTCCTTCTCAGGGTTTGCCAGAGCTTCAATGATACAGTCTTTAGTGGAGTTAAGAATATTTTTCCTCAATTTGTAAAAAGAAAAGTTACACAGACTTGTTTTTTCCAGCTCCACAATTTGTAATATATGAACATGATATGCAAGTACAGCAAGCATGATACATGGGATCCGCCAACATAGTTAGAAAAAAATAAAATCATGAAAGAAACGGTAACTTAAAAAGCAGTGTTTACCTACAGTTTACAGGATCACCACACCTTCAACAACAGAGTGAAAGTAGTAAAAAAACCCCTTAAAAATAAAGTATAATTTTCTTCGTGTGAAAGAACAAATAGAGAAGGTTCTATAACCCACTAAGAGTGCAAAGGTATTTGCGAACTTGACTAGAATTTCCAGCAAAGAGCAGCAAGAATACAAAACAATAGAAGATATTTACTCACAGACAGATTTAATCTGTCTACAGCTGTTACTTCATCAGCAACTAGATGTATTTATTTACATAAAAGGATACATGCCAAGACATCGTAGTTCAGTGAAGTGAGGTATTTCAATGAATCAACCACCGGAGTTATTAAGTTATCATATTTTTGTATTTGTGATAAAATCTGAAAGTTACAAAAGACATTCAGCTGAACAGGAACGTATTCCTTATATTCCACATAATAAATCAACACCATTTAACAATGCTTGTCTTCAAAACCTACACAAAACATCCTCTGAAATTAGTTTTTCAGAAGGTCCTAAACCACTTTCAAAATAATATGTAATCTCATGAATTTATCTAGTACCTTAGAGATATCAATGAAAGACATCTCCAATATGTAGAAACAATTCTGTATAATTATTTTTCTTTTCAGTTATCAGAAAATAAAATCACAAAAACATTTCACTTTATTTAAGTTTTCTTAAGAATCCTAAGCCTTAGCTGTGCTTCTGTTGCTACTTGTAAAGGACTATTTTAAAAAATTAATCTAGGTCATGAAAGAATATGAGTAAACTGTATTAAGTTTTAGAATGTTCTCTTTGGTACATGACATGCAGGTGCGTGCATGAGTATTGCAGTATTAATTTCTTCAAGTAACATCTTAAAACTAGTAGATCAATAATCACAAGTCACATTTCTGAATAAGGTGGAGGTCTATCAACATACTTTTACACCTCTCAAGCATTCTGTAACACCAAGTATTCTTAAAAATCCTCCCCAACTTCATAGGTGTATTTCAGACTTCAAAGGTTTACGTTTTCTTCTAAGTGACCCTGATGTATCTTCATCGCACAACTGCCCACAGCAACCTAACTTGAATTTGCATTCTGCATAACCTGATCAGCACATCCCTGTACCTCTGAGACCCACCTCAGCTATCTCAAATTAAATACTTTACTCCTATAAATAAGTGGGTCTAATTTTCTGTGCAGTTTTGGTTATTCAAGAGCTACTGTGATATTTAGTATCTCAGACCTGTACGCTACTAGCAAATTACCATTTTTAAATGTGCATCAAAAGTAAAAAGTCATTAAATTAGATAGGACTGCTCTCTCACTAAGACAGCAGGTCTCTCCCTATACTATCTATTGTTAGGATGAAATAGTATTCAAATACATGTAACTACATACATAATCAAACAGAATTGTAGGATTGCTGTGGCTGAGCTTCCCAATTTGTCTTCCAGAGGGTTTCACATTTTCCTTAGTTAAACGCCTGTAAAAGAGAACATATTTTATTGCAATAGACAAGCTAAAGCAATATTAAAACAACAGGTTAGTTCCAGTAAAGAAATACCTTTATTAGTCTCAGAGATTAAATTCCAAGTAGCAGATGCGTTTTTAAGAAATCTAGGCATAGAAATACTGCTCCTCTGGGAATCCGAAATTTATAATCCTATAACATGCAGAGAGTACAAACAAACCACTTGTCCCTATATTACTATGGTCTGTATTCTAGTTTCAACTTTGAGCACTTTGCATTCGGAAATTGTCAGTGGGACCCACACCACATACAAAAATAGCATGTGATGCTGTTAATCTCTCCTGAAAGTTTAGTTTAGTCACAGATAAGTCATTCTGCATTTGTGGCATTCAGTTAACTGAAAAATAGTATTAATTCCATTGCGTTACACTTCCACAGCATTCCCTACTGAAGATACAAGCTTAACCTGAAACCTGAAGTCGATACACAAAAGTAAATTGTACACATAGCAAATCTCACCAACTGACAGCACTATGGCTCATCTGCACAACTGAAATCTGTGCAAGAGAAGGGATGTAAAGTTTTACGGTCCACGCTAGCTATGCAGCAAGTCAGAGGGGAACCAACATCATTGTTTCTACCTTTCACAGCTCCAAGTCCATGTTTTACCCGTAACAATTATTCTGTTTTGCCTTTCTACAAAGGTTCTAGTTATTGTAAAACCGTAGCATTTTCTTTTGGCAACAACAAATGGAGAACCCAAATCTCTGACAATCATGTCAGAAACGTTAGATGTGAGGTAAATCTGAAATTATTGTGAGCCCTCTTGAAGATGAGTATGAATCATTCCATTCAATTCAACTTACTGCCCTACTTTCAAACCTACAGAAACAGTAACTGTGACAAGATTTTCAAGACTCCTCATATTAAAGGGTCTCCATACCTAGAGAAAATATGTGGCACTCTGACATTTCCATAAGGAAAGCAATTTATCAAACAGCAGCATACCCATGGAAAAGGTTTTAAATCATTTAATGGAACATTTTTCACAGATGAAATACCCTGGCTGGTGACAAATTTGTCTGTATCCTTACTTATTTGACAGTTTTTAATCACAGTACATTAAATACTTCATGAACAAGGATTACCAGTGAAATTACTGAGTCATTAGAAAGGGAATGTATTAGTCAAGGTTTTTCTTCAGTTGGTGACATGCAATATGTTGTATCACAGTTGATAATTATTTATCCAATTAGACAACTTACTTCATGATGTATTTGGCTCGGTCTATGGTTTGAGCTTTAACTTTCACTAGAAGTGGGTGACTGTTGTATGTTTCGTTCTTCCACTGCCCATAAAGACGGTACCTTGAAAGGTTAGAAAGGAAAGCTATTTTTAGTACTGACAATTCAAGAGACAGCTCCCAAAGAATGGAAACAAATCGTTCTACTCACCGGTACTGGTATGGAAAAGTTTTGAACATTCCCCATAATTCTTCAGACATGCATGCATTGCAGTCCATCAAAGAAAGAGATGGAAGTAAGACTTGATCGGTAATACTCAACAAACAGCTAAACAGTATCTCCTGAGATAAAGACAAAAAACTCAAGGTAACTATCAAGTAATTACATCAGAAGCAATGCTATGCATATATGCACAAATTGCACGTTCCTAGTAGACTGAAAAAATATAAGTTTGCCACAAGATTAAGTCTTCCAAAACAAAAATCTAAAAAGACTTCAAATTATCTCTCATCATAAATCTTTTATTGGATAATTTATGGACCATATATACTGTCAATATTTTATTGGTCTATATAAGATATTTGAGCAAAGCTGAAGTTTACAGCAAGTTGCACTCATATTTTCAAATCAAATAAATAATTAAAAAATTTATATACAGTAGACAGCAGCATACAGATTTTGGCAAACGCTTTCAATGTGTTAAGGTATTCCTTGCCACTACTTCCATTTTCAAAATTCCAGATTAAAACCTGAAGGCATTATATACGTTCCCAAGGCACAGTACCAATTTCCATGTTTTCAGTATCCTATCCTCACCCTTACTTAAACATTTCTCTTTCCCATTGAACTATGTTAGAATAACCATAGTAGCAAAAAAAAAAAAAAACCCCACTCCACCAAAAAAAAAAAAAACAACCCAAAAACCAACCCACAAAAAAACCTAAAACCCCAAACCCCAAAAACAAACAGAGAAAAAAAATGACCCAGAAGAGAATAATTTTCTCTGCAATGATTCAGGAAGTCAGGAAATCATTACAAGTGAAAAAAAGGAGTAATAAGTAATAATGAAAGTAATAATGCAAACTGCACAAACTTGGTATTGAACACTTGCTTGTTGATTTAAAAAACCCAAACAACCAACTTGCTTTTATGAGTTAGATCTCAATTGGACACTTGGGTTTCATTGTGACCAATTTTGATAATCCAATAAATGAGAAAATTCAGAGGGAAATAAATTAGCCAATAAAGAAAAATGAGCCACTGTACTATTAAACACCTCCCCTACTTCTAATTTCTCTTTTTGTCTATGCTTTTCCCCAGTAAATTCTTTAAGATACAAGATGCCACCAATGAAAAGTATATTTATAGAATAAATAGCTGGAGGTACTCCAGCTGATTCTGAGCAAATAAGTAGTAGAATGCACTGGAATCAAAGAACAAGATTAGGCTTGAGGAATGCAGAAGAAGAAAAAAAAAGATGACAGGAATACAAAAAAAAACCCCTATCTGTGACTGGCTCAAACTTGTCTATAAAAATCAAGGCAAAAATCAACCCAAAATCAAGTTATAGACTTAACATGCATTTGTTAAAGCATAAAACTCTTCTTTGTAGAGTTGTACAGTTATTAAACATTTGGTCTCAATTGCAATCTTGCATAAAAACACCTTCCTCCAAAGTAAACTCACCATTTTCTCTTTATCTTCTTGTTTGCTTCCATCAGACTGAAACTGTAACAAAGACAATCATGTTAATTGTAGCATAATTAACGTAAAAGTTTCAGAACAAGGCTACCTCAGCAAAAGCATAAACCATGAAGGCCACATGTCTAGTAAGTGTTTTATTTTCCAGATCTATCAGCATTAAAATATTTTGAACAGAAACTCAAATGCACAGATGAAATGCATTGTTTACATATATAGGGACTTCATAGACTTTTGTTCAAAAAGAGGTAATAACCAAAATATCAAGGAAGCTATTATAACTTTCTGTCACAATAATACCCTCTGAAGCTTTTAGTCTCCATTATTAAATCACTTTCTTTCCTCTCTTCTTGTTCCACTCACCATGAAAAGCATATTAAGCTATCACACCAGTAAGTGCACAATTATTTTAAAGGTACACTTGAGCATGAAAGCTGCAGTGCAATGTTAGTAGTCTAACTTTTAAACTACTATATGGGTTAACTTACAGTCAAATCACCTCCAGTTATAAGTATTTCTACTGTGGGTTAAATGTAGTTTCATAACTAGAACATGCTGATGGCAGTAGTGCATTAAAAAAAAACTTTCCCTATGTTACCTTAACCACTCTGTCACTGACGAATTTCTTCATAGTTCCGACCTAGAGCAAATAGCTAAAATGTTGCTCATTCTTGTCAGAAACACATGAAACTATTATATTCATATATTTACAGTAAAACTGCACGAGATTCCTAAAATGAAGTGATCTCCATTCTACTGTACATAACCATAAAGAAAAAAGAATCAAGAATAGCAGCATTTTAACTGGCAGAACAGGGGGACCCCCCACTAATTAAAAAGTTGCAACGTGTCCTACTTCCCAAGTAACCTAACAAGTGGAATAGAAAGTACCTATTTTAAGCACTGGACATGTATTAGGTTATTGTAACCCATTGTCTACCCTGTCACTCTAATAATGTAAAAAATTCCATGCAACTAGTATCATATGTCCGTTTTTTAAAAATATCCGTAACGCAGATAATGTTTTAAAACAGGAAGACCATAATGAGAGATTAGTTATCACTAAATATTCCTGGTTATAAACTTAAAGTGCCTCAAGTTGTTCATAAAAACTTTTGTTATGTTTATTGATCATAAAAACGATTAAGAATTATCTTATTTTTAAGATTCTTCAAATTTATCCTCAGTCAAGGAAATTTCCTGTGTTTCAGTATCTGAATATATACATTATTAGTAAGAACTGAGCATTTTTTTTACATCAGAGGAATTGGTATTTTTCAAGTTTTGGCAAGCTGTTCTGTCATACCAACCTCTTTCATAAATGCTTTTCCAAGACGCACCACTTTTGCAAATAAAATGGGATCATGGGAGAGATGGGGACCAAGGTAACAAAGCATGTTGAACACTTCCTTTCTCAAGTCCTCAAAGCTGTCTGCTTGTTTGGGTGCTCTCTTGTTTGGCAAAGAAGAAATTGGTGACCCTTTAGCTCCTTTAGGTACACCAACTCTGAAAAATAAGATGTGCAGCATTTCACATTAAACACAAGTGAAAAACTTTAGAAACTTATCAATACAGTTAGGCTTATTAGTGAATTCATGCTTAAAAATAAACAGTAGTTTTCCCCTACATGGCCACAGAATTCTACTTTTCTCCTTACCTGCGGTACAGAGGTTCGATTGTCACATGTACAAGCTGGCAAAGGGCAATTGCAATAGGCTTGTGTGAAGTCGCATAAAACGGTGGCATCTGATCCATAATACTTTGTGCATGCTGCCAATCACCAATTTTTAATAACGCTTCCAATAAACCAAGCTTCTGATTATCAGGAGGCTGCAAGATAACAAACAATTAATGAAAAAGTATATTCTTAGTCTTCTTCATATTTCTCCTTAAGCAGTACGCAGCTGTCATCCACAGCTAGAGTGAAAAAACTAGTATTTCAACTACGTAATAAAAAAATATGTAAAATAAAATTCAGCTAGACATTTAGACAATAAGCATGCTTCAAAAGCAGTAATAAACCAGTCCACACAGATTCTAACGTCTGGATCAAAGAAAAAACTTAAAAATAAAAGTTCAAAACAGAAGTTTATAAAGTTGTCTGATGTACGTCTGACTATGTACTTTTCAAAATGTCACAATCTATTGCAGCTTATTTCTTTACATTACATTTTAAGAACAATGCAAGCATTTAAGAATCCTTTGCATTGTGTGTTGCTCTGGATTTAAAGCACTATTTCTCTTGCAAAATCTTTTTTTTTTTTTTTAAATAAAAACTAAAACAAACCCACAAACCAACACCACCAAACTGAACCCAAAACATTCACCTGTCTCTTAGTTTGCCTGTATCATGAATTTCAAATTAGCATCTGCTCTAAGAGAGCCTAATTTTATGTGCAAGTCTACAGAAAGTTTTCCAAATATCCCATTTTGCAATATAGACATAAGAGATAATAGGAGTTTACAATTAAGATCATGCCTTGAAGCATTTTTTCATGGGCATGGTATTAATATTTTTTATTGTTATAAGTTGGTTTTCCCTGGTACCCAAGGTAAAAGTCTATTAGCAAACAACTAACAGTAAGGAACAGTGACTGCAAACTAGCTGTATGCAACTACAAGCCTAAGATGATGTTCATGCCAACGGAGGAAAGATTACAAGTCTAGGACAAAACGTTTAAGCATTTTAAGGCAAAAAAATGTTTTATTTAAATCATGCAAACACACAAGACAGACTGACAAGAACAGAAGTGACTTACAAGGCAGACGCTTCTGTGGTTCTATAGTTTGCATTGATTTTTAAATCTTTTTTTTTCCTTTTAAAACTTCCTTATTACACTGGCAACTATTTTTCTTATGGTTTTGAAAATAGAGAACAGTCTAGTACAGAGTAACATGCAAAGGAAAGTTTCAGAAGAAAACACATAGATCTGTTTAATATTCATGTTGAACTTGGGTAATAATGAAATTGTATCAAAACCTGTGCATTAAAACTGCATACTGCATACAAAGTATTCAAATTTAAACTGGAAACAGCTGTCACATGTACTTACTCTACTAATTGCTACGAATTGCACAGCTAATCACATACAAAAAGACTAACACAGAAACAAGCTTTTCAAGAAGCAGCATGCATTGCGTAACAGTGTGCAAAGAGTCACAGCAACCGTTTTTGTTCAGTACAGCTCTCCATGTTCCCATCACACAGGTTCAGACTTTGTCACTGTAATCCTTCAGAAAAATGTCGCAGTTTCTGCTAGAACTTAGAATTCCCTAGTTCTTAATTCTAAAGCTTAGCCATACAAACTGTCTTGATTCTTCTGACATCACTTGCAATAATATATACACTCCCCACGTCCCATCAAGAGTTTAGTTTTCCATCAGAACAGGGCTCCATGTCCACTTCAGAGAATACCAGGTAGCCTCATCTGACTGTAGAGAAGGTGGAGTAAAACAATGTGGTATAATCAGAAGGGATATTAAAATAATGAGCAGGAAGGAGGTCAGAAACATAAAGCTAGTGAAAAGAGTAGGTTTAAGCAGCAGATGTGGCTGCAGTTGAGAGCCAGAAAGCAGCAACTGTATCAGCTGCCTGAGGGAAGAAAATGAAATTAGATTTTTCAAGCTAGGCAAGAAAAATGGAAGGAGGAAGGGAGGTCAGAGACGTACATTATCAAGGTGGGGTAGAACAAATAGGAGTAAGTATACAAAACAGATTGATACAATGAATCCAGGAGGATACAGAAAATCAAGAACAGAAGCTATCAAGACTGATGGACCCCTTCCCTCTCTCCAATACGCCACTTATAAAATGCAAATATCAAGCTTTTACTTTGCTTTTTTTGTTTTAAATGAGATGTTTCAGCAGTACTTAGACACTCAAATGCAATGACAACAGAAAAGCTGCTAAAAGATTAAATAATTTTCTTTTTCAAGTAAGGCTTGGACACACTGAAACAAATTAGACCTAGGGCAACACGAACAATACATGATGTAGCAGCACCTTAAATAAAGAGTATACACTTACACATACAAAGATACAGATCTAATGGAAAGCACAGTGGACAGTTACAATTAAAAATGTCAGTTAAAACCTTTTTCTACAATGCAGGATAATTATACCAGCATTCATACATCTGGCAATTCTTTGCATCCCAATTCTTGATTGAGAGAAATAAGGAATAGACTCTTATTAATATCCTTATTTTCAAGACATCAACTGGGATTATACTATCACAGGTCCTAGAAAAACACAAATTGCGAAATGCTGGTACATACGTAGTGGAGTTGCTACAACAAAAAGGGAGGAAAGAAGTTTATCAGCCATTGAACCAATAACATCAAACCTACAGTAATCCAGAACAAACCCCAAACCATGCATTTTTGCACGTGCAATATAACGGAAGTTCAATCAGAGGACAGACACAAGCCTTCCAAGAACAAGGTACCTGTCTATGTTTCAAATAAATATAAAAATGTTTTTATAAGTATTTTGTTTAGTTGAATATAATTTAAAATAATTTTCTTGGTAAGGAAACTATTCACACACACCTTTTCTGTTTTCTCCTCTTCTTTTTCTTTTTCCTTCTCCTTTTCCTCAGTCTTTTCAGAGGATAAGACAACCATCGTAAGTTTTCTAACAATTTGCTTGGCCTCCACTATTTCTCGTTTGTGTTCCTCAATGATGGCATTATCCCCTGGAAGAAGCTAAAAACAAAAAACAAACACCAGAACATTATATCTGAAAATTAAAGTGACCTACTGGTATTTTTAATCACTTGAGCTCAAAGCAGAAGTTTGTCCTTCCTTGTTACTAATCAGATAAACTTACTCCCTGGGAGATTATCTTCCTTGCCACCATCACCCCAACAAGTATGTATACTATTAACAGACTACTCTGAAATCAAGGACTCATGAGAAATATAATACTGTTCTACTTCCTCACAACCATTAGTGATATAAGCTCTCTTTTTCCTCTCCAATTTACCATTCAGCCGTAGCTATACGGTGACAATGACACACATAGTTGATGGTAACATTTACAAAACTCAGTGCCTTAAAACAACGTGAATGTTCAAAAGCATAAATTTTCACTTGCTCATCTAAAGGAAAAAAAAAATTCATCACCAAGGAAAACCAGGTAACCTACTTAGAAACACACTTCGATTACACTTTATTTTAAAGGAATACCATTTCAAGCTTACCAAATTTCCTATCTATCAGGAGTGTGGTTTAAACATATGTAACATCTGTTTCTTAAAAACCATCTTACACTGAGATACAACTAATATGATAAAACCTCAGCATAGTCTTGTATGTTGAGAACAACCAGGGTGAGGAAGATAACCCTACACTCAGAAATTAAAAGGTCAAATTGTAAGACAGAAGAAAAGCTCTCTTTCTGACAAGCTTCAATTTGATTCCTAAAATTGTGCTTAAACTGCAAATAAGTAATCAAAACTTACTATGGAGTCATGACCTCTCTGATACAGTAATCTTTCTTCTATTGTTTTTAACAAGGGAAGATTTCTACTGTTTTTTCTCCTCCCAAACTGCAGTAGAGGAAGAAAAGACTAAGCATCACCTTGTTCAGAGAAAAGATAGTAGAATTCCTCAATTTCATAGAACTTTTGGGAAGAAAGAATCCCACTTGGAAAGGTAAAAGGTTTAAAGAAATACACTTTTCTCATTTGAAAACACAAGTAACCTACTCAGATTCACCAAGAAATACCTAGTGTGAAATTTCAAGGGGTAAATCCTATCTTCAGCATACCATACATATTATATATAGCTGCGTGTATATATACAGAAATAGAAAACTGTTCTTACAGGCTTGGATAGGGAAGGAATGGCAGAAGGGGGATAACATTCTTGATATAAACGATAAACCTGACAGCTGCTATTGTAAGGAGCCACACAATATATACCACTTCAGACTCAACACCTACACACTAATTATTTTCTTGAAACTCCCATAGCAAGTTAAATTAAGCCTGAACTTAAAAGAGGAAAAAAGTGCCATTCCAAACATGCAAAGACAGACAGAGAGACTGGCAGAGAGATTCTGGAATTGAAGTAGATTAAAAATGAGACTGAGAATCAACACAATGAAGATAAACAGTATAAATGAATGCAGGGACCATTCTAGCTGTGAGACTGTCAGAAAACATGCCCATACCTACACAGGTCTGAGCCAAGATTGCACAGGCCACTGTAACTCCAAGTCTGAGCATTTGTTTTGTAAGCTTACAAACATTCCTTCACAAACTAGCATTATTATCATGCATCCCTCCCTCTACACCAATTATCTGAGACATGCACGCCTACTCTCGCTCCAGCCAACATATTTTTAGCCAAAAGACTCCTATGAAGCCAGAGACAGTTATTAGCAAGTCCGATTGTGACTAATGCTATTAACTGCCATACAAACTAATGGCAGGACTACACTGCAAAATTTCCATAGCTGTAACTAGAGCTCATTTCCTTGATTTCAGTGGAAGAGTTAAGAGTCTTAAAATATCTATGGGTATCCTGAAATTAAAAATTGGTGTATAATGTAAAATTATTCTGATAACTAACATTGTGTTTACCATCTGCCAAACTGGTATGTTTGTTAGTTGATATGACTGTCAGACTGGAAAGGATAAGTGTCTCTGATTAAATCTGAACATGTAACTCCATTTTCCTCCTTCAACCTAACAAATTGTCAGAATTCTTGTAGATTGAATGACAGGCCTATTCACGAGTTGAAAAAAAAGCCTACTATTAAACTAAACAAAGTTTGTTAGGAGCTAATTGTCCTACCAGTTTTTCCAAAAATTGATCTTATAAAGCAAAATACTCAAAGTGTCTAGTTCTTAAGAAAGGTTACTTGAGCATTTAAAGCATACTCAGGCATTTACCTCCCACGTCCTATTCAGGCAGGAGGTAAATAACGTGGAAGATGCTACGGAGGTAATTCAAAGAAAGTGCATCACCATTCATATTTCAGCATGTGTTTATTTGAATATGTGGCACTAGAAAGTGCTGGAAATTTTAAAAAAACACTGAACATGTACATAGAATCACTGAATAGTTTGGGATAGAAGGGACCTTTAAAGGTCATCTAGTTCAACCATCTGCAATGAGCAGGGACATCTTCA
This sequence comes from Phaethon aethereus, assembly GCF_964289735.1. Classification (NCBI taxonomy): domain Eukaryota; kingdom Metazoa; phylum Chordata; class Aves; order Phaethontiformes; family Phaethontidae; genus Phaethon; species Phaethon aethereus. The sequence continues at coordinate 6,451,566 of NC_138586.1, read as the reverse complement.
ACTAGAGCAGGGTGCTCACTGCCCCATCCAACCTGATCTTGAACATTCCCAGGGATGGGGCATCTACCACCTCTCTGCGCAACCTGGGCCACTGTTTCACCATCCTCATTGTCAAAAATTTCTTCCTTCTTCCTTCTATCTAGTCGAAATTTACCCTCTTTTAGTTTAAAACCATTACCCCTTGTCCTATAGCAACAGGCCCTGCTAAAATGTTTGTCTCTGTCTTTCTTATAAGACCCCTTTAAGTACTGGAAGGCTGCAATAACGTCTCCCCAGAGCTGCCTCTTCTCCAGGCTGAACAACCCCAACTCTCTCAGCCTGTCCTCACAGAAGCAGTGTTCCATCTCTCTGATCATTTTGGTGGCCCTCCTCTGGATCCACACCAACAGGTCCATGTCTTTCCTGTGCTGAGGGTTCCAGAGCTGGATGGAGCACTGCAGGTGGGGTCTCACCAGAGACATGTACAGGTATTACACAGTAGGTCCTCAATCTGAAGCTTTAGGGATAGGGTAAAAATATCTGACTTTCTTTTTTAAGTTTTCTTAGTTTTGGCATTTGACAGAGTAGCACTGTCACTTACATGAACATAAAGATCTTCCAAATCGATGAGATTATGTTGCAAAAGGACAGCGGCAACTCTGTATAAGGAGGAAGGTGTCTCACCACTTGGATCCTAAAAAGGGTAAGATTGCAAATTTAAGAAAAAAAGCAAACAGACCACTGCAGAATGTCATGAAACAGAAAAGAAACTACTCAAAGTTCAGATGAAACATATTAACCCACAGTTCTCCTCATTATCATGTTATTTAACCATTACTCCAAAGCCACTGGACTTAACTGCAATACACAGTCAATTTTCAGAAACAACAACATTCGATAATCTTCACACCTTATAGTGCTTGTATGCATATAAAAAACCAAACAAGTTCAAAGGGGAAGTATCAAGATTGTTTTCATCTGTCTTGGAGAATGCTAAGCATTCTCCTCTAATACACATTAGAGACTTCCACTCAAATCATGAAATTGCCACTTTTAATACTGGAATTTTAGAACTGCAAAATTAATTTCTATGTGGAAAAAAAATCTGCAGCAAAAATCTGTTATCACTGACTGCAGTTCAACAGTGAGGACAACCAACCACCAAAAAACAAAAATTAAGAATGGAAATACATTACCTGATAAAATTTGAATTTGAAACCAAGGATATGGCATAGAGTTTGAGGTTCACACATGTACATGTAAGACTCTATCAGTGGTACAAAGAAATCATCATACTCAGGTCTGCACTCATAGACTTCTAGGATAATATCCAAAACTCTGTTGGGATCAAGGTTAAAACATCCTAGTGGAGAAGAACAGAGTAGAAAAGCTTAACATTGCAACTTTTCATCTTCATTCTGTTACTAAACCACACAAATGCATCAGTTTTTCAAGTGAATTCTTCTCAGTTAAAATTGAGCCCGGATTTATCTATAGCAAAATCATCTGGATCATCTGTAAATACAGCATCGATCATTTTAACTTATGTTGAATATTGAAATGGGACTTCCAATTCACATTACAGAAAAACTAGAAATTACCATCTTAAGGCAATCATCTAATAAGTAAAAACCCAACCTCGCTAATACCACAGTGCCAGCAAAAGGCATGGGCTACTTCCTCCCCTCTTATGCTGCCACACATACTGAGGCAGTCACACAAATAAGCCAGCTAGAAATTATTTTACACCCCAGAAATTGTTCTGGTTTGAGCTAGACCCTGATCCACCTGGTTTTACTGTCCTGTCAATTCCATATTATCATTACTAGGGACAACGGTTTCTTTATTTTGAGGGGAGCAGGAGCAAGGATATAGATCAGCTTAAGGCAATGTTGTAATCATACCTGTATTTTACTATGTAAACTTTTCCACCAAAACTGCATGAGACATGCTTGAGACAGAAATATTAGTTATATCAAAAGAATCCATATCTAGGCTATTTTCTTCATTGTGCCGTGAGAAGTTTTATGCAAGCACATCCACTATGCAGATACATAACTGCAGCAGTCCTTCCTTCCATTTCCACTACACCAGGACCTACTGCAAGTCAGTAATTTAAATGAATTGACAATTTATATATAGGAAGTGTATTTGCAATTCCTAAAATTCCAGAAGACAAAAAAATGTTTTGTTTTAAAATTCCTCAAACTGAGTCTGCATTTTTTACTGTAGTAACTAGCAAAAAACATCCTCTTCTCTAGCTCTCTTCCAAAACAAGTAGTAGTATTACAGGGATTTGACAGTCTCAGGCAAAATTCTGTAACAGATGAAAAATTAACCTTTTGACCATTACTGCACTGGCACCATATGAAACAGGCATTGGTCTAAACATCAATATATTGTACAAAACTCTTTATTCAAAAAGGAAGTGTAAAACATGGGGAGTTACAGATATTTCCTGTTTTTAATGTATTTTGCACTTCGATTGTGACATTCCCACCAAGACTCAACTTAGAGATATGGACAAATCACAAACAGAAATAAAGGAAGAACATTTACTACTTCTCGTTTCTCTTCATAAGGAATCACTTGTTCAACTTCTTTAAGACTAAAAGAATGTTCATGAATTGAGTACCTTAAAATACCAAAAAGCATTACTTTGTTATACTCCAATCTGCCTGCTAAGAGACGACAAAGGCATCCTCAAAAAATAATGCTGAAATGAATCAAAAATCACAGCATGCATATTTGAGGCCATACCATAAATTCAGTATCTAAATTAAGTTTAACTTCACAATATTCCCAAAATTAATTTTGCCACAGAAACAAGAACTTCCGAATGTCCTCCAAGGTGATCTACCAATACATGTTACTATCGCACTACACGCCTGCATGACGTATTATTTGATCCACAGATTATCTCAAAGGGTAGTCTAGAGACACTCTCTGTAGTCCTAAAACCATGTAGGAAAACCAGTGCCCATATTCCTTCAAGAAATTCCTTACCTATTAAAGATTTGATATTTTCAAGGATTAAATCACTAGTGATATTTCCAGATAAGTCTTGCCCCAGTTCTGCAATGAGCTTTGCATAACCTTCATTCTCCTCTCTTAACAAATTAAACTTCTGTTGCTTATAACTGCAAATAAACAGAAATTAAACACTATTGTATAACACATGTCCACAGTGAAGCTTATTTATAATAATATTAAATTTGTTATACAAAATGCTAATTTTGAACACATTTTGAAGAAACTTTAATTTACCTGAACTACTGCAAAACTTTTGGAATGCAGTACAATGAATACCTGCAAGGTAGTGAGCATTCTCCACACAAATCCAGGTCTTCTATTATTTCAAATGCAGACCATTTAAAAGCAAGATTATGCTTCTACTTAACAGTAAAGCTTGTTCTTACACACCACGCTGGAGAACTGCTCTGTAACAGTCTGTGCTTAAGGACCTAGTTTCAAGTGATGTTCTTTGAGACTGAAACATTGGATGCAGAGACAAAAACCAAACATACACTACAAAAATATATCCTGTGTTGCCAAAACTAACATAACTACATTTTCTTAGTTATGAAAGCAAATGCCTATGCTTAACTAATGCAACAGCAATAATTAATTTTCTTATGCTTTGAAAATTCACATTTCTTACAAATAAAATTAAATCTTAATTATTTAATCTGCACATATGGAATCACTGTAGCAAAAGCCATAGCAATAGATGACATTAAAAAAGATTTTACATTTCTCAAGAGTTTGAAAACCAAGAGGCTTAACAAAGTTCTTTTGTCAATGACAAGTTAAAGTGCAACAAAACACATTTCCTAAAGAAAATTGAGTATTTTATGAAAAGAAACACTACACATTGTTAGAAAATACTGTTACCGGACTAATTACCATTGCCCCTCCCCACCCACGCCCCAAAAAACTCTTACCCCAAAACTTACAATAGTTTTGTCTTTATTTTAACAGATTTCTGATTGAACTGTTGAGACTGCTTGATAAGTCCTAACGACTCCAGTGTCTCTGGATCTAAACGCTCCTTTAGGACAGTGTCAGATACAAGATACTAAAAAACACCAAAAACATACATCAAATTTGTCAATTAGAACGACCTAGAAATATTGTGATTATTACTTTAGGCTACATATTTGTTCTGACTACAAAAAAAAAGTTAAAATATCATGATATACCATGATCCTAAATGTATTCTGTCCCAAACACAGAAGTGGACAAAACTGAGAAACTACTTCACTGAAATTGGAATTTTACAGTCATATATTTTATATAAAAAAGCACCTTGAAGACACAAGCCCTAGAGCCCAATTGCTGGTACAAACACAGCATCTAGGGATATTATTACCAAGAACTGCATATTTACAAAGCTTAAACTCATTCTTTCTTGTATTCTGGGAGAAAAGTCTTACTTTCATATGCTGAGTTTTCCTACAAATCAAGCTTATTCCATGTGGTTAGGAATGACACTTCTAAAGACAGAGGAGGTTGCATAAAGAAGTCCAACTCAAAACACACTTCAGAAGCAAAATTTCTGTTGAACTGACAGGGGAAAAACTTAAGTTCTCTCAGAACTCTTTAAAGAATTCAACGGACAACCATACTATATTACTCTACCATAATGCTTTGAAGGTGCATTTTTAAATTGTTTATTAAAACATTTTAATAGTATTTTCCTAAAAAAAAAACAACAAAACCAAAAAAAACCCAACAAAAAAAACCCCACAAAGCTAGCTTCAGAACTGATCTTTCTTGTCAGATTTTGGCATATACTTTTACCAAAAGACTTCAAGTGCAACTTACCAGACAGGCTAATACCAGTTGGGTAAAATGATCCCTCTTACTTTTTTCTTCTAAACAGCTTGTTTCAATATCTAGTAGAAAAGACAGTGGAAAAAAAAAGGAAAAAAAAAAATCATTACTTGTGGAATTTCTAAGAGTTTCTTATTTTTACAACTATTTCAATAAATGCTAATGATAACATAATGCAAAGCAGCTTGTTTATAACATGCTAGCTTCTTGCCACTTTCCAGCTACTCATCCACCTTGAGGTCCACATAGTATTTTGATGACAATTCTCACACATCCACAAGTGTCATGAAAATGTAAAACAGAAACCAGAGGAATGCCATAATAATTTTTCTTGCTCTTCTCTCTTGTTGCAATAAGGTTTATGGCAAGCATTAGGAATCAATAATAAGCATGACAGAAAAGAAATAAGAATCACTGAGAAGAACTACATGATCCCAGCCTTAATGTCATGTTCTAGTCTCCTTCCCTGCATCTTCAGAGTAACTACCATATACTGCCTGGTCTGCAGTCTTTTACTAGCTATGGCTCTGTATTTCCATTCTTTTCTTTTGCGTTGTCAACTACTGAATGCAATTCATAAATTCACTCCTGTGGGAAGACGGGCCATAAAACAATGGCCAAGGAAGCACACTTGTTTAAAGTAGTTTAAAAAAGCACATCATTGCAGGAAGCGAGGAGCTGCAAAAGGAGTGGAAAACTCAGTAAAAGAATGCAAGGCAGACATTAAAAAAAAAAAAACACCACCCCAAAACTCACACACATACTCACAGAAAAACTAGACCCATAGAGAAAATATCAACAACTAAGATCTGAGAAAGAAGCCCCCAAACAGACTAAAAACCAATGAATTAGCAGGGTGGCAGTGGAGGCAACAGATTTGCCTGATCAGTCTGCACCCTAACAGCCAAGCCTCTCGGCCAAAGAAGAATTTGCAGGATAAAAAATTAGTCCCGGGAACGTGGATGAGTCTTCAAACTCACAGAGTTTGAAGCTTAGCTCCTTAGGCATACTATTTTTCTCTGCTACTACTGGAGGCACAGAATTTGGCTACACAAATTTGAAGGGAAGGAGCAAAAGAAAAAAAAAAAAAGGCAGCAGACATACACTAGTTCCAGTTATTCAAGTAGTTCAAGAAGCAACTACTCTAAGTTTTCTAACCCAGCTTAAAAAATGAGAGTATCAGTGTAATACTGCATTACAAAAACTAATTATTACAAAAAGATGATACAAGTACACAGAATTAAACATTATGAATAAAACAAAGTAAAAATTCATAATTTCAATGTTAACTGAACTGAGGTTGCATATGCAAACTTAATTAGATGCCTCTCTGCACAGGCAGCCACAGCACAGAAGACACCACACTCCTTCGGTATACGGAGCAAACCAGGATCTGTGATTAGCAGACTGTCAAAAGAATTTGCTGAAATTTGTTTAAAACACAGAGACATAGAACAAGAGAGAACATGCAAGCAGTTAAAACTACTATCTGGAAAAAAGTATACAGGATTAAAATGCTAAAAGCATGGGAGAAACAGCTTTGATCAACATCACAACATAAAAATCCAGAAGTTATTACCAGAATAAGAAGTACACAACTTTAAAGTCTGCTCAGTTGGCAGACAGTAACTTGGTAAATGATGCCATTCGCTTTTAGATTTCTGGACAATTAGTACAAGCTCCATTTCATTAACAGTGACAGTACGGATAAAAATATTTACAGAACACACTCAGAGAACAGAGGATCTACCTACCAGTAAGCCAACTTTTATTCAAAACACTTGTAAGAATGGTAACAACACTAAGTCACTGATTCCATTAGCTAACATCCAACATTCTTACAAGCTAGCTCCTCTAACTGTTCTTGGCAGATCAATTTCCACTGCCTTTAACTGGTAAACTTCTGGAAAGTATAACACAACAAAGCAGAATGAAAAGATGTTAACAACTGAGACACAGATACACTGAGGAAAAATCAACACGTATTTTGTAAGAAGTCATGCTTTACAGATTTAATGAAGTTTCCTGAAGTCAACAAGCAAATGCACAAAGCACCTATTTCTCCAAATCTTTCACAATGCTGAAAGTAAGGGAACCCAGCTTACCTAATATGCAGAATACATCAGCTAGGATAGAAGGCATGTCTTCCCGAAATTCCTTAAAAAGAAAAAGATCACACTTAGTGGATACAGAAATTCCAGTATGTACACTTAGAAAATTCTTATTCCATTACATAAAAAACACTTCATCATAAAGTAAAATCAAATTAATAATGCATATTATTCCTAGTGATATTAATAATAATTAATAATTCAGGTTAATTCATTGTGAAGAGGCTCAATTACTGACTAGTATCTAACAAAAGTGCTGTACTAATTACGGATATGTAATGAAGTAACATAACATTTTAATGTAATTTTAAAAAGCATCTAGTGGCCAGGGACAAAGCCCTCTGGTTACTACCTTCATTTCTCTAGCACAATGGAACTCCTTCTCTGAAGAGCAGCAGCAGCCTGTACAGTAAACTATAGTCTCTCAGGCACCAAACAAATGACTATTTCCTACAGTAACTAAAGATCAAACATTTTCACATGCCCTCCCAAAAGCAAGGTGCACTTCAGCCTTGACTTCTCTCAAACACAATGCGGAAGTTTAAAAAGCTAAAAAGGTTATCCTAAAATAGATTACTGCAAAACGTTATTTTTTCTTTATGTTCTATACATGTCAATACAGCAATCTAAGAACTTACTAAGAACAAGGACTAATTTTTAGAGAACTTTGTAATGTGATCTTTTTCAGATTTTTTTTAAGGAACTTAAAAGTTGAGAGGGAAATACTCTTTTTCCCTACTTAATCTATTTGTACTCAAAGCATTTTAAAAAAAATTTTTTTCAAACAAAGTCTAATGGATTATTTTAAAGGCAGTCATGGGACTTAGACATGTCAATACTAAAATGGCAGACACGCACATTGTTACACTGTAAGAAAGAATTATAAAAAACAGTAGGTGGCATTACAGACATGCTGCATAAACATGTGCAATCTATTTTTAACATTTATTAAAAACTTCAGCCTTCATATGCCCTTAAAAAATTATTTGATCTGTAATTTATGCTAAAATGAATACATATACTCCTCACCACAAAAAGGAGAAAAAACACTGACAAACTACACGTATGTACAAGTGTATATAAATGAAGAAAAAGGACTTGACAAGAATGACTTTTTAGACATGAAAAAAAAAAATCTGTTGACTATTACCCTGCTTGATTTTCATTCAGACTTTTATAACAAACTAAAAATTTATTAAGTATGCAATTATTACAAATATATACTTACTATGACATCACCAAGAACGTTAGAAGCTTGATCATGCTTTAAGTTTCCTCTGACAACGTGGTATGCAAGCTCGTACAAAGCCTGCTGGATATCTGTTGAAAGAAGACAGATTATTAAGGAACATATTAGATAATCCTTGGTCTAACTTTTAAAGCAATGTTTACAATAATGCTGTAGACTTCAAACACCCTGCAAGTAAAGGGGATATGCTTCTCTTAACAATGAGAGGGATTACTGTATTACTGCTGATAGATTAAATTTGACCATCAATATCTAAGACTTCGTACAAGCAGATAGTAAGTGATGGATTTTCCCTACAGTTTATGGGTAACAGTAAAACGGGATGAAAAACTAGAGTCCTGCACATAATAACTTGAGTCTTGGCAGTTGGTTTAACCAAGACACCTTTAACTTATAATTTACATAAATACCATGTATATATATATAAAAAAATATAATACATATTAAACATTCCAGTACTTTTTCTTAATCGTATCTCATCACAGATATATTTTCAAAAAACGTATCTCTAGGAGAAAGTATAATTTCATTGGAGAAAAAATGCTCAATGAGGATGTTTTAATTTTATTTTTCTAAGGAAATTCTCCCATAACTGAAGAATGCTGTTTTACAAAAGCTCGTATTAAGCTGAAGCACTAAACAAAGGTGCTGTGTTTGACAAAAAAAAAAACCCCAAAAATCTTACAAGGTTAAGCACGGTGGTTGCAAAAACATCTATGATAAGAACAATTCCTTACAAGTTTATATAATACTCCACAATGTCGCTATACTTTTTTGTGCATGAAAAAATAATAAAACACCATGCTTTCACCTTGCATTTGTACCATGTGGTTTGCTCAATAAACAATATTCGCAATAGGTATACACGTTACAGATCTTAATGACTTAAACCAAGTACTCAATAACTTAGTGACTGCAGACCACTGTAGCTGCATTAAAAGCAGATATTCTTTTTATTTATTTTTTTAAATGGACATGTTAATTTAATCTATCATGGCGCTTTCGGCAAAGAACACTAACTGCTAAAGACTTGAATATAGCAGGATTGGTTTAGACATCAATTCTACCCTGCTACTTTGAAGGCCAATTCAAGAGGACAGTTTGGTGCAGCACCCAATTTATTAATTTTACGATGAACCCAAACCAGCCATACACATAGCCTCAGACATGCCTCTGCAAGTGGCTCCCCACATTGTGGGGTATGTTACACAGGTACACTGCCAAATCTGACCCATCTCCGTAAGCTTTTAGTACATTGTACTTCAATAAATGTCCTTCTGGAACTAAAAGGCAGAAATGCAAGTGTCAGTGCAGTTTTCAGAACTGAATCCAGGTCATGTGGACTCAAATTCTTAGCAGTCAGCATCTCTGTACCTCACTCCAGATCATACACATTTTCAGGGGGTTTCCCATCACCAGAAGAACTTCAGCTATTCCTACTGTCTATTAATTCCTCCAATATAGCCACTGCATATCTGTCTAGTCATTCCCATGGGATCTTTTAGATCCTGACAGCAAGGAGAAAGAAAAAGAAACCAGTGTATAGAAATAGTCAACCTCTGTCTAGAACAGAGAACAGCTGGTGGCCTTTCTTCAAAAACTTTGGGAATCTTCTTAATAATGTAACTTACATTGAAATGTTGTGATTTATGTTTTAATTTATTACAATTGCCCATTATGACTATTTTAGCAAGAACCCAAAACACCATGTAAACAGCATTGCACATCTGCGGTCTTAATAATATGGAAGCTTTTCTTCCAAGAGGTTCTGCAAAGCAGACAAAAATTTAACTTTTCCTTAAACACCAAAGATTTCTTAAAGTGAGAATTTAAAACTTAAAGACAGCACCGTCTTTCGCTAACAAAGGAGAAAAAAGTCTAGAACTCGGAAACAGTTGTAAAAATTACTTTCTGCAGTATACAATCACACTTGCATACATTAGTGTTCATATATTTAACTTTTAGAATAAAATCTAGCTGCATGTTGTTTGTAAAATGAATTCAATTTTCTACAGCACAGACCAAATACTGGACTACCCCACAGCTTACTACTGTCTAAGCAATCTTGCACCCAGACCCCTCTGAAGACAAATCTAGTTGTGGATGTTTGTATTACCTTACTATTTGCAGTATTCACCTTTAGCACACATTAATGGTCACCATATATTAATGTTCCAAGCAGATACATTCAGAAGTACAATGATCAACTGTTTCCAGGCTTTTTTTAATTTAATAAAAAACAACCAAAAAAACACACAACTTACCTCGGAAACCCATATTATCATGGCTTTTGTTTTCACTAAGAGTGCGACATAGTTGCACACTGAAATAAAAAAGAAAAAAACATTAAAATAGTTAGATATTAGTATACACACAAATGTTTTGGGGCTCTTTTTTTTTTGTTTTTGTTCTGGCTGAAATAACTTTAAATTTGGGCAGTTTAGACAGCTGACTACATTTTAATTTTCATAGAGTAAACATTAATTCACAGAAGTTACACAGCAAAGAAATACAAGACTCCCAATAGATCTCATGCATATATATATCATATAGTTAAAAAAAATCCTTCCTAACATTACACATACTTAGCCACAGAAAAGTGAGAACGCTAGGCAATTTCAGTATGTGAAAGGAAGCATGGAAGTGCTAGCATTAACTTACTGTCATTAACGAAAGAGAAAATGGTTCTCACAGAAATACTATGATTGTAATAGTTTTCAAACTCTGGCCTGTAAAAAATTTTTAACATTAAACTATGTGCACAATTTCCTGATGCAATGTTTTATCAATGGTAAGAAAGAATTTTACCTATTCTGGTCTCTAAGAGAATCCACTACAGGATGCAAAGACCTGTTATGTTACATTGTTCTTACTCACTTCTGAGGCTCCCTCAACCAAATTACCCATATGTAAAAAGCCATATATAAAAAAAACACCCACTAAATACTGTACAGACTGTCCCATGAAGTAAAACAGTATTTATGCGTGTTATAAAATAAATGCTTAAAGAGCAGGCTTTTTCACAACACTGATGGCTTTGAAACGGACATGCTTCCAGACTACAAGGATTTCCCTCTCCTCTACCACTACTGTCACCCCAGCAGGAGGCTTCAAAAGCAGTTTCACATTTAAAAGCAACAATATTTTAAAAAAGCTAGTGATTTACCTATAATATAACAGACATCAATCAATATCTTAAGAATTTTCTTCACACTTGCAAATTTTCAGTGAAAAGTTTCACCTATTTTTCATCAAAAAGTCTTTCATTTGCAGAAACCGAAGACAGTAATCAGAGCTGTATCATATTCCTACATAAGATAGCAAGACTACAATTTCCTGTGGGAGCGATTTTTAAGCATGTTCTCAAATAAGGCAGGTATGTACAATTATTATAGAGGCTTATCATGAAAGATAAACAGTAAAAAAGGATTCTGTAGCAATCTCTTACTCATTCTATTTGCATCCTATACAGTTTATTACCTCTCTAGCAGGACTAAACAGCTGCCCCAGCTATCAAAGGATTGTAATTAGCAAATACAAGGTATATGCACCCTTTAATGACAACTGGAAAACGCAGTTTCACATCTAATGTCATCAGCAGAAACATGCAAGCTCAGCAAAATGCAATGGTATGGCTGAGATGTTCTAAATGCTATTGGAAAGAATGCAATAAATTTAGAAATAACCAGAACAGAGACAGCAAAATAGGGGAATACGTAATTTATTTTATTTTTCATGAATGTTAAGTGCAAATTTTTTTTTTAAAGCAGCCATAGATTTTTTTTGCCAGCTGTCTCCAAAGAGTGTATCAGTTTGACCTAAGCCAGATTTTCTTAAATTTTAATTACTACTCCTCCACAAAAAAGTTACCCTGTAAGCACTCATTTCTAAGCTCTGTATACAAGTAATGGTGAAGTGAAACATCCAATTACAAAAAAATTATCTCCCGAGATGCACACTTTGACCCCTATGTCATAAGGTGATATCATCAACCAGGTTACATGAGCAGCAACCCTGTCTGCTTGGACTGAAGAGTTCACTTAAGTACATTTTAATACAAAGTAAGAGTTCTAACCTTTTCCAATTCCCTTTCCAGCAACACCAAAACAGTACTGTCAACTTCACATTACTTTAAGACACAAATCTGTTTGATCAATGTAACAAGAAACCCTACTTAAAAATCAGTCTGTAAAAAAACTTGCTTTATATTTGCAATTAAAACCCCCTGAATTATTAAATTGGGAGGGAAAAAAGTAAACATTTTCTTTTTGTGAAAGTCTACATGGGAAAATTTTGGTAGTAGAAAAGAAGGTGTTGGTATTACTCTTTGGATCTAAATTAATGATTGTGCTTATATTCTTTCATATAGGTACTCTAACTCCAAAGGAAGATGACCTTTTCTGAAGGTGCCATCAGGCAGTACAACTGAACTGATTTAATGGCTTGCTGCTGCAGAAATGGACACATTCACCCATACTTCTTCCCTTCTCGGCCACACAGTTCTAGTCCTCATGTCAGTTAAATCAGTTAAATAAACTTGGCAGAAAACTGGACAAAAAACTTCTTCTGCCAACTCTGCAAGTTGAAGCAGCTTACCAGGAGGTCAGATAAGCACCAGCGTAGAGAGCGCTGGTAAATGAAGACAAGGCAGAATTCTTCCCTTCCAGTACCACCGAGCAGCTGTGATTTTAGTTCATCTAGCCTCAAATGAGTGCATCATAAATTAAAATCAAAATACTTGCGTGTTCACAAGAATAAAACTGTCAATATTAGTACAATTAATCAACTCAGAAACAAAGCCACAACAATACTTTCCCACTTAAACAATGCCCAGGACAATGGAAATTTATCAGGTCCACTTTTCAGTTCCACAGACCCAAACTGTCTGTTAAGAGTTTGAAACTTTTATTATGCTAATCTTGTAGTTCATTGCTGCAAGCTTAGGATGGAGAACTCGCCTGCTCTGCTAAAACCTGTATCACTTGATATGAAGATAAAACTGTGTAATACATGTAAAATAGAATTAAAAATGGGATAACCTAGAAAGTAAAAATAATTTTAAAATAATCACAGAATCACTTCTGAAAACCAAAGTCTCAAAATTAAATTTGTCTTGGACTAAGATGGGATAGGTTTGCTTAAACAGCAAATTCTGAAGCAGCGTTGAGCACCTATCGAACAAGTTTGCATCACAGAGCCAGCAACTGAACCTAAGCCTCCCAATTCATACGCAACGTCCTACATCCTCAATTACACTCCCACACAGAGTATATGGCAGTAATTATCACAAAGTGCATGTGCCTGCAAACATGGAAGCATATGCATAATTCAGCTGATGTGGGTAGTTCTCTAGTTGAGATAAAGTACAATCAATTGCATTCTGCAGTCAGGATGGCAAAACTACAACTAAACTCCCTTTTCCTGACTCTCAGCCCTTCACCTCAACACTGTGACATTCCTTGTGCAAGTAAAGTAACAAACATGTTGGCCGTGCTTGAGATGGAGTCTCAAAATTTCACATTTACAGAATGTTAAGCTTCTTCAGTTTATCTTGAGGCTTAACATACTGCATAAACTGCCAGCCAAGTACATTATTAAAGCCCTACTTCCCCACTAAAGGGTCCTCGATGTGTCTGATCTATCACAAAACAAGGTAAGCTATCAGTCTAATAGTAAGTGCTTGCCATTGTATGCATTTTATAGGTATCCATATGGGCTATAGTCATAGACCAGCATCTTATCACAGAAGACATTATACAAAACAATACAATTTCACTACAAAGGACAGTGTAAATACACACAAACAGGTCTACAAGGAGTCTAGACTGATCAGCATAGTAAGCAGTCACACACAGAGTCCAACTCAATCTCTACACAGTATCTGGAAGTAGCAAAACAAACACACATAATTTAATAAATTCTATTCAGACAGAGAAGGGTCTAAACAAAACAGAAAATGACAGATAAGATGACCCCATCCTGATCAACTTATAGTTTTGGCACGTAAATACAGTTGAAACTACCACAATGTACATTTATGTATTTGTATTGGATATTATTACACATCAGTAGCTGGATTAATTAAAATCAAAGCATGTACAGTTTTGAACAAGGTCTACTGAACAATTTCTAGGCAGTGAATGGTCACTGCTACCTAAGCTCTATGACGCTGCCTTACTAATTAACCTTATGATGCTCTAAGACACATACAAAATCCTTACCTTCTGGTTTTTGGGTATTACTGTTACACCATGACAATCTGATCATATCAGCAAACATAAAGTTCATAGTTTTTCACAGCAAATTATTAGTCAATTTAAAACTCACTTCCTTACTGGATTTCTTTAGAACACCCCTACAGGTTGCTTTCTTTATGAAACAATCAAACCTTTTCTTCCCCTGCCCCCAGTAACAGCACCTCCCACCAGCTACATCAGTATTACAAATCCTGTATGTTTTCAAGCATAGGCAGACCACCACCGCACCACTCAGGATCACCTAAGAAAACATACAGCAATCATCTTAAGCACCCATTACTAGTCACAGTAGAAGCTGAAATGTCAAATAAAAACAAATCATTTACTTCTCTCAATACAGTTTCATATTCCCTCAAAACATAAAATTGAGGTTTTACTTAGGTAACTAGTAAGTGCCAGAATACTATGTTGGGCTGATCTAACCAGATCATGTAACCCATTTCATGCTCCAACAAATATTTTTTTCTTTTCATAAGACCTAATCTCCTCTTTTTGCTAATTATGAGGGCTTTTTTTCCTGCAATCCTCACTTTTCAACAAAGCTGGTATTTCCCTCCCTGTGAATAAGCCCAACACTTTGTTTAAAAACAAAACAGACCCCTCCATACAAGAGTTAATGTACTCTGACTTCATGCATGGGCTTTATTAAATGAGACTTCCATAGAGTAAAAAATACAAACAAGACAAAAAACCCACAAAAATTCTAAAATTTTTGCCAATCCTGTATTTGCTAGAATTGTCAGTTTTGTCCTTTTGCAGCATCCTTCCCCTCCCCTTTTTTGTACCTTGTTTATCAAGATAACATGTTGTCTTAGCTTTGAACCACAAACCCTGAGATTGGAACTGGGGCCTAGACCTAATTTATATTTCTGAGCATATTTGTATTAGATAAATAATTTAATAAAAAGTTATCATTACATTTATTCCCCTTTTACTTTAAATACTATTTTAAAATATTTCATGTGTTTCATTTTGGAAGAGAACATCCTAATTTTATTTTCCTTCAGTAAAACTGGAGATAGGAATTTTTGGAAAAAGAAATGCAAAGTTACCTACCAAAGATTCCCCCAAAAAAGTTAGTCTCCTAAAAAGTTCTCTAGATACTGACTACAGATACATTCTTTTGCTTCTAGAAAGCAAGTTCATACATATGCCACATGCTTATAAAGCTGTCACTGCAAAAACTGACAACTGGTATCCACACACAATCACATTTCTTTTAAAATGTATGGCATCTTTTGCAAACTACTCTTTAAATCATGCCTGGAACTGCAGTTAAGCAGTATTCCAAATGAAGTGTAAATGCCACAAACACAGGAATTTTGCCTATCATTTTATTTAATTGGTCCCACAGCAGATTAACACTCTCTTGCCATCATAGTTAAGAAGTACTACTCTAGGGGGAGGGGAAAATCAGAAAAGGTTTTATCATGGTCAAAAGCCAAGCTAACTTGCCTCTTACACAGTTAAAAGTTCTGCTAATTCTATGCAAACGATGCAGTTGCCATTATATGATCAACTATGAAATTTCTGTCCTCGTGCAAATTCCATACAATCTCAGTGATCACAGCAGTAAGTTACAAAAATCCTAAGTCATTTTTGCCTGTAGTCACATAACAACCATTACAGAAAAGCTAGCAAATACATAACATTATATATGTGTAGATGCACAAGTCATTTGCGCATTTCTGAAAGGTATCAGTATACATTTATACATTTTATTCTTTGTTATTCATACAGAAGTTCTTAAACACAGAAGTTCAATAAAAAGGACTCTGTGCTTATTACATAAAAATCACCATGCTGGATGCAAATTCAACTATTGCCACAAAATCATAAGCAGGAGATTTAATAAAGCAATGCAAGCCTTAGCATTGTTTGGCAACTCCTGAACACTTTTATTATTGCTGGAAATGTAGGTACAGAAGAGATTTTTATTGGCCTTGTATCATTCACATTAAACCATGTTAAACTTACATGCTAATGCAATAATGGTTCTAGCACAATTCAAAGCCAAAAATGGCATGGCTATAAGGCGGGGGGGGGGCCTTCAATACAAAATGGAGGGTTTGGGGAGAATGGTGTTTTGTGCAGGGAGCCTCTATGTGCTCCATTCTCTATCCCACTACCTTTTTCTTCATGCACAGAGAAGATCATTACCATATCTCCACAACCTTTTAAAACAGATGAACAAAAGAAAGTAACACAAAAGAGTGAGTGAATATCAAGTACTGTTTCTTAAAGTGATCCCCCAAACACCCACATTTGAAACTGTAGGGTTTTTTTAGTTACAACAAAAAACAGAAGGGCACGGAACAATTAAAATAACAGCATTTACAAACATATAGTTAGTACACAGAATACCCCTGTCCACACTAACATAGTAACGTGCAACTGACAGACTGGTGACTGCCACCCTGAAGAGAAGCACTCCCGAAACACAGCAGGCAGCAGAGCTAGCGACCCTGCCAAGCTACGACTACTTAAAACTGATACACAAAAGGCTCTGAAAAGGAAAAGCTCCTAGCAAACCTAGACTGATATGGGAAGCTGCAGCCAGACCCCTCAGCACACAAGGGTTACCTTGTAGGACGAATAGGAATGACTAGCTGATCCCACCTTGCCTGAATCAAAGAACACAGCGCTAATCAACCCGGAATAGGTAAAAGATAGGAACGGGGGCCGAGACCTCTGCCAGAAAGGCCAACATCGTGCAGCCAGCGAAGCAAGAACGCTTCAGGCTCCATATTATCCCGGGGGGCCGCCTCAACCGGGGCCCGACACCCGATAAACCAAACCCAGAGGCAGGAAGGGGGCGCTCGGGGAGCGGGCGACGGGCGCCAAGACAGCTAGGCCCAGCTGCCGGGGACGAGTTTCGGCGGAGGTCGTCAGCAACCGACAAAGGAGGCCGTGCCGGATAGGAAGGCGGCCAGGGTCCTCTGTCCGACCAGGATTTCGTCCCTCAGCCCCAGCAGCAAGGACGCAGCCCCGAGCGACGTCCTCCCCGCCCGCTCCCACCTCTTCGCCGCCCCCCCTCCAGCCTCCCCCGAGCGGTGAGGCCCAGGCCGCCTCTCCCTCCCGCAGGCCGGCGGCCTACAGCGCCCCATCACCTTCCCGCGCCACAGCCCCGCACTCACAACTCGTTCTTGCCCCCTTTCTCCCAGTTCTTTATCCACTCGGCAGGGAGCAGCGCCGCCATCTTCCCCGTGTGGCGCCGAGAGCCCGGATGGTGGAGCAACGGGCCCGGGTCAGAGGGGACGCAACGGCCCGCGAGGAACGACGGGACGCGAACGCGCCGTACCCTGGGAGACGGCGCGCGCCGTTCCATCGCGCCTGCGCGTTAGCGTGCGGTAGCCCCGCCCCCCCAGCGCGCCCGCCCCCCCCCCCCCCCAGCGCGCCCGCCCCGTAGCAGAGCGGTAGCCGTCCCGGGGTACCGCGGGAACCCCGCGGAGCCTTTCCGCGGCCCCGGCCCTTGAGCCTCCGTGCAGCTAGGCTGCCAGCAGGGCCCCGCAGGCCACCCGAGAGCCCGGCCGGCCGGTCACCAGCCGGCAGGGCCTCCCCGCAGCCGGTCGCCCCGAGTGGAGCCAGCCCAGGCGGCCGTTAAACGCCTGTGGGCGGGGGGAGCCTGCTGGGGATTCCTAACGAGAGGCGGCGGGTGGAGCCGGCGGTGGTCGCGTCACACAGCTCGCTTCACCAAGTTCGTAAAAATACTGCAAGCAAGGATTTTCACAAATTTAAAAACACGGTTCGAGAAACACAGCGAGGTAGCTTGAGCGTGTGTTTGGTGCGCCCATGACACACAGCATCCTTCGTGAATCGTGCTTCAGCCCCTTAGAAGAACGTTGACAGTTAAGAGTTAAAAACCTTTCTGTTACTTTTCAGATCGTGAGCTTCGGAATCTGATGCAAAATCAGATTCCAGCATCACCGTTTAGAAACAGAAAGAGTTTTCCCTTGTATAAAAAAAAAAAAGGCAGATTCTGTAATGGGGGGAAAAGCTCTGCTTTTTCCCCAAACCGTGTGGTGCTTTGCATCACTGTTCCCCAAAAAAACACTGCAAAACTGTCGACTGTGCATAAGATACGGTATCAAACCCTAAACCTGCAAGTACACATTTCTTTAGTTGATTATATTGCATTATTTATCCTATTACAGTCTCCAGTAGAAATTCAGAGTATCAGAGATACATTGTACTATGTTTGAAACCTGATCTTTTTGCCCATGGTACATCCTCTTGATTATGGATATAAACATGACAAACAACTATATGGATGTCGTCTTGTGATTAGCATCCCTAATACATGTGCCCAACTTACTACATGTTATTCACCTCTGTTAGTCTCTCCAAGCTGTAATTTCTTCCAGTTGCTAATCAGGATATATGAGTTAAGAAAAACTTTTGGTCAGGCAGCACATGTTTTTGGTCTTTCCAGAAATTCCTTCTGCCTGTCAAGAAGTTTTTATTTCATCTGCCGTATCAGTCTTGTACATGCTTCCTCCTCTATTGAAGTGTAAATCATTTCACAGATATGATGAAACTGAAGAAAATTGAGAATATGAAATTAAAAAAAACAGACCGCAAACAAAAAAAAACGGTCAGCCCTAAGTGCACTTGTGCCTGTTTCAGTGCTAGCACTGCTGTGGTTTCTCTGCTGCATGTTGTATTCTCCACATTTAACAGAAACATGTAGCACTGTCGTGGTTTAGCCCCAGCCAGCAGCTGAGCAGCAGGCAGCTGCTCGCTTGCCTCCCCCCAGCCTGGTGGGATGGGGGAGAGAATCAGAAAAAAAACTCGTGGGTTGAGATTGAAACAGTTTAATAGGACAGCAAAGGAAGATGAAATAATAATAACAACAACAATAACAATAAATTGTATTTAGTATATATTATAATAAAGGAATACACAACAAACAGTGATGCACAATGCAACAATTGCTCACCTCCCGGTGATCGATAGCCCGTCCCAAGCAGTGATTCCCACTCCCCGGACAACTCCACTTTCACACACCGAGCACGATGTTACATGGCAGGGAACATCCCTTTGGCCAGCCGGGGTCAGCTGTCCTGGCCGTGCCCCCTCCCAGCTTCTTATGCCCCTCCAGGCTGGCAGAGCATGGGAAGCCAAAAATTCCTTGACTTATTAAAGTCTGACTACAACTACTTAGCAACAGCTAAAAACATCAGTGTGTTATCAACATTGTTCTCATACTAAATCCAAAACACAGCACTGTACCAGCTATTAGGAAGGAATTCAACTCTGTCCCAGCCAGGACAAGCTTGCCAGCACTCTGTGTAAAAGTGTTGTTCTACTTTGAAAATAGCCCTGATCAGAAAGTCTGTAGAATCTCAGCAAATCCATATAACTGCTGACTGAGAGAGGGAATAGTGTTGCTTTAATTACTATTCACAGCCAGTCCTGTGCAAGCTGTATTTTATACAGAATGCTGCTGTTCTTCATCTGTACGTACAACACCTACTACAAAGGGACCCATTACTGCCCCTAAACTCTGCAGTAACACAAGTAACAAAGGGAGACAGATTCTCTGCCTCCAGTACTTAGATTTTAAATTAGACACAATTAAAGACATTTCAGGCATATAGTATGCAGTGTGACAAAAGATAAGCTCAGTTTAAAAGTGCCTAATATGTTTATGATGTGTTATTTTTAAAAGTTTCATGAAATAAATATATTTAAAACAGACGTGTGAATGATAAGAGGCACAGAATTGCAAGTCTAAGGAATAACATCTGAAGGTATTACAAGAGAGTGCAATAGGTGTCTTTAGAAGATAAGGCTAAGAGATGCATAAACAGAAAACAAGAAGCTATCAAAAGGTATTAGGAACAAGGATTTATGTAGGCTTAGATTTATTTTTGTGTTCAAAAAGACATGGTACTTGGGGACATGGTTTAGTGGGCATGGTGGTGTTGGGTTGGCGGTTGGACTTGATGATCTTGGAGGTCTTTTCCAACTTTAATGATTGTATGATTCTAGGTGCAGAGCTATGCAAGGTCTGAATGCGAACGTGTGAAATTTTGCCTTCATGATGAGGATGAAAAGACACTCGTGGAGAAACACAGAAGAATAAAGCCATTGCAGGACCAAAAGGTTAGATCCCAAGTTTATTCAAGGAAATGAAACCACTTCTTTTGTGACGTATATTGGTAACAGATTGGAACAGATTGAAGATAAAGGGAGCCATTACATGCAATGTAGAATTATAGGTAGCAAACAATTTGAAAATCTAATTAAGCATAACCTAATAATAAATAATAGCTATCAAATCAATGAGAAGCACGTACGTTTGCTAGCTGTGTTTCTTGCTAGAAGACAATCACTTCAATATAAAGGTCATTGCTTATGAGTTCTAGGTGTAGGAAAAGCCATTTCAGGTCAACGTAGCTACTTTATGTTTCTTTTCATTCTAACACAGGGGTGTTTGCATCTTCGTATGCTAATGCAAACAAAACGACAGCAGTGTCATAAACAGAAATTGCAAAACTCTCTTTTACTTGGTTTTGTAAATTTAGCAATGGAACAGCCTAACAGAGACAAATTAAAGAATTGTAAACTGAAATACGGGCTAGCATAATTGAATTTGGTTTTAAACTGGACAAGTTACTCAGTTGTGGAAAAGAGACAAATGTTCAGTGTTGCACCTTCTTGCAAAATACCGACCGCTTCTGGAAATGCTTAGATTCCTCGACCATCATTAAGAGCAATTCCACTAAAAATACTGTCTTCCTTCTCTCTTGGCCAGAGCTACAAACTTCCTTTTAAAGGTCCTCTATGGGTTTTTTTAAATGTTGACTTCATACCGTGCCAATACAGTGCAATGCCAATTTTAACTCTTTCAAAGTCTGTGGATTTTTGCAGCAAATGCCTGCGGTCTGGGTCTGTGACAGCAGTAGAGTGCCATGTAGCCCTAATAAAGAAGTAGTATTCTGTAACGTTCACATTTTAGTTAGCAACCACAATAATTAGTGACACGAGAGCAAATTTTCAAAGGTGTTAAAGATGCAATTGGGACCATAAAAAGATTTTGCAAAAGTAGGTCAGATGCCCGGCTCCCATGGCTTTCCGTGGGTCTCTCAGAACTACCTGGTTTCGGTAGTTTTATCTCACAGGCATTCAACTGCAACTTTAAACCTACAAATATATTTGGATATCTGAATCTTAGACTATATGCACTTAAAATTTCATTAAAATGTGATACAGCTTTTAAAGGATGAGAGTTTTAAGTGGTTTCATGGTTTCTAAAGCTTCGCAAAGTGAATGTCACTGAAAGGAATTTTAGAAGACCTGTAAACATTGTAGATCCACCATTCAACAGTGACTCAGAGAAAGAGTATTTCATTATTGTAAGGGTTGGGCTATTCATTAAAGAGCTTATTAAATACTTAAATAATTATGGAATAATTAGGCCTGGGATTAAAGTACAGTTAATTATTGTCAAACAATTTTACCAAGTCAGCATTACTACATTTTCTGTATGTCTATATATTTCATTTATACTAACTAAATGGTATAGTGAAATTGCCCTGAATGGTACAACTTTTACAGTAAATGAAATGCACTAGCTGTGGCCACCAATATGCTGCAGTTCTCTTGTGTGGTAGATACTTTGTAAGTTATTTACAATCCATTTAGAGCCTATTCTTGTGAACATTTATTCTAGTGAGTAATTTTACCTTCCAAGTCTTGCACAGACTAGACATGAGTAGTTTTCCTCTTATATAAAAGTCATGTCTTAATATATTACATTTTTTTCATATGTAAATATATTGATTTGTAGCTCAGAATTATTTACACTTTTCAACACATTGCAATTATCTGTTCCAAATTGTTCTTTTCAGGTTTGTAATAAAAATAATTAAGAATACTAAATAACCATAGGTAGTGAAACAGTTTTCTTATAAGTCCACATGAAGTCTTTTCTCAGAAATTATCATCAAATGAAGGACTATATATTTCCAATTTCATATTTAGAACTACAGCATAAAAAAAGAATGAAAACCATATATAAAAGTATAAGGACGAATGAAATATACTTGGGTTTTAGAGATATATTAGTTCTAGACTCGGTTTGCTTGCCATTTTTCCATTAACTTTACTGACAGTTTAAGATAGATGAGGGAGGGAACAAATACAGATCTTTATAAAGGACCTAAATTAAGTTATTTAGCGCTTGGCTAAAATGTATTTTAGAAATTTTCTTGGAAGTAGTTTAGCTATTACATATTTCCTATTAGCTATTACATATAAAGAGATATATATATATCAGCCATTTACATTTTTTATGGCTTTTACAGTCACAGAATCATAGAATCCCTTTAGGCTGGAAGGGACTTCTCGTGGCCACCTGCTCCAAAGCCCTGCTTGAAGCAGGGCCTAAGAAGTTCAGTGAGTTTGCACAGCACCTTATCTCAGCAGAGCCATTGAGAATACTTCCAAGGAGGTGATTTCACTGTCCCAGTGTTTAAGCACCGAACTGTTTTTGCCTTGAGTCAAACTGGAATTTTCCCTGCTGCAACCTGCGTCTACTCTAAAAAGCGTCTGATATGCAATATTTCTATAGCACTATAGAAAGCATTTTGTGATAGGATTTATATAAGTATTAAAAAAATATATAAAAAATGCTCTACTTAATAAAGATGCATGATATATAACCTCTAAAACGTAGATACTCATACATTTTAATAAGTTAATGCGGGCAAAGCAAAATCTTTTGAAAATAAGTATGTACCTCTTCAGATTAATATATTATTGACACAGAGTAGTCTTTACTCCTAGGCTATAAAATCGTATTTAATTTTGTCTGATCCTTGCTTATGTGGTGGACATCTTTCTTAGTACTACCTGGTGTTAGCCGAATTGTGAGGAATTCCTGGGTTAAAAAGTAAGATCTATATTTTAGTTCTATAAAACATCCTTTATAGTTTATTCTCCATCTTTACATGAGGCTTTTGTGCGCTAGAAAATGTGTCATGGGCATCCTAAGATTCCAACAAATGAGTCGGAGACCCTTGTTAAAAGCTAGGACGGCTTTTTTTTTTCCCCTTCTGTTATTTCTAGAGCTTGACATTTACCTTTCCAAATACTGGGATGAAATAAAATCTTGAGAAGAAGGAAAAATGATGATGACTGCAAAGGCACGGTATGTCACACTGCAGTCTTAAGTCACCTACTGTGTTTCCTGTCTGAATAAAGAAACAATCTGAATGTTTTGTCCCAGCTACATTAAAGAAAATGCCAGTGTTGGTCACTATGGTAACAGCTGGAGAGCAGCAGGAAGTTATTTAGCTTAACGGCAAATATAAGGTTTTCAAGGGTGTAGTATATTATCCAGCAAATACACATCCGGAAAAAAATCAGTGTTAATTTAATCTTATAAAATGTATTTATTCTTCATTTTCTAAATAAATACTACAGAGACAATTAGGAGAGCTGAAAATGTACAAAAGCAGAAGAAATAAAATGTCCAACAGCTCATCTCCTCTGTATTAACCCACTCCATGAATTCGTGTGACAAGGTACAACTTTATTATCTGCTCTGAGGGGTAAATAACCGAGTACTTTACTTTTCTTGCATAGACATTTAAGAATGACTGTTTGGAATAAAAAGTCCTTTATTACTTGGCTTTTATATCATGTCCATGTAAGAATGAATTGCTCTAAATTCCTGATTTTTTTTTTTAAATCAAACATTGTTTGGCAATTGTTCCTGTTCTTTTTCTGGGGACATTTCCTAAATTCTCACACAGAAGAAAAAGGGTACAAAGAAGGCATGCTTCCACATTTTCCAGATGATTTCCATTTGGTAAAGTAAGTAAGTAAGAATCCTAAATGTTAGCTAGTACCAGCTGTTTCTATTCGGTTGGGTAACTGAAAGGAGCATTCTCAGATAGTGATTGTCAAACAGATCTTACAACTTTGGGGTTTTTTTCATAGCTAAACTCAGTGTCATTTCATCATCCTAAGCTATAAAACATACCAGATTTAATTAAGAACAGTGGATGTGGAGGAACACACTGTTCCGGAAAGGTTTGCTTAGTTTCAGCTCACAGAAAGCAGGGTTGTTTTGGTAGGAGTTGTGTGTTTTTTGCGTTTCTTACCCATTTTCCAACACAGGCAAGAGCCAACCATTGATTTAGGTTCCGTTTCCCAACCTTGTTGGCCTGGAAGGCTTCTGATCGAGGTGTTGAAACAGTTGCATTAATCTTCTCAATTTGCTGGTTCTGTGTATGTTCATACACCTGCTGGTGAAGAATGGAAGGCAGGAAGACTAGTTAAGCTCTTCCACGCAATCCCTGTGAAGAAGGGACTTTGTTTGTTAAAAATGGTGCTGGGAGCAATGCAATTGGAACTGCTTTTGACAGGCAGCAGACCGGTTATTTGCTTGACAAGTATCGCTCTAGAGAGTGCTCTTTGGTTTTTTTCTGATTAGCATGAACAAGGAAAGACAAAAAGACCCCCAAAAACCTGGTTCAGCAATGGCTTTGAGCGACGAAGCAATCTACAAATACAGGAATAAAAAGAATTGTTTCTTTGTTCACAGTCTCACCAAATAGCAAAATGTTAGTGCAGAAGTGGAGATCTGCAAGTCAGTTACTGCTGGGATTTGTCTGAAGAGTGGAGATGGGCTGTTCTAAGGGGCTTTGCTCCCAGCCTGTGCTGGAACCACTGCATGGATGATTTGTGTTTGTCTGCTCTGAAGAATGAAGGCACAATGAAAAATTAATAAATTAATTAAGAAACATTTTGTCTTCCAGTATGTACACCTTCCTAGCAAGTGCCATCAAGGTCAATTATTGGAATCTCAAGATAATAGTATGTAAAGTGTGAAAATATGGAAAAACCTAGGAATTTTGCATATTTTGTAAGCTAAGCAGTGACAGTATTACGGGCAATGCAATCCAAAGTCTTGCAGCATTACCCAAGTCCACTAAAGCAGAAAGGCAGAGCACAACTTGTAAAGCAAGTATCCCTGAACTCTCAGCTCATCACTCACTTGTTTGTCTAACAGCTGGGTTTTCTTCAGGGTGGGCTCTTGGACTACATACATCCCACAGAAAATGGTATTTGATTTACTGCACTCTGCTGACAAAATCCCTTTGCTGACTTCAGCCCATAATGAGCCTGCAGTCATGCATACGAAGGGTCTGGCGTAGCTGCTCCGTGGCAGCGGCTCTTCAGCAGCGGGAGAGCCAGGCAGCCCATGCTGATGTCCGAGCAGCTCTGCAGCACGTGCTTACAGTTTGTACTCCTGCTCTTCTCCTCTGGGATGTGGCCAGGGAAGCTCCAGATGACTGGAGTGTCTGTGGAGGGCTGGCTGGGTGCTGGTGATGCAGGAAGCGTAGGAAGCCAAAGTTTGCAAACAGTCACTGCTCATCACTGGGTGGGCAGTAACTGCAGCTTGCCGGAGCTGTTTGGCGTGACTGTTGTTGAAGTTTGCAGGCACTTATCCCATGGCATATGGGAGAAAAAAACTTTGAACACCATAGGTACCTCGTGCTGGTTTATCATGAGTATTAATGCATTAAGAGAATATGAAGGTTTGAAGGTAAAACGTAAATTTCATAAGTCAAACTCTTATCAACATGGTCCACACTCTCATTTGGGTTGCATACCCCAGATACCAGGTATGTCAACATGAAAGTGTGTCTGTGGCTGATGATAATCATGTAAAAGAAAACCTAAACTTCCACCTAAACTTGGTGTTTGCAGACTGTTACGAGTCAAAGAAGGTATTTCTGAAACTGTCGGTCCTGATTCCTCATTCTTGATCCCAACCTGGAAGGCAGTCTGTTGGCACTTTATTAATTGTTCTCTATTCTGCTTCTCCTTCTGGTACTTTGTTTCTGAGTGAGTCCAAAGTCAGAATGTACTTGATTAAATACATCTAACTTTGGCATGTGAAGAATCTCTTTTTTAACCTTCTACTTAAGCAGCAATATAAAGCATTTAACAGCTACAGAAAAGTTTCCCCAGCTACAATTTGGATGGTCATCTTGAGTTTCCCCAACATATAATAATTCTCGGACATCATCAATGGGATGATCAAAGCGATCAGTTAGAAGGGACATGTTTGTTAACCACAGCATTCCTCTTCAGTCCTCTCTGCCTCTTTTCTCCCATCAAGATAACATGCGGAAGCATGCAGGGAATAGGCAAGCATTGCCTTGAACTTGGCATTTTTCTACTTATTATATCACTGACTTATATAGTACCTGTGTGCCAGCACTAATATTCCAGCACAAAGGAATTGTGAATAGAAAACCATGTATGTGCCATATGCCACATGCTTGCTAAGTCTGAAGTCCCAGACCTAGGTAATTATTTCTTGCATTAATCAGTTCAAACAGAACTAAAATAAATCACTAGTTGCATGTTTACCATTTTTCTCCTCAGTTGGCATCTATCTCTGCTTGCCTGCTCAGTGAGTTGTGAAAGAAAGTAAACACTCTGTCCCTTTATTGACACCACGTGCAAGTGAACTTAGGATTAGTTTCAGCTAGCAGTATACCAAGACATCAAAAGAAGATTGGGTTTTTACATGCTGAAATGCTAACTTTTCCACAGGGCATATATTATTGGGTTCAGTGCTGCTGCTATTAATCTGATGTTTTTAATTTTAATGAGAAGGTATTTTATTGCATTGTCTGATCAGCAATGGATTTGGGAGTTATAGGAAAGTTTGTCCTGCCTAAGATTTCATTGCTGAAATTGAAAAGGCTCATCATGTTTTCCCAGCATTTCCTATTTCTGTCCTATGATGATACCTGTAATTATCTCTCACTTCCCTTCGGACTTTTCCACTACCTTCACTAAAGTTTAATGAGAATGATGTTTATCACCAGCTTGCAATGAAAGGAAAGGAAGAATGTGCTGTAATAGTAAGTGCTGTGGATAAAGGGAATGGGTCTCATGCTCTTTTAGAAAGAGAGAATCAGATCTGATTTTCTGTGGAGCAGCATACAAATGCAAGTCTTTCCTATTCCCATCAAATGACTGCATCTCTTCTTCCAATGGAAGCAAGAACATTGGCTATAATTCAAGGGAAAAAGCCAGCTTTCAGGCATCTGTTTCTTATCAGTTATTCAATTTTCTATTGTTGTATTCATGAGAAAATGTTCCTAGTTAAGGCACTGTTTTGTCATTTTTCTGCATTTGATTTTCTTTCTCTGCTGCACCTCTGAAATTCCAGCTCTGGATTGCATAGCTTTTGTCACTCCATTTATTAACCTGATTGTAATGGAGCCATTAATGAGACAATGAGATTAGTAGGAAATAAGAAATTACATTCATTTCTTAGGGAATATATCAACAAACACAGTTTCCCATATGAACCTCTGACTCATGACCCATTATTGACTGAACAGTTCGTGTCAAAGACCTGTTTGCTAAGTCCAGTTTGTATTTATTTGACTCCCAGCTTGGAACTGTTTGAAATTTTTAACATGATTGTATAAAGAAAGTTTCAAAGAGATCATGCTTTTGACAGGATCTGATTTTCCAGCTTAATATGATCTGTTATATTTTTGAATCATAGACTCATAGAATAATTCCAGTTGGAAAGGATCTCAGGAGGCAATCTAATCCAACCTCCTGCAGGGTCAGCCATGAGGTCAGATCAAGTTGCTTGGGGCTTTTCCAGTCTGGTCATGAAGCCCTCCAAGGACAGAGACTGCTTAACTGTCCTCATGATTAAAAAGCTTTTGCTTACACCCACTCAGAACCTCTTATTTCCATTTATGCACATTGTCCCTTGCCCTTCCACCACACACCACTGTGAAGAGCCTGCCTCCATCTTCTTGGTAGCCCCCTTACAGTACAGTAAGGTTGCCATTAGGTCCCCCAAAGTCAAATCTTCTCCAGGTTGAAGAAGTCCTTCCTCTTCCCTCGGCCACCACTGACCATCCTGGTGACCCAGGCGTGCTGACCTCACCCCAGTTCATCAAGGTTTTTCTTGTACTGGGGTCCCTAAAACTGGATGCAGTATTCTAGATGTGGTCTGATGAGTGCTGAGTGAGGGGGGATAAGGACCCCCCTTGATAAGCAGGTCCTGTGCTCCTGTTCATGCTGTCCACCATGCTACCGTCCACCTTTGCTGCCAGGGAGCACTGCTGGTTCATGTCTACCAAGATCCCCAGGTGCTCTTCCGCAGAGCTGCTCCCCAGGCAGGCAGTGCCCAGCAGTTATCATTGCAAGAGGTTACTCCTTTCCAGATGCAGGAGTTTGCATTTGGATTTCATGAAGTTTTCTACGTTTTCATTAAAATTCTCCACATTACTCTAAAATATGTATTTAAAGATGTGGAATAGTAATTTAAAAGGAAATTTTTGTTTAATTGTACTAGAAATTTTAGTAGAAGATACATTAAATTAATGTCAAAAATGTTACCAACTCCTCCCCTGGAAGGATGTTAAAAGATCATCTTTGCATGAAACAATTGGAAACAATTGGAAATTGTCCAATTTGAAAGTTGTCCGAGCTATGAAATGTTCATGTTTCACAAAAAAACCACCCCAGCCCCAAACAAAACAAACCCCTCAACCCCCTCTAAGCAGAAGGATATTGAAATCTCTTTCACTTAGCAGAAAATCCCCCCAAATCCACCTATTGGATTTCCCTTAGTCAGACATACGCAGCGGTTGGAACTCCCCTTTATGCCTCCAAGTCCTCCCCCTTCACTAACTAAGCATATCTGCCTTTCCAAATGAGCTGCAGCCAAAACCACCATTCCCAGATGCTTCAGATTCCTGAGCTGACTTGTGCTTACTTTTTAAAATTACTTTTTTCATGAAGAACAGCAGTTTAAATGAACCCTATGCAATAATATATAAGGTAAGTTATTTCCCAGAGTAGAAGAAATGAGTATGATTCCAGTGTGCTGTGCAGTACTGGGCTTGGGAGAACAGTGTGTCAACTATCACCATGTATGCTATAGAGCATCTTCTTTTCAAGGTAACTGGCTTGTTTCTTTACTTATTCATAGCACAAATTACACAAGCTGAAAAAAATACAATACGGTATATCATGCAGGGACACAGCACTACAGAAATCACTTTGTGCACATGCATATGGACACTTCTACAGAGTAAGACGATTTTCTATATCCATTGATTAGAATTTAAGTAAGCATATAAATAAGATTGAGAGAGGCATTTGTTTATCTCACTAAAGGTTCTTTTCATCTCTGTAAAATTTCAGGTTTTTCTTTTTTTTTCAATTTATCTGAGAATAAAATACAAGACTAAGACAAAGACACTCAGAAGTATGGAATTGCTCTGTGGTCAGTCAAAGGCCATAATGTAGTGGCTACAAGTCCTTCCACAAAAAAGCAGGCAGGAAAGCTCAGTGAGGCTACATCTATATGAAGTCAGTAAACTAGATTTTTTGTTCAACAAATTTTAGTAACAATTTTGTTCATTCCATTTCCAATGAAAGAGGGAATATAGCAAATACAAACATTTGTCTGCATCCAGTTTATCTTGACAAAGATACTGCTTGAAATTTTCTTCAAAGTTTAATTACTTTCTGTAGCTCAGATACCGCCATTGTATAATTCTACCTGCAATCAAAAGTATTTTGAAGTAATACAATTAGTTTTAATGCTGTTGGGTCACCAAAAGCATTGTGTTGGCTTTACAGCACGACTTGCACCCTTTGGCTTCCAGTTCCACGGAACTGATTCAGAACTTGATTCAAACTGAACTTTAAGTCAGTTAAACTCAACAGAAAACAAAGAACTAGCTTGCTTAGAAAAGAGAAGTTTTATGAGCATTACTATCCTTATTGCCAATGTTTTTCTTTTCTGTTATGTTTTCTTATCTTCTAGTTCTTCTAGGTATTGGCGCTAGAGCTTTTTGTGTTTGTTTTACAGAAGTTTTCCATTTAGACCTCAAAACCTGTAATTGGGTCACTGTAAAAACACCCTGTGACCTCTAAAAACAATCTGCTTCATTTGGAAAAGTATCAAAACCTCAACAGAGCAATGGCCTTTGTGAAAATCATTGCTAATGAATGTATTAATAATGTGGTATGACAAGGGTTTATAAGATTAAGTATTCATGTTCACATTGCAGTATTAAGGTACAAACCTCTTACTGTATCATATTATGCCAGAGATCCTTAAATAATTGATTTATTAAAATAAATAAATATAAAAAATAAATCATAAATAAAATGATCTTGCTTTGGAAGGATATGAAATGAGTTTAGATTGATGCGACTTTTCACTACTGCAACAGAGCTATTGCTCAGAAACATGTACAATTATTATCTTGGCATTTTTAGGCAACGAAATTCTGTCTGGCTCACACAAATATTGCCTGTAATACTCAAGCCTTTTACATTTGATTTTTTTTCTCTTAAGGAAATAGACAATACAAATGAAAAAAAGAAAAATGGTATGTGCATACATTACAGAAAAGACAGAGAGATTTACACTATTTGCTTGAGAGGTACGTTCTAAAATTTCAGTCAGTTCAAAGTGATTTGTTTCCATAGCACATGTCTTGATGCCATCTCTGTTCACATTAAAGAACATCCCTGAAATACTCAAATAATGTTTTCATAGTATTTCCCTGAAAAAATGGTCTGCATTTTCAGAACAGTTTTCTTGCTTAGAAATTACTCCCTTTCTTGTTCTTACTCTACAGATACCCTGAAGATTTCAAATTAAGAGAAATGCCAAACCCCTGAAAAATTGGCCCATGCGTTACCAGTGACGGACTGGAAAAGTTGTTTATTCTCATGAAGGAGTGAGTGCCATAGTAACCTCACTAGACACCAGAAGTATGGAAACAATAAGTAGAAGTATGGATACAATTACTTTTAAGAGCCACTGTAAAAATTTTTTTTTTTTTTTGCAGAACAACAAGTGCAAGTATTAGAACTACAGGACTTAAGTTAGATTGTAAGCCAAGTAGATGACTTTGCATAAAGATCATGGGCGTAATGACATCTTTGCAGTATCAAGTTACAAAAGGTTTATAGCACTGCAGTCAAATTGTTGTTTTCTTTAAGAGAAATACTAACAGGAACCTACCTGTAGTAATATCTTTTATGATAGTTTTTCATTAATCTCAATGTATTTCAAAAGTCTCAGACCTTTTGAATTGGTTTTCCTTTAGCTCAGGGAAATCTTTTGTTTATTTCCTATAGGCTCAGCATCACGACTAGGCTGCATCAGTAAAAGTTACGTCTTAGGTTGTGGGTCATTCTTTTTTAAATGAAGAGGAAGTAGTATGTGGACTTGCATCTTAAGTTATCGAGTATTGTTGTTGATTACTGAATATTCGTTATGATTTTTTTCTAATCAACCAAAGGGAGTGTGTTACTATTTCATTACTATAGTAATGGAAGTTACTAAAGTTACTTATAATAACTAGAAGCTTTGAATCAAATTGGGGTGTTAGTAGATGCTGGACAACATAACATGAGAAACAATCCTTATCCAAAAGGGTTTTCAGTCTAAGCCCTGGAATCTGCAAACATTCTGGCACACTTTACAATTAGACATCTTCTCCTGAAATTGTCCCAAACTATCTGCCACAAGTCTTTGGAGACACATGATTTGAACAAAGTGAGTTGCTACTCCAAGTAGCTGACTTCTCTTGAGGATAGCAGGAAGCAGGTTGCCCACATAAAGCCAAGTATCTTGGCTACATTAAAATTTGTTGGATCAATCATGAGGACACCTGAGTTTCTAAAAAAGATTAAAAGGCTAATGGAATATTTTCATGTTGCAAAACAACCATCTTAGTCTTGAAAATGGTCAGATGATTTTGGCTACAACTACCAAAGAAAATCTGATTTGGAAAATTCCAGTCCAAATACGAAATTTATAATAGCTAGTGAGAACACAATCTGAAGGAAAAAAAAAGGCCAGTCCCTGGCAAACTTATCAATAAGCAGCACTACCTGCTTTGCTTTAATATCGCTATGATTTATGAGCAAAAATTAAGAAACAATTATAATGCAGCCCCAGCTGTACTGAGAGGCATCGTCGGTAGCCATCTCATGTCTTCTGTGAGTACTTAGAAGATCCACGCCTGGTAGATGATTTCTCAATTCCCTTATGCAGCCAGTCAAGAGACGTCTAATAAATTTCAGAATAAATAACTGCACTGTCATGCAATCTTTCAGCCAAGGTGGTTCTTCAGAACCACACCTTATTTAGGTCAAACTTGTGACTTTATTAGTGTCCGAACTTGTCAGTTGGCCGGCGACAGCGTCCGCCAGGCTTGGCAGGGCCGCGCTGGCTGCAGGCCAGCCACAGACAGCCCCCAGCCCGTCCGGGACCCCGTGGCACTGCCTGTTTAACAGATTTAGGTCATGCAAGCCATAATTGCGGGGACAAGGGGTGAGAGCAAGGAGAGCGCTGGGGTTAGCCTGCTCTGGACCGGGGGCCCTCTGGTGTGGAATGAAGGTGTTCGAGATGCTGAAGGACGAGAGGGGGCCTCCGCCCCGGCTAGGCCGGCGCGGAGGCGGCGCGCGGTGGGAGCTGAGGCACTGAAGGGAGGGGGAAGCGGAAGGAGCTGAGGCGCGGGGCTGAAAGGGCCAGGGGGGCCCGCGGCGGGCGCTGCCGCTCTGCACTTCCCGGCTGCTGCCACTACACGCCGCTCTCCGCCAGCGGGCGGCGGCCTGCCGCGCCTCCCCCCCCAGCCCGCCAGGGGGCGCTGCTCCCTTCTCGCCTCCGAGCCGCGGAGAAGGGCTGGAGAGGCTGCCGGGAGCCGCCATTTTCTCGGCGTGCGGTGGTTGTTGAGCGGTTGCCGCAACCGGTGCCGGTAAGGTGGGGGACGCGGCGTGGTGAGTTGTCAGGCGGCCGCGGCCGCGGGTACACCGGGTAGAGGGGCGGGACGGGCTCCCTGACTGCCCGCTCTGGCGGCTCTTGGTGCCCCGGACAGCTCGGGGGGGGCTCCCCGCGCGGGGCAGGGGCTCGGTCCTCTGCGCTGCCCGGGGTCCTCCCGCCTCTCACGCAGATGGTGCCGGGCGTCCCGAGGGCTGGTGGGGATGCCGCTACCCCGGCCTCTCCCAGGCGGCGGCGGCGTTGCCATGGTAACGGGGCGCGCCCCCTCCGCCGCGAGCTGCTCGGCGGGGCCGCCCTGAGCCCGGGGCCGCAGCGCCCCGGGCCGCTCTGCCGTCCGTGCCGGAGGGTCCATAGGCGACTTTCCTCTGAACAGGACATTTAATGTTGTGTTCTCCTTGCAGATGTAAAAGAAAAAAATCGCTGTGCTGATATGCGCTTTTGTGGTCATTTTTGGTTCTTTTGGCATACTTGAATATTGTCTTGTCTTCCCTTTCCCTCTCTTTTTTATGTTTCTTAATAGACCCATCACTTTCTAGAATGCCCTTTCTGCTTCTTGTTAACAAAAAGGCAGTTTTGTTCAGGTTTTCTACGGTAAGAATTCAGTAGTTATTAGGAATTCTGCAGGAAGAAGTTCAATCGGATCATATTTTTTTCAGTTGTAATTCAAACTTCAAGCAGTTCTCTTGAACAGTGGCTCTGTATTTTTGCTGATATATTTTTCTTTAACAGTTATTGTATTTCTGTTTCTGTACTACTGTCTATCTGATGCTCCTGTCTTCCTGATAGAAGCCCTATGAATAGGTGTAAGAATTATTTTTAGTCGTAGTAATTTCTGTCCAGTTTAACTGTTATTGTTTAATAATTTTGTTTAAACAAATAATATTGTTTAACTGTTATCTGCATCTGCTAAGAAGTATAAATTTGTTCCTGAAACTGCTTTTAGATATTTTTGCAGAATTGCAAAAAATTGTCCCTTCATTGCTACAGTCTTGCATTGTGATTTTAATACTTCGTATAGCTAAGTGGGAAGACTTTATTTCTTAAATGAACAATTAGAAACTACAAGATCTTATGGTAGACCAATTTGGAAGAAAAAGCAACTGACTGGGGAAAAAAATAACTTTTTTGGTCAAATATATTCTAGTACCTTAACACAGAGCAGTAGGATATACATGAATCTAATCTACTCTTTGTTTATCATGAAATAAATCACCACATAACAGAGGAGAAAACAGTGAAGTATTCTTTCTAAGAAAGCAAGTTTTGATGTGATGGATTTGTTGATTAAGCTTTTATTTGGATAATTTTCATTTTCCCAAGTGCTTCATTTTGCTATCTACTTGATCGCTTTGCAGTTTTCTTTGAGGCCCTTTAAAGAACACCCAACTACTTCTTTCTGTAGAAAACTTGGCACCTACAGCATTTGCCAAGAAGGGCAAGGGAACAAGTTAATCATTGTTCTGTACCTCCTCTGACCTTGCCCTTTATAACCAGCAGCAAAAGTGAAAGAATTCTGATGAGGGTGGTTGTTTGGTTGTGGACTTTTTTTGACGACTCCCACTGATATGAAGTAGACTAGTATTTGTTATTGGAACAGTAAGAAAAAGTGTGTTCGTATCTCCTTTTTTGAAGTATGAAGACAGATTTCATTTCAGGCCTCTGTGTACCTGTGATAGTGCTCTACATCTATTGCTATCCTCCCAGGGTGAGTGAGACAGCTGCAGGGAGCTGAAGAGTTTTGGAAATATCCAATTTATAATCGGATGCAGAATTTCCTAGGATAGAGAAGTCTGGATCATTGGATCTTATTCCATCTGCTGTTACAGTCTTTCTCCTTTTTGCTGCCCTCTAGTTTTTAATACCAGGATTTTGTTTTACCCGCTTCAGATCTGCTGGAGTCTCCCCAGTCTTGTCCCTTGCTAGTTTCAGTAAGACATCTGAATTTCAGACTTTCCCTGACCTCAAACTCTTTCAATTTTAGAATATATTTTAATTTGGATTTCTCAGACAAAGGATAGAATTGAAAATATTTTTTTTATCATAATTTTGGAGTTGTGCCTTTGTAAACTGTGCCAAAGGTTATGTGAAAAGGGAAGTTTTTAACCTTTGTTTTTTCTACCAACAGGAATGTAAATATTGGAATTTTTTCTAAAGATTGGTGGAAAATAGAGATGAAAACAGTATCTGCTTTGATTAATCTATTACTAAAGTTGGTCTAATTAGATACTAATTTCTTAGGGAAAAATTATTGTAAGTACCCTTCGCATTTTTTTTGTTTCAGGAGTTAATGGCGTACAGTCCTTTTCTGCTTTTCATTTTTCATAGCATGTGGTCTGTCTTGCAGAGCTCTAATCCAAAATACCCTGAACGTGATGACCGAAAGTCAGGCTCCAGAAATAGCAAGATTTTTGAATGTGAAAAAAAAGTAGCTGTGTGTGAAGGTTGAAAGTATGCTAAGAGTGAAAGTGGCATGCCACAAAGCTTGAATTGAATGTTACTCCTATCATATAAATGCACGTACCTTGCAGTTCATTGTCCTTCCACTTTTATGTTTCAGAGAGTTTCTTATTAAGTAGAAAGGCAAGCAGGGTGTTTTCAACAGGTGCAGCTTTCATATTTCACATTTTGTACCATACTATAATTAGAATGAATCCCCAAGTCATCCCAATTTCCTGACAAACTGAAAATTAAAATAGAGAGGATAATTCAAGAGAGATTTCTGAGTTTACAAGATGATGAGTTGTATGTGTGTATATGTACGTACATATGTGTGTGTATATATGTAAAAACATATATATGAATTCACTTCATTCTTTCATGGAAAAACATTCATGCTAGTGGTACCAGAAAGTATCATGATGCTTCTGCATCAGGCTGCAGTTAAGCGAACATGAATAATGACCTAAGCGGCACTGATGTGGTCAGGAGTATAGCTGGGTGGAAATGAACACTCCAGTGGGTGAGGCAGCAGGTGATGGGCTGTCTGTACTTGTGTGGTTTTACAACTTCTTTCTTTAGAATCCAGAAGATTCATCAGTTTTGCCGTGGTATTAATCATGTTGCTGTAGCTGAAGTTCCATATCATTTTGTCTCCTTGATGAAAGATGCCCTCTTTGTCCATCTTTTCCTTCAAGTATAAGTTTAAATGAATTGTGAAAGCATGTAACACTAAAAGCTGGAGCATAGCTCATACTCAGGAAAGGAGACGCATCTCAGGGCTCTGCAGGTTTTGTTAGACATTTTTTACTATTGGCTATTCTACTTAATATACCCCTATTGACTGCATAATTTTTAATTTCTTAACCAAAGGAGCAGTAACTCAACTTTTAGGGGTTACATTTCTATAGCGATACATTTTATAATCACATATTTCAACTTTATTTATTTACTTTTATTCAGCTCATTTGCTTCATAGTTAACAAAAGTAGCTTGCCATTGCTGCTTTTAGGAGAGTAGGATCTGCATACCTTGCATAGCCCCCAAAACATATTGGTAGACTTTCATGGATAAAACTGTGCTTCAAATTGAATTAAATACAACTTCCAAGCTGTTTTCTGTTAGAGGGATGCGTTCTGGAAGTTTAGTCTCAATTTCTTGAGGGAAGAACGTGAAGTTAAATCAAATTCCTATTAACAATACAGCTTAATATTTATTAAGCTCAATTAATTAATAATACAGTTAATGAATTAAATGCTTTGAAGTTAAAACTAAAATTATATAAAATGTAGATTCTAAATCACTTAAATTGTACGTCTAAAATGTAAGTGTATAATATGAAAATGAAGAATCTTTTTAAAATGTATTTTGCCCCTCCCCTTTATATGGCAGTAGTCTTGTACTGAATTTGAAATCTATTTTCACAGTGAGTTGTGTTAAGAAGCCTTTTATAAGAGGGGGAACAGTAGACTAATTAAGCAAATGAAGATATTGGTAGGAGGTATGGAAACAGAATGAAAAAACTAATAGGCTGATTTTTCAAAGTGTTAGGGGTAAAAAAAAAAAAAAAAGCCAGAAATGTGAAAATTACTCTTTCCCTATGATTTACCTGAAACAATACTTACAGAATCTCAGTAAGCTGAAATGGTATAATTCAAGCAACCTTATAATTACAAATTGATAGCTAAATCACACACAGACTTCTGTGTGATTTACAGGAGCACAGTGCCTTTCATGAAAAATATTTCATTATATTCCTGCTTATGCCGTGAATAAAACATTCATCTCACTGGAACCGCCAGAGAAATTTGAGACCGCCAGGATTGCTCCTCCCTTTTCTATAGTTTTGTTTTGGTGGGGGTTATTTGAAGTCCTGTGCTCTTGGTGTTGGCTCTCCTATTCTCTACTTTTACCTTTATAATCTCTCTTTCCATCTCTTTCTTGGTAAGCTTGAGGTTTGGTAGGATTGTTTTGGGGGGGGGGGGGGGTATTGTTTTTGGTTGTGTTTCCTGCCTTATTTTTAGGTAGTGTCATCTGTAGGCAATTCATTTCAGTGGCAGCAGCTGTCAGAACTAAACCTTTGCTTTAGAGA
Source organism: Phaethon aethereus (assembly GCF_964289735.1). Classification (NCBI taxonomy): domain Eukaryota; kingdom Metazoa; phylum Chordata; class Aves; order Phaethontiformes; family Phaethontidae; genus Phaethon; species Phaethon aethereus. The sequence goes on along the minus strand of NC_138586.1, from coordinate 6,413,789 downwards.
GGTTTTCCTGTGTCCAAATTAAAAATGCCAAAATTTCTTTGGCATTTTCTACTCATTTAGTACAAAATGCTTTGACCTAACCCCTTAGTAAGGTGTGGTAGACTAAAATGGTTTTCTCCAGACCTTTAGTCCTTCCTCTTCTTTGGTCACACTGGATAGCACTTATTTATACATTCATTAATGGCTCTAATTGATTATGTCTTATGTTTGACTTTTGACATCTCTGTAGGACTATGTACTTAGGCTACAGCATGACAGTTTTTTCTACAGTGGCTGGTATTTACTCCTTCCTTCTCATACAAATAGCTAAAGTTCTTCTGAAGACATTTATCTTGTAAGTTCACAAACCCAATTTTTTCTCCTCTGCCTGTGGCAGATGCAAATTTGTCCCACTCTTACCTGCTGAGAGCACTACCATGAAACCATTCTTCTTGTTTATTTCTCTAGCCCATACCCATATGACTTCTTCATGAAGAAAAATACAATATGAAAATCATTCTCAAAATAGTACGTTTCTAATGGCCTGGTTGGAGATGGAGAGAGTGAGGAAGTCTTTGTGACTGCAGTCAAGAATTAAGAGAATCTAATAGCCTACTATAACCTTGAGCAGCTGACTGACTTCCTATGATGGTGAACCCTGATGGGAAGCTGTCAGACCTGTTTGAAAAACAGACAAATGAAGCTGAGCTGATGGATTTATCTAAGCTTTGGTGCTGAATCGAACGGTGTTGTGTAGATACATACCCTCTCTATAAAATAAATTTTAAAAATATCTCTAAGTGTAAGTTTTTAAAAATGGCTATTGATACTTAGATGTAAGTATACTAAGATTTGCAAACACTGTTTAAATCCTATGTTTCTTGTAGTTTTAATCTTTATAAGTACTCTTTCTGTTAGCAGCATGCACCTTCCTTGATCTAATTGCAGTTCACAAAGTGAACTTCACTTGTTCAAAGTGAAGTTCACTCAAGCGACATATGCATGATCTGTGTGTCAGCTGGTACAGTATGTTCTGTTTGATACTTACTTGGTGCACTACTCTCACATTTCAAAATTCAGTCAACAATAAACGCTAATGTTGCTCTCATAGTCAGCATGTCAAGTAGTAGAAGCTCCATGTTTATGGACCCTTGAGTCAGGAATGTAAGGCTGTGCAAGTAGGTTTCTGAATTGGAGGCTACTGCCTTGTCTGTCATGTGGAAGAATTAAAAATAACTCCTTATAATGCAAATCTGCTCCAGGGCTAAAGGTAGAAATAATCATGTCTAATAAAATATACTTGAAAGAGAAAAGTGTGTTCTGTACTTTTCCTTTGAAGCATTTCAGACTAGATAATGCAATGACATTGTATTTTTGCATAAAATCATACCTGTTAAGATTTTTAAACCTGAATTGAACATGTTTGGCTTGCAAAACCACAGTGTACAATTTTGCATTTTGAATAAGTTAACATTTTTGCTATAAATTCTTTTATTTTTCCTTCTGAAACGTAATCAATAGGCTGTATAAATTGATACTTTAGCTTGAAAGTGGGAAGTGTCTTATGACAAATACCTTCAGATGTTTAAAAGCAGGATTAAACTTGGCTCAGCTTCTGGAAATCTTTCAGACTAAAATAGGCTTTGTTTACTCACTGCATATATAAGAAGATATTTAACGCTTCAATAATAGTTGAAACAATCTCCTGGGCTTTACAAGTGAAGATGAACTGTAACATTTATGGACCTTCTACTTTTAATTCATATGTGATTAATTAAATCTATGCAGAAAGACTTAATTAACTTCCATATGCATGAAGTATACTCTCTGAACTCAGGTTTGCTGCTGGTATGTATTGTAAAGTCTTGTGTACATGTCTTAATTGGCTGCTTTTTATGAATTTGTGTTTCTTTGCCATAAACCATTAAAAAATTTACCTTCCGTTATTTTTGTTCTGCCATTAATGTTTGTCTGAGTGCTGTTATGGTGCAAGATACTGTTCTAAGTCATTACTCCGGTTAGTTGGAGTAAGGCAACTGTTAAAATACCTGTCTAGAAATACTATTCCTAAGCTAGTTTTAATTTTACACTTTGAACAGTTTCTTTTAACAGTTGTTTGAAATAATTAAACTTGATGTTGCATTTAAAGTAGTACTAATGTATTTAAAGCAGTACTTGCACAGGTGAAGAGTTTGCCTCAATGCTTAATAAATCTGTTAATGTCTTTTTCTCTTACATAAAATTATACTGAAGCGTAAACCAACTATGTATAGAGGGGCTGTTGTAAGGAAAGGGCTTCATAATGTGGATGGAACGTTGTTAAAGCTAGCAGATACCTGTGGGGGATTTGTCCTGCTTCTGTCATTGCAGTATTTAGACGTGGTTTTGAGAGGCTTTTAGAATGATGGTTGAATCTTTCTGCTCCAAAAGATCAAGATTAAATAATGTGGTTGATATAGTTTGAAACAGTTAGTTTATATTAAAGAGTTGATCCGTGGTGATTGGACCTTCTGTCAGTACTTGCTGCTCTTCTGGTATGTGCTTTTCACACTATTCTGATTGTGAGGATCAAGATAGATTGCTTACCTCCAGAGAATCCAAATGTGGCAAATACTTTGATTATCACCATATTGAGGACATAGGGTTTTTTTTTTAATTCACCAGGTTAACAGAAGGGGCATTGAAGTATTCATAGCACTGTAGAAAAAACTGTTCGAAATAATAAAGCCGCTAATCTCAATGTTCTGAGTGATGAATGCAGTATGTATGATTTTTTTTATTTTTATCCTAATGCTTATTTCCAGTTATATTTTCCGTCAGTTGTTAGAAATTCCAGTACAGTGCATAGAGATTTCCCCCCCCCCCGCCCGCTTCAGATACTGCTGTTATATCTGTCTGAAAGGTATTATCCTGTGAGGGTGGTACAGATGCTGAATTATAGGTAGTTCTGTCAGTTTATTTTTGCCTAGCATTCACAGTTAATGAAAACTAATCAATAAAACTGGAAAAGAACATCTCAGTTAATTGAATACGATCTCCATCCTGTTTTCTAGTATTTCAGCTTAGTCTTTGATCCTCTTCCTTCCTTCTTTGTGTCCTTGCTCAAGTATTTCCTTCTCAGTTCCTTAGCGTCATTAAAACAGACACACATCTTTCCAGGAAACACCAAGAGGATCAGCAGAGTAAGTGGAATAAAACTAGTACAAACAGATTTAAGTAATAGTTTAAAACTCATGCGATTATTTCTGTTAGGAAAGTCTGTCAAATATGAGACATACCACCTATGTGATACTTTGAGTTCTGCAGCCCGTATTTTTAAAGGTGAGAACTTATTTTGGGAGAAGAGGAGAAAATGTACAATTAAACGTTATATGTTTGTAGGCACTCTGAAAATGAAGCCTGCTTTAAAAGTGAGGTCTTTGGAATGAAATTATCTAAAAAGTAGATGTTTGACAACTGCATGAAATACCAATTTTTGGGGTTTTCATCTTATTTACTAAAAAAAAAAAATAATATTCAGAGGTTTCTTAAGTTTTCTGATTTTGGAGGGGGAGAGTTTTAGTGAAAGAGTCCAGAAAAGTACCGCAAGACCCAGGCTTACTCATGCAGCATAAGTATGATTTGAAGATCATGCCTGTCAGAGGGCACTGAAGAATCTGGGCCTTACTTAAGATACAATATTTGTTCAAATTGCTTTGGTAAAATACCTTCTTTAGTGTATGAAAAATAATGACCTACTTTAAGCAGTGCACTCATGTTATAATGAAAGTTTTTTTATATATATATACACGCATCCAGTATATATTAATGTAGGTTTTTATTCTTTATGCATATGATATTGCTGTATCAGACTCTTTTCTTTTTAAGAATGGCAGGTTTTAAGATGAGTTCTGATAACGGAGCAGTTAAGTGGTGCTTAGAACATGTAGGTAGTTTGTGAGAAGTGGGGGCATAGTTAATTCTGTCGCTTAACTGTTTTTTAACTTCCTGTGTCACAGTCATCATTGTAATGTGTGGTCACTCCATATGGCATAAGGAACAAAAAGCACAAACCAAGGGTGATCTTTGTGTCTCCAGTAAATTCTTGAGATCTGTCAGGCTTGAACCTTGGTCTGTCTTTATCCCTGATTTCACTAAGAACAGGAAGGGCAAATTACAGAGTAATGGACAAGTAGATAGTCCCTGATTTGCCGTAGTTATTTTGTATGCAACAGATCAAAAGGGGATGTAGAAGCTCTATTCAGATTTTTAAAGTAAATGTAAACCAAAAAGAGGTAATATGTACAAATTTTAATTGGATGAGTTGTTCTTTCACTGTTTCTGGACTAATTTCTGTATAAGTAAAGTAGAAATTAAGATCTACTGCTATCCATACATTGAAAGCATATGCATTTGTTTTGTTTTTTCAAGATACGTTTTGAAAAGGAGTCCCTGAAAGATGTGAGGTAGGCTTTGTTTGCCTTCTTGTAGAAAATCTCTTAGGCATGCAGATAAGAAAATTAGTATGCACCTAACAGTATTTGAGTAATACAAATTGTTTTATTAATGCAGTGTAGTAGTAGTGATGATAGACCAGTAAGGTCACTTGAGATCTTTACAGAAACAGTCCTAGAGGATTTAAAATAAGATGTTAAAAGAAAATAAACATAAACTTTTAAACTTTTTTAATTAAAAACTACTGTTTTAAATATACATATGTATATAAAAAATTACCACATGTAGTTACTGATTATCCCCCCCCCCCAAGTCAAAACAAGCATATAGGTCAGATTTGTAGGTCAGTCAATGTAACTTATTCAGAAGCTATTTTTGAATTTGCTAAGCTAAAACAGAAAACCACAGTCTAATTTCTAGTGTCATTACATTAGTCATGAACTGACTTACAGAAGGAATTAAAGCTGGTGCTCAGAAGTAGTCTTGTGTACATGATTACATGAAGCAAGTATGCTGGGTCTCTAACGTTATGTTTTCTCAACCTGCTTATAGGTTAATTATCTTTGTCATCTTAGCAAAGGATGCAGCAATCCTGCAATGCATATCCATTTTAATTTTCCCCTCCCCTTCTGAATTTTAAAAGAGGTTTTGCCTTTCCTGTAGAAGCTAAATCTGGTACTATACAAGCAGTTATTAAAATTGTAACATCTGCATTGACTTTACAGAAAGTATAAAATATCAGTGCAGGTGTTGAGGAAGGAGCATGTTGAGGAAGCTACATTTTTGCCTGATGGCCTACCTTATAAAGGTGAGGACTGGAAAGAGATACATTTCAGGATTCATCTAGAAAATGGAGGAGGACACTTTTTTAAATATATACATACCCTGTTCTTCCTTATATGCATTTCTTTTTGCTAATTGCTGAATTGTTATTGCTTTGTGCTAAGAAGTCCACTTCGGCAGCCTACAAATAATTTAATTTATGACTTAATAAAGGATTAAGTTTGAGATGGGTATCAGCAGTAGCCTGTGTTTTACCCAAGACTTTCTAAGTCAATAATATCACTGCACTTGTCAGGACGAGATGAATTTTTACTGTGCTCTGACTTCATCCATCTTGGGATGAAGGTGGTGACTCTGTCAGTTTGTTATTCTTGCACAGGACATGACGGAACCAAGTTGCTTGCTTTCATCCTCATGAAAGAAGGGACTTGTCTGAGGACTCTTAGCAGCCTTCTGGCACAGAAGGGTGCAGGGCAGGATTCCAGTTGTATTCACCCTGGAGAAGTGTAGGCAGGAATAGGAATGTGGGGCAGGTGGTAAGGAGAACGACATTCCTTCAAGGAGGGAAGGGAGGAAAAGCTGATGGCAGAGATGCAGGAACTGGTGGTACTTCTGATAGAGGGTGTAGGCAGGGCATGCGAAAGTGGAAGCAGTGTGCTGGACACAAATGCTGGTGCTAGGTAGTCCAAGACACTGATCTTCAGAGCACAGCACTTTGGTGAAATGCCCCAGTGGAACATCTGATAGTTTATTTCATGAGATACTTTGCTAAAAGGAAAAGTGAGATGTATGTCTTTACAATATAACACAAGCCCAAAGGCTTTTTTCTTTTTGATGATGCATTTACCAGTTGATGCCCATCTGTAATGAGCATGGTGGTCATGGCCTTTGTATGGGTAAAAATGAAGATAGCTGTGTTTCAGAACTGGGCTGTAAAATTTTGCAAATGTGGTCTGGCTTAGATCAGTATTTCAAGTTCAGTAACTTTATCTTGGGTTCAGAAGCCTGTTGGCAGGGTTTTGCCCAGAGCTTTTGCTAAATATTTTATTGATTTCATTCTTACAATGTTTGTTTGTGAAGAAGTAGAACATGCTTTGAAAGCTATAAATGTATAAACCTGTGTGTTTTCCAGTTAGATTTTTTTATTGGCCTGTAAAACTTCATGATCTTCCTGCTTTTCTTTACAGATATTTTTTGTTTGTTTGTTTGTTTTTAATGTTCTGGTGTTTGCGTCTGCATGGCAGGGGAAGCAGGCAAGGGTGAGATGGGAGGGAAGAGGCATCATTAGTTTTAATACATAAAAGATGGCTAGTTTAATTTAGCCAATTTCCAGGCTTGTGTATGTGTGTGATCTATTCTTCTGTATGTAAAGTTAAAACATTTATTCTTTGTTTAGGAAATCTGAAAGGAGAGCCCTACTTATGAAAAGATGACGTGTAATGGCCCAGATAACTCGGAAGCTTGTGCCACTGCAGACACTGACTGTGATCAGGAATGGGCACAGGAACACTACCGACTAGGAACTTTTGTTGGATTTCCACTTGGCTGCCCGGTTTCAGCATCAGCGCTAGCACGAGCTGGCTTTGTTTATACTGGAGAAGGTGACAAAGTGAAGTGTTTCAGTTGCCATACAACTATTGAAGAATGGGCGCCTGGGGATTCTGCAGTTGAGAGACACAGAAAACTTTCCCCAAATTGCAAATTTATTACTGAATCTACTATTCTGGAAAATAACATACATCCTCTCGCCGAGAACTACCAGCATAGAACTGAAAATGGTTCCAGCAATTCAGGCCTCCCGTATACTCTGGATGACCCATCTGATGTGGAGGCAGATTACCTTTTGAGAACTAGACAGGTTGTGGATATGTCAGATAATTTGTATCCTAAAAACCCTGCTATGTGCAGTGAAGAGACAAGACTAAAGTCTTTTCACAACTGGCCCCTCAATGGCCAGTTGACACCAGAGGAATTGGCTAACGCTGGATTCTATTATACAGGTACTGGTGATAAAGTGGCATGTTTTTGTTGTGGTGGAAAACTGAAAAAGTGGGAACCCAGTGACAGAGCTTGGTCGGAACACCAGAGGCACTTTCCCAAATGCTTTTTTGTCCTGGGCCGGGATGTTGGAAATGTTCCAAGGGAATCTATTCCTGCTGAGCTTGGGAGAAGTGGTCTGAACAATGCACAGCATCCAAGGAATCCATCTATGGCAAAATATGGAAGACGTCTACAAACATTTTTAACTTGGATATATCCTGTTGACAAGGAGCAACTTGCTGAAGCTGGGTTCTATAGCATAGGTAAGCCAGACCTTGAAATGACTAATATCTTTTACAAAGACATGTTATATGAGGAAGTGTCTTGTTACAAAAAAAGTAAGCATTTTTAAAATTCTAATGTGGAATGATTTGCCAGAATGTCTTTACGCTGTAAACTACTTTTCATATTTCTTGTGTAAAATGGTATACATTGTATCAATTATTTTTAATAGCAAAGTATAAACTTGGTCATGAATTTATTTTTAGCAGTAAAACATCAAAGTGTGTTTTCCTTGCCTGCTAAACCCCTCATAATACATCTTTCACAATGACAATTATTGTAGTTTTTTACAAAATGAAGTGCTGTCCTCCGGGTACTTACCTTAGATCTAAAGAGTGTGCTTGTGGAACCTCCAGAAGCCTATGAACAAGACAGTCCAGGTTGTGTGCCATGTAATTTAGTTAACACGTGCTTGCATTGTCATAGCATTCAGGCACCCGAAACTTTCAAATGCCGTTACTACCTACTGTAAAAGCTTTATGAAGACAGTGACTCCAGTGGAAGAGCTTTTGCTGTTAGATATGTGGTGTATGACTTGGATAAGACTCCAATGTCTTTGTGCATTGGTTTCCCAATTAGATTGAATTGTACAGTGCTGTTAAAGCTCTTGGAAATTGTTCCCTGAGAGATGCTGTACGAGTGCAAAGTGGTGCTGCTATTAAGTCACAAAGAAAGGGGGACTATCTGGGATAATTTCTTGCTTTCACCTTAATTGGCTTCTTTCTCAGTAGCTCTTGGAAGAACTTTTTAATCTGATTCCATGTGGTTTACTTGTGGCCATAAATAAAACCTTTGATACATTCTTGTATGGGTGATACATGGGCAATGTTTGTACCCAGTAGAACTCAATTAATTGATTTCTTCTCGGATTCCTAAAAGTACCTAGCTTCTCACAGCCAAGTAAAGTCAGGGTCTTGCACCTGGGTCAGGGCAACCCCCAGTATCAGTACAGGCTGGGAGATGAAGGGATCAAGAGCAGCCCTGCTGAGAAGGACTTGGGGGTACTGGTGGACAAAAAGCTGCATGTGAGCCGACAATGTGTGCTCATAGCCCAGAAAGTCAGCTGTACCCTGGGCTGCATCCAAAGCAGCGTGGCCAGCAGGTTGAGGGAGGGGATTCGTCCCCTTTACTCTGCTCTGGTGAGACCCTAGCTGGAGTCCTGCGTCCCGCTCTGGAGCCCTCAGCACAGGAAAACATGGACCTGTTGGAGCAGGTCCAGAGGAGGCCACAAAAATGCTCAGAGGGATGGAACAGCTCTGCTGTGAGGACAGGCTGAGAGAGCTGGGGTGGTTCAGCCTGGAGAAGAGAAGGCTCTGGGTAGACCTTATTGCAGCTTTCCAGTACTTAAAGGGGGCCTATAAGAAAGATGGAGACACACTTTTTAGCAGGGCCTGTAGCGACAGGACAAGGAGTAATGGTTTTAAATTAAAAAGAAGGCAAATTTAGACTAGATATAAGGAAGAAATGTTTCACACTGGGGGTGGTGAAACCCTGGTACAGGTTGCTCAGAGAGGTGGTAGATGCCCTATGCCTGGAAACATTCAAGGTCAGGTTGGACGGGACAGTGAGCAGCCTGCTCTAGTTGGAGATGTCCCTGCTCATTGCAGAGGGTTGGACTAGATGACCTTCAAAGGTCTCTTCCAACCCAAAGATTCTATGATTCTGTTTTTATATTGTGGAGGTGCACAAAATGGGCATCAGCTTATCAGACCCGATGGCTGTTCAAGCGACTTTTGTGAAAACTCTGTTTCCTGTGGCCTGAGAATATCTAGCTCTGTAGGAGAAATCTATCCATACCTCCTTTCATTTCAATAAAGGCAATGTCTAAGCAGCTTCTGGTACAGTCTTTGATTGCAGGAGGCATAGTGCTAGAACAGAGAGACTGCAATTTCTCCTAATGTCTCAGTCAGTTGTGCTGCTGCTGTACAGAGTCTGTTAATGGTGAAATGGAGGACCAAAAAGGCACATAAACATCCTTAATGCTTTGTGGTAGACTACTTCACAGCTTATTTACCAGTAGATAGAGCTATTTGATAATAGATTATTTTTAGCTTTTGCTTTTTATCTGTATAATTACTTGCTGAAATAAAATTCAGGAATATTTCATGTGACTCTTACTTTGTATTTTTTAAGCTCAAGTCTCTCTTGAACATTTGTTTCAAATCATATGCATATGTCCTCCTTTCAAATGGAGTCCTTTTTAGTTACAATTTCTAATCAATAAAATATTGGGGGTTTTTTGGTAACTTTTTAGTTGAAAACTTGTTGCTATGCCTACTAGAAGTCTGTAACTTTATTCTCATGTATTTCCTCAGGTAATGGTGATCATGTTGTATGTTTCCATTGTGGTGGAGGATTGCAAGAATGGAAGAAAAATGAAGACCCATGGGATCAACATGCCAAATGGTTTCCTGGGTAAGGCATTTTTTACTGTTTTCTTGTTGCGTGTCTGAGTCTTATCTACAGTATATTAATGTTTTATTGACAGACCACAGTACTAAAGGTTTTAGAGGGCTCACTATGGTTTAACATGGTTTAGATTTATGAAAATGACTTAATTTTTTTTTAATTGTCCTCCTCCACTTCCCTCTTCTTCATTTTTGTCATGTAGGCACCAAAGGAATATCAGTTATCTTCCATGGTTTATGTTTTTCCTTTTCAATAAGTGGAAAAGATTTTAAGGAATTTTTTGCACAGGGTCATTATTTTTGTTGTTCCATCTGTTCTACATTCTGTATTCCTGCTATTATATGTATCATCATCAAGATAAGCTTTAATGTTATATTGGAGGCCTCAAAGGAGGACATTAGGTAAATGTCGTCTTTGCGAGGTAGGAGGGAGTTCTTCTGAAGTGGGTGGCAAAGAACTAAACCTCGAGAGGTTGAGGGCACAACTAACTCAAAGGTGGTCAGTCTGAAAGGTTGCCCTGAGAATTGTACCTTCTGAATAACTTTACTTTCAAGTCAGTGTTGTTTGTATGTCAGCTTGTTTGTAGGAATTTATTAAAGGGAAGAGAAGATTTGTGTGTCTGGAGTTAACTGATGTCTCCACTACCAGAATTGTGAAGTTTTGTGAACATGTATCTGATTTTTTTTTTTTTGTCCTCCTTATCCAAGCGCTACATTCTAATTGTAGTTTTAACAGCTTCATACATGCCAAAGTTTGTAACTTAATGTCAGGATACAAAATGACTAAACTTCTGTCATGGTGCAAACAAACCTGAAGAAGTCAGTAGTGGTATTGAATTGAAAACATACTTCTGCATAATTTTAAAGGATTGAGGATTCCAGACCCAGAAGTAGTTTTTGGAAAGATTGCCAATTTTGTCTAAAATCTGTCTTGAGGAAAGGAAGAACAGTGACTCATTGTTTCTTACAGGTGGATAAAAGCTGTCCAAGTTCAAAGACTTACTTACTTGTATACCACAGATAAAAACAATGTCTTTATGTGTTAGCTGACAAATTTGTCTTTTGTGGTGAAATGCTCTCTGGAAGCTGGAAGTTAGTATTTATGCATTAGCTGATCCTTTTGTCAATAGTGGTACAGGTAGCTTTTAATTATTAGTCTCTGCCACTTGAAAGAGATGCCATTCTAAGTTTTTTGGCTTGGTGCAGTGAATGGTTGAGACGCATTTTCTTGCTACATTTCACTCTTCCTCATATGGGTTTAATTTGGTTTTAATTTGCTTAAATTATGTCAGATTTGATTACTTCCTCTCACATCATTAACTGTCTTATATGGAGTTTTTGTTTGCACATCAACTTCAGTGGCAGTATATCACTCTCACAGCATGCTATCTATGTCCATGACCTGCTGAAGGTGAAGTAAGTGCTGAATCTGCAGAATTATTGTCAAGGAGTTAATGGCATTCTCTAAATCTTCTGGTAGGGAAGAGCTCTGCCCACTGGCTAGGACTAGTTGGGAAATAGCGAAAGCAAGCACGTAAAGTACTTGTCTGACCAGTGACTGCTTTTCTTCGATTGCAAAAGACTAAAAGAACCAACATGTAAACATAATGTTTGTTTTTCACTGGAGTCTTTACTTTTATAAACCTGTGGCATCAGCTGCCATGGCCAACAACTCTTTAGCTTTCTGTTTCACCAAAAACGTGTAAAAGATAAGTAGTGCTGGAGTGATTAAGGTATTTATAGAAATGTTTAAATGACATTACTAATGTTGACTAAACATTTAGAGATTTCAAAAACAAGCATTCTGTATGATGTAGGAAATGTATCTAAGTTATGTAGTCAATTTCTGTTTGCTGCTTATGCAGTTTTATTATAACAAAATATTCTCATTTATAGGTGCAGATTTGTTACAAAGGAAAAGGGGCTAGAATTTATAAATAATGTTCACTTAAGAGATGGATGTAGGGATTCAACAGTAAGTGTCTTGCTTCTTAATCCAATATAAGTTTGTTAAAATAGAAAACAATGTTAATATAATTTTCACATGAAGTTACTCTTCTAATTATTTGCATATATTTAGTCCTCCTGCTGCTTCTTTCACTGGCAGAAGGTGAAAGACATCAAAGTATGTTTTGATTCTGTCATTCAGGATTTCTAGATCTCGCAGTTCTCCTTAGGTGGGTTATGGATCACAGGTAGGGTACCTTGCATATGTTTCATATTTGGTACTGAAAAAGTGCTGGTGTTCTACAGCCTGGGAACCTAAGATTTACAATGCATAACTTCTTTATTCAAGTGTAGTAGATAATTTTTCTTCTATTGTTTGTAGAGCATTCTTAAACTTGTATGCAGTCACTAAAAGGTAAAACCATTGTTATTTTACAATCCTTCAATAGACTAAGAATCCTGTATGTATGGTTATAGCAAAGATGGGTTAAAATGAAAATTTAAAATAGTATGAAGTCATAACAAAACACTGATACCTTTGCAGTTGTTCGGAGCAGATTTAATAGTTTTAGTCAATAAAATAACTGAGATCATATAGCTGTTTTCTGTCTTGTAACTGTATAGGTTTCCTTCTACCTTCTCCAGAATTGTAATTTTGTCTGTTTATATTTAACTTTTAGACAGAAGCTGCTGAAGGGACAATACTTCCTAAAGGTATCTGTTTAATAAACCCCCCCCACCAAATACCCCCTCCCCCATTTTGGAATATCTGTATTTGCATGTATAGTAAAGGAAATCATTAATTTTTAACCCTATTGCATTTTTAAATAAAGCATGACGGGCAAATTGTTGGATGATACTCTTCCATTGCTTCTAAACAACTGTGGAATGAATTCTGTTTCTCTTAGGGGAAATCTAATCATGGTTGGATAAATGTTGTAAAGTAAAGATTGTAAACCGTGGAAGAAGTATGTATAGGATGCAGACTTATTTTTATAGCTAGTAAGTATGCATCAAGTATTGAATTAGTAGTGCTGTTGGATGAATGTTAAAGAACACTGAAGTGAAACTCTGTTGTTCCTCTTCATGAGGCAGGAAGAGTTGGTCTGTTAAATAGCAAGGAATAGGAAGCTGAGAAAGCTTGAATAGCTTGCTACATGTTCCAGTATTACACATTCCTGCGGTGTTTTTCACAAATGCCAAGCAATAAAAAGACAAGACAGTTGAAGGGGTAGTAGGAAGACAACCAAGCAGCTTCATCCCAGGGAATGAGAGCTGTTGCTAGTAAGAGTGGTTACACAAAACCTATTTTAGAAATCTCTCATGCACTGCTCATTTATGAGAGTGAAAATTAGGTTAAAAAATTTTGCTCTTTGAACAATCTTTTTAAGTGAAGAAGAAAGTAGTCATTTACATGTAATAGAAGAACTGGAAATAAGTTTTTACAACTAGCAAAATTCTTGAATCGGAAATACAATTCCTTTGGCTAGGTATTTGCAAAGGTGTCTTAGAGTACTATAGTGAATGCTGTTGGATAATCAGATTAATCTTTGTTAAATTGTGGGGGGTTTTTTTTGGTTTTTTTTAATTTATTTCTTGTTTTAGGTGATGTCTTACAGAATCCTTTGGTACAAAGCGCCATAGACATGGGTTTCAGTTTGTCTGACATTAGGAACACCATGGAAAAGAAATGGCAGATGTCTGGAGAAAGTCACACATCCATTGGGGATCTGGTAGCAGACTTAAGTGCTCAAAAAGAAAATACAAGGGAAGAAGAACGAAATGAAATCCCAGTCGAGCGAGATGAGCTTATTCAATTACAAAACCTCTGTGCGTACTTTCATATTAGCTCTTCAGTCTATGAAATATATCGTATTGTTACCTGTTTATTCTACCCTCTGATCAAAGCCTTACTTAAGGTGGAGTTGCAGTATTGTAACCTAAAATTCAAGATATTTATTTTTGGACATAAAAAAAAAGCTGAACAAAGAGTGTTAAAATATTTGAGCGTAGCAGCATTTATAAAGATAATCTATAAAATAAG